>NC_046221.1:22499786-22805708 GCF_009819885.2 Catharus ustulatus | reverse complement strand
TCATTTTAAGCAAATACTTTGTAAAAACATCCTTGATGACACAAATTAAGGAGTATCCCATTAAAGTCTCAAGTCATGTTGCAAAGCCACACAGAAATTTTTCTGAATGCAAATTTTTAATATGAAAGGAAAAATAACTGGATTCTACAGTCACAGTGAAAGAGAAATCTGAAAGCATCTCATCATAGGTTAACCAAGTTAAATTGGAAGAAAAAAAAGCTTTCAAAACACAGGAAAAGCTCAATTACTTCCTATTTTTTTCCCCTCAGTGCTATTACACTTTCTCTTCTAATCTATCCTGTGTGTTTTCATGTTTGTAACATTTTTAAGCCAGTATCTGGCATACCTATGGATGGAAAATACTTCAATTGAGAAATGAAAAATCCAGCCCTGATACAATTGAACCCAGCAGCAGAAGTAGATACAACTCCCAGTGCACACAAATGGTGTACAACCCTGGCCTTATTTTGGAGCTTTGGGCTCTACCCCTCACCACTTCCAGCAGCTCCCACAGCCCAGCACTGACTTCTGCATGCAGACAGCAGTGTCAGATTTGCTGACAGAAATCTTCCTCCAACCTCTGTGTAGGCCAATGTAACATGAGGTTTTCCAAAATAAATAGGCTCTCCTACTATAATTTTATGTGTATTTTTACACATCAACTATCATTGCCCTCTTGACCTCTGTGGCATATCATAAATGCAAGTTTTGCCCTTTAAGCAACCTTTTACTGTTTTTCTTCTCTTCCCTTTCTGTATTCCCTTGTCAGTTTAGCAGGGACTTGATTTACTTTCTTTTTTCCATTCAATATTTGTCTTTCTTCCCACTTCACAAGTGTCACAGCATCTACAGTTCATTGTGTTTGATCAAGTTAGATCACATATACATAGTGAAGTCCCTGAAACACGCAGACACTGCAAGATGAATTAAGGAGGTCACACAAGCTCTTGAAGTCACATTTTATGAAACCAGCAGAAAAGCCAGTGGTAATAAAAGGCAGTCAAACCACAGATTCTGCAGAAAGTGACTGCTATGAGGTAGCAGGCTGACCACTGCTTATTGCCTGCCAGCTAAACAAAATGGGATGCAATTTATTATTTGCTGGATTTCCTGCCAGTCTGATAAGATGCAATCCACATTTCAAGTGGTGAGGCTGTGATCTCCTTCAACAGTAACATTTCCATTGCAATCACTGAATCTGTCCCTCTGCCTCACTCCAAACACTCATGTGCTAATGGGAAAATGTTGAGGGCCAATTCCCATATGAGTATCTAGAAACTTGCTACTGATGTGGAGAATAGCATTGTTTTCAGCAGATTACTAGATCCTTTCCCTACCTCAGGAAAAAATTGAAGAGTTTTATCCCATCTCTGACTTGTTCTACTTAATGCAAGAAAGTAAAACCTTTTTTCCTTTTCTGAATTAAGAGAACAGGGAACCAGGAAGTGCCTCAGCTTACAAATGTGTCAAAAACAAACCACATTTCTGGCTGAAAGTGCTGCCCTGGGGGCGGAGGTCGCTTCCCACAGTGACTACAGCACCTGCTGTGTCTGGAGTATGTGAAGAGTAAATGTGAGCAGTAAATGTGAACATTTCCTGAGATTTAGTTCAAGCTGCAGACATCACAAAGTAAACACAAGTCGCTGCACTTTGTGCATTAAAGAAGGATAGGTAGGGTTTAGACAGATGCTAAAGCAGATTGTTGAGAGCAATTTGTTTGTGGTACAATTATTGTGCAGCAGCTGGAAAGAGAGGTGGTGTCCATTTATGTGCACGTCGATTTGTGCTTGTGTTTGCAAAGTGGGGCAAGTGCAGAAAGAGGGACTTGCCTCTCCTCAGCCCTAAGCAGGCAAAGGTTTGGAAGTCCAAAAGTTGCAAGTCCTCAAAGTACCAGGGGACCTCAGACGACACAGGACCTCTGGGGCTGGAGACTCTTGCTTCCCTGTCTCTGCATCACCACAGTTTTTCTGCAAGACATGGAGTGGGGCCAGGCAGACATGCTTACCTTACTGTTAAATTAGCAGTAAAACAGTCATCACAACCAAAAAATGACAGGGCTTGAGCCCAAGAGACCAAATTTTTTGTGCGAAAATGTATACTGAGCAACAACAAACACTGCTCTCACCTTATATTCAAAAATCAAACTGTATACCAAAATTCCATACACTCAGAAATAGTCAATAAAATGTTACTCCAACTGTGTCTCCCAAGACACAAATCAGTAACAAAATGAGCCAAGATGGAATTGACAGCTACTAACGGAGAATGCAACCCTTCTCACAAAATTCAACACAGAGAGGAAATTTAGCTCTTAGGAATAGGTACTATTCATCATTTGTTTGCAGTTCCCCATCTGATCAACTCCCAGCTGTACACCAACTAAACATCAGGGGATTAACTCAGCTTTGATATGGAGTAATCAGTCTATTTGGTCTTTGAGCTGCCTCTCACATGCCTCTCACATAATCACAATTCCTTAGAAACACATGGTATTATTTCACTATTGCACTAACAAACACTAAAAATGGAAGTTAAGGCAAAAATTGGATGGACTGTGAAATAAACTCTCTGGAATAACAAGCAATATTCTATTTGACAATGAACTGTTTATTAGCACCCAGTTAGAGACCACAAGGATCTCTAGCATCACTAGTCATAGATATGCCAGTTAATGATACCTTAATGTGCTACTCACAACACAAAAATTTTCTTAGGCTGAATTGCCATAGACTGAAACAGTCAACATTGCTATGGACCAGTTTCCTGGTGTTCATCTGCTTTCACTGAGATGCTGACTGGTTTTGCAGAAGGTCAAATGCTTCAGCCAGAGTTGTATTTGATATATATTTCCTACTGTGATAATGTAATATATTCACAATGATTTAGAGGGATTACAAACACAGAGCTTCAGTTCTCTGCCATTTACACGTGACACCATCTTGAACAGAATGAAAATATCACCTACATGTCAGTAGTCAGTGCACGTTTACAAAACTTCAGGTGACTGCTCTAGGCTGGCTCTGGTTGCACATTTATACTCATAGAGACCCCAAGCAGGCACCTTATGGCTCCATCCTCTGATATCACAATAGACATTTCAACTTTGACACAGCATAGTAAACCTGTGGCCATCTCAGTCATAGTCTCCAATGCTAGTGAAAAAGAAAACAAAAGAATCACAGAGGCCAAAGGAGAACAATCCCATTTGGATATCTTCCATGTGTAAGTACCAGCTGCTGCAGCAGGGAGGAATTAGGATTTTCTGCAGAAAAAGAGCTGCTAAAATGTGTCTTGCTTCCCATTCTGGATTTTTACCTGTAAATACAGGCTTGGGTCTTATTTGTTTGTTTGCTTTTCTTACATGGGTTCCTATTCTGTCATGCACTGACAGTCTTGCTCAAAAAGTTAATTAAATGTTTAATATATATTACAGTTTCTTTCCATTAGTATTCATTTCTAAAAGCCTGAGTCAACTCACCCATTAAGTTCAGATCCGTATAATTTGTTCTTAATGTATGCTCATTATTCGCTATGAAAATATGAAAGAGATTTCTACATAAGCCTTTTATTCAATACAATTTCACGCACAGCCAAATAGGCAGTACAAATAGCACCAGTTCTGTTTTTGAATCTTTGCATCATGAGGGTTAGGGTTACAGGCTCATGCATTGCTACAATCCAATCTGAAAACTTGTACATCAGCAGATCACTCAAAAGTATACATTAAATTTTGAGCTGTCAAATGTGTATCAAGAGCTCCTGAGGCAAGATGGCTTGTGCACTTCTTACTTCAAACCTAGTAATATCTTGTTGAACAATTATAAATATGTTAATATTTTGCTATAAAATTACAGGCAGTTATTTAAAGATTAAAATAATTTAGTAATTATAGTAATTTAACAATTTAAAGGATATATAATTGCTATTTTGAGAAGCAGACAGAAACATTATTCCATGGGAGAAAAGTATTTCTTCTCACCTATCTTATGCTCTATCTGAATTCAATAATTCCCTAGCAGTGAACATCGACTAACAATCCTTTGCCAAGAATAAATCAATGAATCCCCTTAATTAACTAGTAATGCCCATGGTAAGTTAAGGCTTCTACATCTGCATATTTTAGACAGTGACACCCAAAGATTAATGTTCTTGTCCTTACCAGTAGCCTCATTCAGAAAAAAGAGCTAGGTGCATGCTAAACTGAATTTCTCCATCTTCTCATTCACTTCACTACCCCTAGGCACTCAAGGCAGTCCTGCTATAATTTTTCAGACCAAAATTGCAAAGTTCATGAGACTTCTGCTTCTGTAGAGCAAACATCAACCACATAATATGAATGATCGACCCAGAAGCAGTACTCTTCTTATATGAATCCCAAGTTTCCCTCCTTGCCAAGCAAGTTCAGGACAATCAATGCACAAAGCTTGGTGTGATTTTTGTTATTACTTTGGACAGAAAAGATAAAAGACTGTAGAGTGCATTAGTCACCTTTTTTTTACTTTATTTTTCAAATGAGAAGGGGATGTTGTTTTTTAATTTTGGATAAGAACTATTTTATGGTCTGAATGTACCAATCCTTCACTTTGAACCTTTCTGAAGTGCTAATTTAAAAATATCAGTTTGGTAGGTGCAGAAGTAACAAGTCTCAAACTGTCAGTTAAAAAGATCATAAAAAGCCCTTAGAAATTAGGCAGATAGCTACAAATACTTCTTGGAATTTCTTTTTTTCTATAAGTTTCCAGTAAGTTCGTGGTCATAGGGGTACCAACAGTTACTAAAATACAGTCTTGAATTTTAAACCCCTCCTCTTCTGTAAGACAAGAGTGACTAAAATAGGCCTATCCAGCTGAATTTTCCAACCAGAAGAAAACCCAAACAGCTTTTCTAACAGTTGTTTCCGAATTTCCATGAATCCTTTACTCACATTTTTGTGGGTTTTCTTAACTCCTGAATGGATAGAAATTCACTAGGTAGGAAAAATTAATTCAAAATAAAAGGACATCTTTCAATTTAAGCAACAAGGAGATACCACACACACTTAAAGGGTAATGCTCCTGGGTTTTATTTAGGGTACGGTCTAGAAGAGGGTCCACAAGATGATTGAAAGCCCAGCAGGTCTCTCAAAACTATTTCAGGCTGAGGTGGCTAAACTGGGATATACTCATGTGTTGACAAAGTTACTGGGAGATCATGGCCTGTTTCAAGCTACACCTAACACAGCACCTAGGGTGGGATGTGGAAGGGTGTTTGTGAGAGGAACCAAAGCTGGCTGGAGGGGAGCAGGATACTGCCTGGTGTCTTCTCTCTGCACTATAAAAATCTCACTTCCTGCTGCAGGAGCTTTTTTCCAGCTGCTTTGTTTGCTCTGTGATTACATGTGTGAGCGGCCAGAATTTACGAGTCCGCACAGGTCAAGTGAAAGGCTAAAATTTTTCATTCCAAGAAAATGACAAGAGAGGAAGTCAAGTGAAAGTTCAAGTCAAAGGCTATGGGAAGTTAAATACGGATGAGTCAATAGCTCACATGTGGACATATCCCAACAACAAAATTCTTCTATACTTCCTCACTAAATTTTTCAGTTTTCTGACTGAAACATTTTAGACCCATTAACGTGATTCCTCTGATAGTGCAGACAGGCTTTTTATGCAGGGATGCCTCTGGAGATAGGCTTGCTGGAGGAATATTCCTCTCTATCAGGAGAACTGTCAGAGGAAATTACTCTAATACATGTGCACAGAGCTCCTCCAGAAGAGGAAGGCTGCTCCCTTATGGGGAGATGAATGGAACCTCAAGGATGTTGTAGACTTTGGTTATTCCCTTTTATTTCTTGCTTGAAGCACTTTTAGATCATGCTAGGAGATTTTAAGCACTAGAAGTAAATGAGAGCTTCCATTTACTTTTCTGGTAATTTAATGTTTGGCAAACTGGAAAATATACAGATTAATAGATCTGCCAGGCTCAGAAACATCTGGTTTAGCAAATTAATGAGTCTGCATGGAAAAGAGGGAAAACTGCAATGCCATGACAAGATTTCCTTCCCTAATAGGTTACATACACATTAGCTGAGTGTCCTGTCATTCCTCTCCAGTGGGGGTTTAGGAGCTCAGCAATGCAAGTAAGAGGATTTCTATTGACATCAATGATTTCTGTGGTCTTTGAATACATGCTAAGGATTGTACCCTGCTCTAGTGAACTGCTTCGGGACCTTTCCTTTGATTTAAATGACAGTTCCATCATTCTACAGCTAAAAAGGAGGTTAAAAATATATAGGAAGAATAAATTCTCTGAGAGAAGCTGTGATGCATACCTCTGGATGAATAAATTGTCCTGATGCTAACCTAAGAAGATCAAAATAGCTTTAGAAAATTCTTTTTCTTCTGAAGTTAAAACAGTAACAGTCTAGCAATGCCTTTCACATTTCCGCTTTGCAGCACACGCCTGGAAAAGGGGAGAGCAAGATCCAGAAAGGCTGTATTTCTTTTCCAGCTGAAGTTTCACAGGTAGACCGATAGGGGCTAGCACAGAGGAAACTGGGAAGTGCCTGGAAAATATCACAAGCATTGTGAAGACCTGCAGACCTGTCGTGTCCCGTACACAAATGCCCTTTCCTCATGCTGGTAGGATGCCCATTTCCATCCCCTTCTGGGCCAGTAGCTGCTCAGTCTCACACCTTTTCGGGGAGCTGCCTCTCAGTCCGTGCCCAGCTCTGCCCAACACACAGAGCAGCAGTGCTGGGTGCACTGAGGCAGGAGTTCCAAGGAGTGCCCAGCCCAGATGTGTGCTCCCACCACAGCTCTGCTGTACAGGTGTCTCTGCTGTCACTTAATCCACTGATACAAAGTTATGAACAAAGAGAATAAGGGCAAAAAGTCTGAGGCTGCCTCAAACCCACGACCTTCCCATTCCAAGCCCGAGTGTGACTGCTGCAGGCATCCTTGAGAAGGCTGGGTCTGTCACTACAGGGAAGGTGCAAGAGGAGCATTACACAGACCTCAGATTGGCAGTGGGGGACAATTTTCAACCTGTTGCCATCCTCTAAAACACTTAATAAGATGCACTTTTTCATGATACAAACGTTTTTTGCATCACAGACAGTACACCTCCCCAACTATTCTTTGGAACTGTCGGCATGTTTAAATATTTATTACAAACTAATATGACATTTCAGTGAGATAAACACAGCATTTATGTCATCTAACAGACATGAAGACAGTTACTCAAGTGCCTCCCTGAGCCATTAAAAGTTCAGGGTCTGGAAAGGGATCCGATCCTCTTCTCCTGCTCGTAAGTTTGCAGGTGGTGCAGAGTCAGTGGTTTGCCTCTTTGGGAGCAGGAGCAGGTCTGGTCTGCTCACATCACACCACCTCCAGTTACATTTCCAAACTACCTGAAATATTGGGGAAAATTACTCTGCTTATCACCAGTGACTGAAAATTACTTTTAGAAACAGAGAATGTTATTAGTGACCTCATAGAAAAGAAAAGGAGATAAATACGATGGGTGGGTTAAGCCTGCACTGTGCAGAGATAGCCTAAGGCAGTGTCTGCACTTTATCAGCTTCCACTGACTCAGTATGTTTATTTTTTTTATCTGCTTGCTTTCTAGTAGCTAAGGTATTTATAACAGCAACATTTTTATATAAAAATGTTAATTTCCATACATAGCATCTGAGCTTTGAATTACAAAACACAAAGAAGGAAGAAAGCATCCTGAGAAAGACAAACACCAGGGATACATGGAGGTCAACAGATTTCAATTGTACAATGATTAACCATGTCCAAGGTGCCCAGGCAAGCAAAGTAAGGCCTCCCTGCCCACGCAGGCAAGCAGTTACAGGGGTGAGGTGAAGGCATGATATCCACATTTTGTGACCCAAATGAAAATCAAGCCAGACTGCATTTTAGAGATATAAAGGGAGATACAACAACATAATTTAAAACCCAAGAAAAATAAACTTTATTGGGTCACATAAATATCAATGCAGATTGATTGCAGGGGAACTAGAATATTAACAAGTCAAGCAAGTTCACTGTCTGCTCTAAACAGACATAACTGCAGGTCAGCATGCAAATTCCTTCTATTATTTATACAGTCCCAGACAGTTATAGGATATTGCATACTGCACAGAATATTAGCAAAGTCGTGGTCATGCAGAAAAATGAATAAAAAATACCCTCTAGATTTTAACTCTGGTTGAAATGTTCAGAGTAGACCTGAGAAGTGACAACAGAGCATTATGAGTTCGACACAACATGACCACACATGCCCCAGCTCCCCACCCAGGTTAGTTTGTGCTCAGATTCTTTATACCAGCTAATTATCCCACTAGGAACCTGTGGAGGAGTGAATGATGGAATGATGACTCCAAGACTTGGGCTACGCAGTGGGAGAATGGGCAACTGAAAAACAGCAACCCAAACCTCCAAAACATGAAAAGAACTACAAGACCTTTGTCAGGACCTTTTTTTCTGCAGCTATTGGTTATTTCTGGTCCTGGGAAATTTTAAAGAAACAATACAAAGAAAAAAAAAAAGTAGCAATATTCCTAGAAATCTCAAAGAGCTTAGAAGAATTAGAACATGAGAAGCACTTTAATGTGAAGCTGTGTATCAACCTTGGACCAAATCAGTGAATGTATAACAATCCCGTCTGCTTTTTTCTTGTCTCTTATGAAGATAGCTCTGTATATCTTAATAGTCCAAGACTTTACAGTGACTAAAAGTCATTAATAAAGGAAGAATAGCATAGATTTCTTTTTGTGCTTATCAAAGCTACTACCAGCATTTCCATTCTGCAGGTGAGAAAATGTTGAAAGATAGATAAATAATTAAATTAATCCATTAATTTATGTATTATGTACCGGAGGTGGCATTATAATGGCTTTCACATTTCCCACCAGGATACAGCCTCTGCAGTTTACATTGCAAGTACACATTTTTTCCTTGCAGTCATAATTTATCTCACGACTTCTGCCTTCTGACTAATGGGGACAGAATCCTTATTCCCTTCCCTGCTGTCACCACTCAGCCTTGGAAGGGCTGGAACTGCTCTGCTATCCTCACTGCCCAAATAATCCAGCTGTTTACCCAGACCTCATGCTCTTATGGTACACATGGGAAAGGCCCTTACAGGAGCCTCAAAGTGCTTTAAACCCTGCTCAGTTTGCACAGTGCTGCTGTAGCTCAAGATAGATCATTGTAACTTTGAAGAAAACCAAAAGCAAATTCCACAGAAGCCTGACAGCAAGAAAAAAAACCCCTCCTATTCCTTTTAAATTATTTAGGAAATAAATCTCAAAATATGTTTTCTTTTCTTCACGCAAACTCTGAGATATTTTTTTACATCACTTTAATAAAAGTGACCCAAAAACTGGACAATGTGCTTATGGGATGATATCACCACCATTCCTTTCAAATACAGTGCTGATGGCTCATGTCCAGCAACCCTTCCGGACTAGACACCTCTTGTACAGTTACCTATGATGCACAGGGGATGCACTCAGCTCCCTCATTTGCTATGTTACCAATTCATAAGAATTCCTCAGTGCTGAGAGCTTGATGCCAGTTAAAATACAGTGTGTCCAAAGTCTTATTTCTGCTGTTTTTCCTGTAGCAAAGAAAGCCTGAGAATGAAAAAGTTGAAAAGGAGGCTTCATGAAAACAAAACCTTCACCTCAAAAATAAACATTTTTGTTTTATTTAATGAAAGTGGGGCAAAACAAGGGGTGGAAGACAGAAGAACTTTTAAGATAATGCTTCTTCCAATGGAAAAAAAAACAGAGGGAGAAGCTAAAAAAATTATAGATATATTTTACAGCAACTGAATATATTCCAGATAAATTTCCAGAATAAACTTCCAGGTCTAATTAGGAAGGCTCTCCTGCCCTTGCACTGAGAAGGGCAGTTAATAACCTGCTGATGGAGAGCTCCTGAAGTCACAAGGGCAGCAACAACACCAACAACATTAAGGTCCCAAAAAGCAGTAGGGAACCAGCATTCATTTGTTTTGGAGCAATAAGGATCATTGACTTTACTGCTTGACACAACTAAAAGCAAAAGAAATATCCTCTTCAAGGAAGATATGTCATGTGTATTCCCTGAATACATTAACAAAAGAGGCCCTTTGGAAGCAAATTAATATTCTACGAAAGCTAGAGAAAATCTGACATATTTTGAGGCTGGTACTGAAGTATCTGAGACATAACCAAGAATGAGTGGTAGTCTCCTAGGACACTTCTCACCATGATCACAACTTCCAGTACTTTCTTTGTCAGGTGGTTTCAGTGCCTCTTCTTGGTACTGGGAAAGGAAGGGCAGAAGAAATGGCAGTGTAGTGATGTCAAAGAGTGAGCAGGAGTCATCAATTTAAAATCTTCTGGGTTATCTGTTTCTCATCCTATAAAAAGTAGTTCAAATAAGAACAATATCAGGCCCTGTATTGGCTATGAAAGAAAGCACTTGAAAATCTACTCTGGGAGGAAGAGTGGAGTGTAGTTCACTGACATTAAAACAATGTACCTGTGCATTACTTTATTCCCTCTTTATTCCCTTCACGTATCAGTCTGCAACTCCATTTCTCTTAGAGACAATGTAATCTGACTGAAAACCAAATAAACAAATTGTTTTCCTTACCCCACTTAGATAGCATAGATTGCAATTTTTGCAGAGTAAAGAATTTCTTGGCTATTATATACTGTTGCTCGATTTACTATATAAGAATCTTAAAATATTAACAGAATTAACAGATTACTGTGTTCAAGACTCTTGGCAGTTACAGATTTTTTATATTTTCCCTCTTAAAAAAGAAAGAAAAAAGTAATGAAAATAAATTATATGTCTTGTTCAAAGGCACTCAGGTATATTCTTTAAACAGGAATTGAACAACAGCCCTTTGAATAACAGAGGGAAATAGCAAAATATTGTTTCTGGTTGACAAATGAGTACAATTTTGAAGAGCTGATAATTTTAAAACATAACCAATCCAGAGGAAATATTTTGCTCTACCCAAACCATACCATTTTTGCTGTTTATACTGGTGCATGTCAACATTATTCAGCAGTTATTTTTAAAATATAAATTATTTCTTAACAATATAATTCAAACATTTAAATTAGAAAATATGTTTTAAAAATACATGGGGTTTTCAAATAATTTGCAAAAGTGTACATTTTTAAAACATTTCACATGACTCAAATCTGAACACCTGTGGAAAAAAGTGTCTAGTTACGTTCACTCTACATAGTCCTATTCACTACACTGTCCTTTTCATTTATTTCAGGACTGAATCTGAAAAGACTGAAAATTAAAAGAACCAGAATAGGATTGTTTTCCCTATTTAAAAGCAACATTGCAGAATGAAGGGATATAATTAAAGACCATCAATTATCATTTTTATTTCTACAGAAGAGAGAAAAAAGAGCCTTGCCTTTCACTGCCTAATGTGATCACAAAAGAGGAAATTCCAAAATAATTTCCTTAAGAGTTTCCCAACATTATTTGGTCACCTTTGAAGCTGAAAATCATCTTTGGCAATGACTTTGCAAAAGAACCTGGTTACCTCCAGGTCACTTTTATCATCAAAGTGGGTTACTCTTTTACAGAGTAAAAGAGTTTTAGAGATTTTAGCCTAAGAATTTAGAAGCCTGTTATATTGTAATTTACCAAGTCTTAATCTGCCTTACATACCTAAACATAAAAATTAACAAACATTATCCAAAGTGTACCAGATACAAACCAAAAGTCTATTTAGCAAAGGGGTGTATGAATTAGAATTATTCAGTCCAGTTTCAATTACTCTACTTCTGAAGTGGTTGGAAGTACTAGTCAAGACGTGAAATCAACCAATCATGCAGAAGACTAAGACACAGGTTGGAAAATAAAACTTTAAAGCTGGAAAAACTTATCAAGCTTATCTGTGTCTTACTCTGTAACAGATCAGCACTGGAAATAAACAGTCAGACTGGTCAGTGTAGACAAGACTTCCAAAAAGTAACCTGGCATAAAAAACTTAACAATGAACCATCTTCAGAAAACCCCTTCTCCTAGCAGTAAGAAAAATATTCTCAACATCCTTTCAAGCCTCAAGGTCATGGGTGGACAAAATCCTGCAGCTTTGGAGGTTCAGGGATCTGAATATCTAAAGCAATCAAGTTAGCAACCTGTGAACATTAATATTTGACAGAAAACACATTTATTATTTCTTTTTAATCTGTAAATGAAAAAAGGCAGGATCCATACAGCAGCACTGTGTAGCAGTGTGAGGAAAGACAGGAATCCCAAGTGTAAAGTAGAATGTATTTTCATCAACCATCGCAAGGCTGAAATATAAAGGACCATAGCTCACTCTGCATCCCAAATGCAAATGTCCATAATTGGGTATGAAACTGGAATAGGGTAAAACAAGCCCTTCCCCACTCAAACTTTTCATCGCAAAGATAAAAATTCTCTGAAGTAAAAGAGCAAATACATCACAATACATATCAACTCACTGATCTAAATCTACCAGATCTAAATCTGGCATTGGCCAGAAAAGAATTCTTAAAATTGACATGAACTCAAAGACTATTCATTAGCAATTCTCACACATCTACCATGAAACTAACAGGTCTGCTCACAAGATACTTCATGTTCCTCATCTTCATCAGCAGCATGTGAGATGTAGAACCAAAACTGGATCCCTACACATCCAGGCTCACCAGCTTCCCAAAACATCACAGGATTTATCCCAAATGTTTTAGAAGAAATGTGTCCAAGGGAGAACTCCTCTTAATACCTGACACGTGTGACCCCAAGAATTTCTTCCAGGACCCTACATAACTTCTCTTTGGCACAGGGATTCAAGCTACTATCTGAGCTAGCACTAAGCATGGGGCCACAGCAGCAAGCACTTCTAAATGTGTGAGCTGACACATCCCCTCTGTGTGCCTTACAGGTCTGAAAAACTCTACTGAACTAGATGACTGACCTTCCACCATCCTCACCCCTTGAGCAGGAATAAAAGAAAATCCAAATACTCCCAGTGAGAGTGGCTGAGGCACAAGGAAAGAGAGGTAGTTCCTTGCCAGCTTCTTACCGACCACTTTGGAAATGAAAGCTACTTGGTATGAATGGCTGGTGAGAGATCACCTGTAAATACAACACATTTGCACTGTAAACACAACACATTTGCACTGTAAACAAGACAATACTAGAGCCATAATGGTGTTAGTTCCTGTGTGGGAGGAATGAGCTGTATGCCTTCCCCTACCAGAGACCAGGGGATAGGTGCACTTCTGATGTGAATATAGGCATAAATGAGCAGTTTTTCAGGTAGCCCTCAGTGCTGTGTTTCCTTTTTTCTTCAGTCTGAAGATGCCATATACACTCAATGCAAATTACAGAAAAAATGTACCATTAGAAGTCGCAGATTTCCAAACCACTTTGGCAAAGAAAACAGTTTTCTAAATTATAGAGATAGGCTGTGATCTGTATTTGCATAAAAACATGAAAATGTCTACTGTGTGATTCAAATACTTCTGGTACTTTAGCATAATTACTGCTCCTGCTTAAAAATCACCCATGGAGAAATAGATGAGACCTTAAAATATAGCACAATACAAAATGCATCTTATGAACTGTACAGCTTCTAAAGTGCTCTTGAAACTCAAGAGGTGGCATGATTTAAGGTATGGTCTCAATTTCTTCTATATTATAGACTACACCTTCAACCTCAAAGAGTAGGATGTCATTAGCCCTCAAACTTTATGAGGTTCATGACCTGGTAGAAGATTTCATACTGTGCATCTGCATTAGAGTTTTCATTCCGTTCAGGAATGCACTTTTGAAACAGGTCTCTTGCTCACTGAATGAGCTTAGGTTCACTGGTAGTCTCAAAGCACACAGGTTTGAAGACACACTGCAGGAGTGCCTGCACTGTGCTCCAACCTCTAGTGGATGAACATGCCCACTGGACCAGACTAAGTTCTCCTCCTTTAAAATTCCTGATATTTTTGTGGTGTGGATATTGTGTCTGTACTACAACTTTATTGATTCACTCCCGAAGGTTTCACTACGTGCTGAGGTAGACAGAACGTACAGCTGTGCAGATGTCAGATTAGACCCTTAAAGCCCTATTGGAAAACAGGATTCACAGAGAGAAGGTAGCCTTAGGCAAGATCTGACCTTGTCTGTTTGACTTGGCTCTCAAACCTTCAATGTTCTCACTTCCTGGGCTTTTTGTCCAGTAGTGGCTGTGTTCTAGAATAATTTGCCAGAAATTTTTCTGGTCAGAAAAGGAGAATAAATTGCCAGAATTTGAGGTGCTTTTGGAAACCAGGACTGGGTACACTTGTGGAATTCGAAACTCAGACAGATGAAATTTCAAGATTATATATTTCTATCTTCTTTCCCAATATATGGAAACTGGACCACACATTGCCCTTCCCATTAAGATAACATAATTTTTTTTTTTGCTCCCAAATCCTTAAATTCACAGCTTTGTCTATATTCGTAATTTAGATGTTCTTCTCTTGTCTGTGCTGCAAACTGTAGTGCACAACTCAAAAGCCAGAAGCAAAGGTCTCATTTCTTCAAAGCTTTAGGGAAACCTATATATATTTACTCCAGGCTAAGATAATGTACAGTTAAAAGAGAGATTAATGAAAATGGCTCCAACTTTGGCAGTGGTCATAATACATACAACTGGAATGCAATTACTGGGAAATAAAAAATTACAATAGCATAGGCAGCAGATTTTTTTTCTAACTGTATGTATAGACAGCAAAGACGTTATCAAACACATACATCTGCATTCAACACCTTTCATTTCTTTATGTAAAGGGAAGCAAGGCACTTGTTGGTTGAACAGTGACTGCAGTGTTCTGACTTGATATTAAAACAAAATCACCCACATACATCATTCTGTAAAAAAAAAAAAGAAGTGATAAAAATAAATGACAGTACAGGTACTGCGACTAAGATGGAAAAGCACTGGTCACCAAACAAAATTGAATGTTGCAAAAAGGATGATACAAAGCGTAGTTTATAATCCCAGGAAGAGATCAACTTCTCACTACAGGTCAGACAGTGTAGTTTGGTATTAAGAAGCACGGAACTAAATCAGATAAAAATATAAAACTAATGTATTTCACAGGTGAAAACGAAAAAAAGCAACGTTCCCTAGGAAGTTTTCTCCATTTCTCTACTAGCGAGAGGGAAGAACAGGCTCAAATCATAGCCAGTGATGGCCATGAAGGTTTTTCCTTCAGCCAGAATAGGGAAATGTAATACAATAGAAATAAAATAATGTTTCTCGAGTGGTCCAACAGTCCTTACTCTGTCCTGTCTACAACAGAAGAAGAAGAAACAAGGAGGAAAAGCCCAGGCAGGAGGAAGGCTCTGGAGAAGTGTGTAGAGGGGCAACTGGTGTAGGAAGGGAGCACTGCAAGAATGTGTTTAAACTGCTGGCTCTGGTCCCACCAGCTGCCATCTGTGGCCAGCAAACCCATGCCTCTCCTGAGCAAGTCCCTCAGCACCTTGGCCACCACCTCAGTCTTCTCTCTGGCCAGGTTTCCCTTTCAGCACCCTCAAATGTCCCTGTCCTCAGTTTCTGTGTGTGGTCCAGGAGGCAAAGACTGCAACACATGTCTGAGGTTGCAGGTGCCTGCCCTGTTCCTGCTTCACTGCAGTTTGCTGGGATGAGTCCAAGGGAGCCTCCACATCCCCAGCTCCCACTCTTTCCTAAGCTCTCCTGCATGTGGCACCTGGATTAGAAGTTCTGCTCCTTTCACTTCTCCTTTCAAACACAGAGAACTAGCTCACAGGGATGTTGACAATACTACAGTATTGTCACTAGCTGGACAAATGGATTACAGAAAAAGGCCAGATATTGACCTCCTCTCCTTTTTGCTGAGATGAAACACTTACTACTTTTTTGCTGTCTCTTTCTTAGCATGCTTTACTTAGTTGTTATATGCAAAAAGCAATATATAAGACTAACAATTTAAAACAAACTATAACAATTAAAGTGAAAATTTTATGAACTTTCCTAATAGAAATGGTCCTATAAGGTCTATTTTGCAAAAAGCCTTCACTAATGTCTTTCTCACCAGAGTCCATCAAGCAGATATTATCAAATTGGTTGTATCAATCTATATAATAACCTCATCTAAGTTTCCATGTTCTTATTTATCCTGTAGCAAACATTTTTAAAACTTTAACCTTGCATCTTTAAAATTACAGATTATTTTAATAAATATTTTAATATTTAATAAAACAGTAGTTTTATTTTCCTTCGTAATACTGGCACTATTCTTTCATCACAAAATAATGTTGTTCATTTAGTTGTTACTTGAATGTGAGCAGAAAAGGTGAAGCTCAATTCCAACTACCACATGAATGACAGTTCAATCTATTTAAAAGGTCTGAGCATTCCCAGACTTTTCGATAAATGAATTCGAGTTCAGGTGAATTAAACTTTCAAGAAACATTTAAAACACAGTTCTTACTACATTGAAATTCCCATTCTTTATCTGTTACTAGACAGTCAGTGAGAAATTGAATAAAAATCAACAATATCATCTTAAGTACAAAGTGAAAACATAAATTGATACTTTGGTATATGGCAATTTGACAGTGTGAGCACTGGACAATTTTGGATATAAGATGTTTTAAGAGCCATTTAAATATAAGGTCTGTCAATCAAGCTACTTTGACAAGTGACAAATTCTGGCAATCAACCAACATCCCAGGAAACAATTGTTTATTTTAGCACTTTGTCTAGATAGCTGAATTTGGTTCAGGCAACAAAAGCTTTTCTTGAGTGATGTCAGCACAGCTGGTGGAATATTAAGTGTTTACCCTTAATAAGATTTTCTTATTTGGGAAAGACTTCATCATCAAAAGACAAAAAATTGTGAGTTTTATCAAATGCTTGTCTAAGGATACTGCTAAACAGAATGATACAGTAACTACCAGAAAGAAGGTGTGTGCTTCAGGCAAGAGAATAGAGGCCTGTAAATTCTGGAAAAGTGAAGGGAAAGAATGAACACAATCATACTATATGAAATTTTAGCCCCTTTTCAATCCCAAAATTCAGTTTAGAATAGTTTCAACTAGCTAGTGCACAGACCAAGTTTTATAGTTTAATGCAATTTCATAAATCTTTTTCAAGGGGCAGAATCTCAAAGGCATTGCAGGCAGAAGAATCAACATTTAACAATGAGCATTTTCTTGACAAAACATAATGAAATTCCATCAATCAATGAAAATGCACTTGCACAGAGTACTGGAAATAATCTTGAAATAAAAACCATTAAATAATTCATTATATAAATATCATCATCTTGCTGATTATAAGACCATATTCTAACAGAACATGGGAAGATTTTCGATTTTTAACACATCTAAAAAATTATTCTTCTCAAATCTTATCCAAGAGATAAATATTTCTTCAAGTGATACCAGGAAGGAAAAATCCATAATTGACAGAATACATATCTGACAGAATACAAGTAAGTTCTGGTCCTGTACCAGAAGGATATTGTGCCTACAGGCTTGTCTTCAATGTATAGATTATGTTTTAATCTCTGATGTGTTCAGTTCACAGACACATGTACAAAGTATTTGCCCCCTTCACATCTGCAGAGCAGCTGTTTAGTGTATCTGCTGAGCATCACATCATTCCTGCAGACATCTCTGGTATCTGTATACATGTAAAGGTACGCTGGGGTGTGTTGAATGTGAATTCTTCAATGTCTTTCTCCAATTCAGGTGGTCAGCTATTTATCTCAGAATTCATGTGAATCAACTGCTCCAATCAAAATCAAATGGTGTACCTTAAGCATGTAAATTGGATCTCTGGGAGGGCAATAGCACAAAAAAGACTCCTTAGGGGAAAAAAGTACAAAATTATTTCTCCGTATGCGCAGTCATTTTAATGAATTTACAGCTGAGATGAGGGAAATAGTAAAAGTTGAAGGAGAACATGAAAAGTAAAGCAATATTGCAGTGTGGTATTATTGAGGAAAAATGTTTAACTACAATGTGTGACATAAATATGAACAATAAAGAGTTTATTACATCAATCTTTGATGTTTGGCTTTATGACGTTTTTCCAGAGAAAAGTGTCCATTGATGAGGATTAAAACTTCCTACCCTTTATTTGTTAAAGGAATTGTTAATTCCTACCCTTCAATAGTTTAATTGAGATGTTTTATGAGTGGACAAGTAGTAAGTTATATGAGAAGAAAATGGCAAATTGACTTACAATAAAAATACATTGGGTACCAGAGGAATAGTTGTCCTGGCCTTAAAGGTTTATGAGAGGGAGCAGTGGAGATCTCAACCTTAAGTGATCACACTGAAATGAAAAGGAAACTTTGCTGGACAGTGCAAGGCACTGACCCATGCCTCAGTTGTGGAAACCAGCTCTGTATACTTTGACATCCTCAGCAAAGTAAACCAATATAGCAAACAAAAACACTTCTATGTTTCTATTGCTTTAGTTGGACAAAGCATTTTTCCAGCCATGGACCAGCCTCTGATGAGAGATACTGCAGCTGAACAAGCAGAGCAGCGCATCTGAGCATCCAGTCCTCTAATCCAAAGCATTGCAGAGTCTGATGGTGAAGCTGACTTGGGAGGCTTGCTGGAGCTTCATGGGGACTGAAGCCCTGGAGGAGGTTCAGGAGTACCACAGATGGTACAGGGAGGGCACTGGAAAGGCATGAGCACAAGGGCATGAATTCATGGGACAGAACTTCGGGGGGACCAAATGAAAACAAAGTCAGGACAGAAGAATACAACACATTTTTTAAAGATCAGGAATGAAGTACAATAAATGGTGGTGCAGCAAGAAAAGGACTCATGGGAGCTCATGGGTCTGAGATAATGGACAAGGCAGAAGAGCAGACTAAAGTGAGTTGATAAGCAAACCAGTAATGTGTGCTGTAGTCTCCTGCAGCCTAGAAAAGATTGCTTAGCAATGGCATTAATAATTAATCAGTTCTGCCTCACCAACCTGCCTGCCACTGTCTCTGCTATAATCTGCCATCTCCACTAGCATGGTGCTGGACAGATTGAAACTGGACATACAGTGGAACATAGAATCTCTGCCTGGTATCAGCACATTCTACAGCCATTTTTGTGTGGATATGGTGAACATCTGTATCTGTTTAATGCTAGATAAAACACCAGTCCTTGAATGCACTTTGCAGTTTGCCTGAACTGCATTAATAATTACTCTTCAATTGTGGTTAGTCAGCCATCTGTCTAACAATTTCAAAAGCATTAACTACATTGCTTTTTTCTGATGTGGAGTAATGTCAAATGCTCTGCTGAAGTCAAGAGATATGTCCTCTTTATTCCTCTTTTCTATGAAGCTTATTATCTCATCAAAGGCAGAAATCAAGTTAGCTTGACATGATTTATTTTTATGAATCCATACAGCCTTTCTGCATTAATCTCTCTTAAAAACTTGCAGACCGTCCACTTCATTGTTTGTTCTAGTACTTCGACTACTTCTTCTGGCCTATGCCTTACAGTATTTGATATTTTATTCATCTTTCCTGAAGATAAACAGTGTTTTGTACCACTTCAGAGAAGCTGTTAATCTTCAAATTGAGTCCTGGTCATTTCTTCTATTATCCAGGTAAACCAGATGGATCAAAGCCAGGTTTGAGAAATTTAAGGCCATGCTTCAACTGTATCATTATAATGGAAACCTCTGACATCAGGTTGTCTACCACCACTAGACACAGGTCTGTTCTTTGCTGATTCCTGCACCATGCTGATAGAGAATGTATCTTGATATCTGACCAATGATTTCTGCCTGTTAAAGGACATCTTTCCCCAGTGTTCTCACTCTGGCACCATTTAACATTGTTGAGTGAAATTCACTATGAAAAGAGAAATATAATTCAAACAAGGATGTCCAGCACAGCTCTATTCTCTGAAAAGAGTTTAGGGTCCATGGGGCAGCTGCAGCCACACCTCAACATTTCTTTCACCAAGAGCAGTATTATCTTACTGTAATTTTCCCTCACAAAGTGCCTTTCTGACCCATGGGAGCTCAGAGCACCTTTTCCCATGCCTTGGGTAAAGCCAGGTGCAATTTTACCATGAAGGTTAGAATTTGGCTTAGAGTTGCCAGTAATTCTTGACTTCAGACAGCAACTCTTAGACTTCAGGGACTGAAGCCAGGCAACTGTGGATATTGAGGAGACAGTATAACCTGATTTGAATACAGGACAAAATTATGGAAGAAAGTTGAAAGATAAGATACAACTACATCACCCAAATCTAATGGGAACCCACATTATCTGTCATCTCTGTCATATTGCTTGTCAACATGGACAAGAGCATGAAAGACATTTCAGGCAAGATTTATTTTTACTTGAACGACAGCTAATTTGTCATATAAATTGATCTCTAGAGCTATATGATGTCCAGTGTATAAAAATCAGTGACTCATATTAGCTGAAAGATATGGCACTTTTAGTGAGGCCAGTATATTAATACCAATATTTTTAGTATTCAAGGAGCATAGGGCAGAAGAGAAAACATCTAAGCTGACATTTCAGCATTGTAGACATATAAATGTGGAACTGTGGCTGCTTGCCACAGCAAATAATGGCAGAGTGTTAAATTTCATATTATTTTCTCACTGCTGGGGATTCAGAGCTTCAAAAACGAAATATTTGTAATATAAAAACAGAATTCTGTCATCATTTCTGTGTAGGTTTATTTGTGAGATTCACTGTATCATTCTCTAGACCTCAGCATTAGAGAAAGCAAATGAGGTCAAACAAATGAAAACAATCATAATTATTTTTCTTAATTTTCATCACCATTATGTTACCGAATTTATTTAATAAATACATTAGCACTAATTACTAGTACAATTAGAGCAATATCTTTTTAAAATTTATTACTCAAACCCATTAATTCTATCAATCTCATCTGATAATGTTAGATATGATAGATTTGTGCAATGAATTCCAGACAAAAGTTGTATGTTATTTGACGAATTGTAATGCTTTTCTTTGTAATACAGTCAAAACTTTGACCAAAAGCACATCTTGTGTATCCTAGTTTCCTAAAAGCTGGGCAATGTTTAAGCACACATCTAGATGTATTTACATGTTGGAGAGACATAAGTTTCATCAAGGCAGTGTAACCACTACCTTATCTGAATTTCTTGTCCATGCAACCATTGTAGTGCAACTCCAAACTCAAGCTAATAAACTGAGATAAACTCTCCTGCCAATAATTATTAGATTTATCTTGGCTATTGCACAAATTCAGGTCAGTTCAAAGAGAGTTTGCATTTGCCCAGAGTACATTTTATAAACACACTATAAAGAGGCAAAATAATTAATAGCTACTTTCAGGGAAAGATATGTGCCTTTTCCGTCATTGCTCCCTGATGAAAATTGTGTGATGTTTCATTTTTTCTAGACTAGCCCAATTTAACAAGAAAGCAGTTTGATAGCTCAGTTTATTTAAAAGTACATTACACTGTTAATTTTAGTGCCACAACTTGGTTTGTTTCCTCATCCACTCAGTATTTAACTTCAAAAACATTCAAGCAGCATCTGTGTTTCCTCATACGCTGAGTCTCAGATACTTAGAAGAGATCAAAGGGAAAGCTATAACTCTAAACCTAAAGCAAATTTTCAGGGTAATCTTGTTGCTCTGAAATAGATTTTTAAAACCTGTATCTTGTTGATCTGAAGTGCCATCAGAAATCTCAAAATGCCGCAATATTAGATGAAGTTTTAGAAAAAAAATTCTCTGGTTCCTACATACAGCTCAAAACATAGGAATTTAAGGTAAATATCTTTCAAGGAATGTATTTCCTCAGTCTTCTACACAGTTAATAGAGAATGTCTCACACTGAAGTAAAAGCTTCAGTATAGGCTGCATGAATATATTTTTGAGGAGAATCAAAAGCTTAAAAAGGGAAATAAGTTATTGAGGATGAAAAATTAACATTCATTTATCGTTTTGGGTTACAGTCCCAAAAATGTGCAATTCAATTGAAGAGAACATGTGTTTTTGTGAATAAAATAGGCAGTTACTCATATAATTTGCAGTCTGTAATTAGTAATGATGAACAATTACAGGTCTAGAACAGAAAAGGTGACCTTAAAAAATGCAAATCTGTGATCATGCTCCTTTTCCCCCAATTTGAAACATTTGCAAATAGAGAACCATAGCATGATTGTAGGTTTGCAATACAAAATTAAATTTCTAGGTGAACAAAGGGAAAAAATCTGAAATCTCCTGCAGCACTTGTAAAAGGCAATAGGTAAGTGACTACATAATATCCCACTGGCCATCACAATACTATTTCTCAAGAATATCCATCACTTCTTTTACATGTGTCGCAATATACATCCCTTCTCACATCTGGCCCTTAGAAGAATCGTATATCTGAGAAATGTATACAAAAGCACTTTCACCCATCTATCTAAATCAGCAAGGTCCTTATGAAATTTTGGGTGTGTTAACTTTATATGAGACATGTCTGTGTCTGTCAGAGATCCCAGAGAGGCAGTCCCTGTCTGCACTTCCCCTCTGACTCTCTAGCTGACAATCAAAACTTGCAAGGACATCCAAGTGTTCCCCCCTCATGTATCTTTTCTCTCCACTAATGTGGAAAAAATGTAAGGCTTATTTTTTTTTTTAATAGGTTTTACAGTTTATATGTTTTCATGGTATTCTAAATACTATGTTCCAAAAAATAGCTGCCTGTGAGAGAGCTGTATCTTACATCAGGTGTTTCTCAGAAGAATTTTGCCTAATGAAAGCTCAATAGTTTAGTTTGCCCTTTGTTATGTATGTATTTTGTGCTTTTGCTGAGATTTCCTCCCCGTGCTGCTGTTTCTCATGTTGCTCATATCCTCTCTTGCCTGGTGCTTTTCACAGATCCTCTTTACCCCCATTTTCACATCAGATATCCAAGCAGGTTTGCTCAGGGTTTCTGCTGTGCCTCAAGCTCCTGAGTTCTGACCCATCAACAATGTTCCAGCTAAGTAAAATACCTTGTAGAACATTTGATCTAACTGATCAAAAGTGGTTTAGAAGCTCATACAATATTCTACAACATTTGAAAGGTTGCATTTTTCATGAGAAATCTTGCAACACATGTCCACGTGTCCTGAGAGCTATAGTTCCCAATACCATTAATATGCACAGCCTAAAAATGCTCAGCTCCTTTCCAGAACTAGACCCTTTCTGAGACCAGTTTGCCTGGCTGTTTAAGATACATAAAACTCTGGAATTCAAAAATTTGCAATGAAAATACACTGAGAATTCATTAGGAAAAGACAAATGAATCTAACATTTGTGTCCAATGAAAAGATGTAGCAGCAGCATGTCTAAAGAACAAGAGAGAACCTCAGTGAACTACAAACTGGGAGCAGACGACACACTGCCTGACACACTTTAAGCTGGTTTTCATGCACAAATTAAAGGCAGTAGATTAAATACTGGACTGCAATTTACTGAAATTTCAATATCTGTGTGCGGTGCATGATAAATGAGATAATATATGTCTGTGATACAAAGAGGGGAGGCCTGAGGGCCTTACAACAGAATAAAAAAAAATGGGATTCAGGAAAAAGTAATCTAAAGATGAGAAGCCAAATATGAGGGGGAAATAAAAGGTAACGCTTAAAAAAAAAAATCCCCACTTTCAAGAGTAGGGCTTTGAAAAAGCCTATTCTGATGATAGTAAAAATTTAAAGACTTCATAAAGACAAGACAAAAGGAGAGGTACAGGGGACCATGACAAGGTACAGGCAACCATGAAATCTGAAACATGATGTCACTCCAAAGAAAGGAGCTTTTAAGGAAGCTTTTAAAGCAGGGAACATGAAGTGGCAAGGCAGGAACTGGATATGTCCTTCTAAGAAAGTTGTTGACAATAAGCATCCAGAAGACCTTACAGAGCCAGTAGGATTACTTTATAATTCAGAAACACTGAATTTGTTAACCTCATAAAGGCTAAGTGACAGAATAGTGGGAGGCTGAGGGTGAGGCATTTCTACATATTTAACAGAGTGTAAATGCCACAGGGTAGATCCTGTGCAACTCAACATGAAGTTTGAACTAACGGAAGTGTGAAGAATGTTTTATAAATGGCAAATATTTTTGACTGACCTAACATTTTCACAGGAGAAAACAAAACAATTTTCACTTATTTTAATGCTTTATTTTTCTTGACAACTCTATTCCTTTTACAGCAGAACATGAAATTCTTGTCGTTTCTGTGTTACATGCAAATTTTACAAGCTAACATGCCTCAAGCTGGCCACAGGGGTGAGCATTTTTCTCTACAGCTTTATTCAGTCCTGATATTATGGCACATTTCAGAGAAAAGCCTAGCCTTTAGTGCAGTGGATCTTTAGAGGTGAAGCATTTTTAGAAGCATTTGCTGCTGGGAGAGTGAATAGAAAAGCTGTTGAAAGTACCACACTCTACAATAAATCAGTTCCTGAAAGCAGACTAAGAAGGCAGCTTGGAAAAAATGTGAATAGTCTAAATAAAATAAACCAGCTAAGAAGACGAGTTTTGACCTTTCCCTATTCCTTCCTTTGTTTTCCGTGTTCAATCTCCTTTTTTGCATCATTTATCTGTTTATATTTCCCAGTTTTTCTTATCTCATTTTATTTTTCTTATTTTCTCCTTTCTCTTGACTGTTTTATGATCTTGTTCTCTATGTGTCTCTAATAGCACTTCTATATTCTTACCCACCTAACTCATTAACCATCTTCCTACATGCCCTGTGCTCTGACAATTTGTCCTCTTGGAGAAATGTTTTTTATTAACAAGGTATTAAGAACTTGTTCTTTTATTTAAATAACTAATATTCAAAGATCTGTACCAAAGTTGTCACTAAATATTTCTAGGTTACAAATTGGCAAACAGAAGCACAAGGAAACTTGGTCTACAGTAAGTAAAACTTGTGTTTTCCAAGTAGAATTTACATGCTTTAAGTATTAACTGTCTCTTTACCTTTATTCTGTGTTTCAAGTTCCTCTACCTCATAACTAGCTCTTCTTTATTCTCTGTATTTTCTTTCTCCTTAAAGGTTTTTTCCCTTTCAGTCACCAGAAATATTCTGTTACATGTACATACATACAAATCTATATATATATATGTAAGTACTTATATGTGATACTGCTATATTCCCACATATAGCTAAACAACCAGAGAACTGTGATTAAAAAGAATATGTGCAGTGATATGGAATACTGATGACTGAGACACTGGAAATCACCAGATATAAATATCTGAAGACTTAAACTATTTTTGTTCACTATTTCATACAGTTTTCATCACTAACTGAGGATTTGAGCATTTAGCAATACCATGGCACAAGTAATAAGTAGCTGTTCTATGTGTAGTCTTCTTTCTATGAACATATTTGGTCCTGGGATATGTTTTTTTCTAGTTTTCATTTAACCATTTATTTTCATCCTATGTGCCACAACATTGGTGTCTTAATTGGAATTTAATATGTCCTACATCTAATGCCTCTTCTTTAACTTCTCATTAGCAGTTACGCCAAAAAAAAGCTATCTTTCTTTTGACCTAATTTTTTATGCATTTTCTTCCTATTAGAAATTTTTGGCCTGAAATACTAGGTCTCAGCTTTCTATCACTATTTGAAACACTTTCTTTATACACCTTCTGAATTCTAGTTGTTCTCACAAAGAAGTTGTGCCACTCAGTGCCCCATTGCACGTCAGTCACATGTCAGTGTCATATATCTTCAAGAGCTGGGATCAGGGAAGTCTGTTAAATATTAATGATTATCCATTCAAAGGGGAATAGCTTAAGACAATAACATAATCACTTTGCAACTGAGGTTAGATTTGTCCAACTTTGATCCCAATGATTGAAACCCACAAGGTTTTAAATCTCTCTCAAAAGCAGACAGGTGTTTTAGCCTAGACATGGAAAAGCAGAATCCCCAAGATATGGGGAACTTGAACAGAAGGAAAGTACATGCAAGCAAGACAGTTAGTGCACTCCTTCATGACTGGAGTCCTTTTTAAGTCTAGCCAGAAGAATAAAATAAAGTAGCAAAAAAAAGCTGTGACAATGGGCAGTGGCTTTGAACTGAAAGAGCGTAAATTTATGTTAGACATAGAGAAGAAATTTTTTACAATTAAGGTGCTGAGGCACTGGATCAGGTTGCCCAGAGAAGTCATTCCTGTGAGTGTTCAAGGCCAGGTGGGATGTGGCTCTGAGCTGCCCATCCACTCTGTCCATCCACTCAAGAGATATGGGAAGAGAGTTTGCCAATGACGACTGAGGCAGATTTCTCATCCATTGTTATCAGTTTATTAGCACCCATTACTGGGAGGTAAACATTCTCCGATCTTCCTTTCATGGTTAGAGTATCTGTAGAACCCCTTTGCTTTATTCTTTGTGTCCCTTGCCAGGTTGAGTCCCACCTTTGCCTTGGTCTTCCTCACCCCATCCCCACACAACCCGACTTCTCTTCAGTGGTCTCCCCAGGCCACCTATTCCAGTTTGAACTGCCTGGGCTTTTGCTGCTTTCCCTTTACTTTGACCAGCAGGTCCCTACTCAGCTTTGCCCATCTTTTGCCTTCCTTGCCTGATTTCTTGTTCCTGGAGATTGCCAGCTCTTATACTCTACTGGGGACTTCCTTAAAGATCTGCCATCTCTGTTCTGACTCCTTGTCCCTGAAGGAAGTCTCCCAGGGAATCCTACTGATCATCTCCTTTAAGAGCTGAAAGCTTGCTTTGTTAAAGTTCAGGGGTCTAATTTTGCTCCTTACCTGACCCATATTTGCCATAATCCCCAACTCCATCAGTGCATGATCTTTGAAGGTCCAGTCATGGCAATCATTCCCTAGAAGCTGCACTCCAGAATTTTTGAGGGGGAAAAAATCCACAGGCATACTTTAAAGAACATTTATGTTCTATGCTAAATAACTATGAAACTAAATACCTATTAAAGGTAAACATGGGCCTACAGGGTTTTCTTAACTAGATTGTGAGTATGGTTAATTGTATATAGTTGCTTATTTCTTTTTAATGGGGAGCTGTTTAATTCTTCTTGCATATGCAGGTTTGAAGGGTTGATTGTATTATAAATTACCATGTTCGCCACCACTTATTTCCTTTTGATAATTCATGAATAGTGTATGCATTTCAGTGTTGGAAAATTTAACTTTAAACTCACAGAATTTGTCTATAACCAGAATAAGTGTTCTATGCCATACATTCATAGTATATATAGTTTTACAGTATCTTGGTTAATAATCAAGTGGACATGTCCTAAGATGCTATGTGGTTTAAGATCATTCTTATTTAAATAGACATATTTAAGTCAGTGAAGAAAGAGTTTAGCAACAATTTTTATTTCATGAGGTCTACTTTAAAATGTTCTAATCATTTGTGCACATAATGTCCTCATTTTCAAGGTTTTGGCCACTCAGTCGTTTCCTGTGTACCACGGCTGCAATCACTGTGTTAAAATACATAAGATTTTACACAAAAAGTTGATGTATCAAAGAAAGGACAACCTGAAACACACACGCTATTGCTATATTTTAAAAGAGCATTTCTAATCATGGTTACACTTCACAGGGAATCTCCTATCCACCCAAGTCACATAAGAAATCCTATTGCAAACTGAAATGATACTTGCTTTTTGCTATAGCTGGTTGATTTCACCTGTCACTCACTAATACAGTCAGCTACTTCTAGAGTTTCACACTATTGTTTCAGCCAGATGCTAGACCATGAGAACCATAATATGAATGGAAATTTTTTGTGTCAAATGCATTGTTAAGTAGTCTTATGTTTGCAACAGGACCTACATGTGCTCAGAATTTCAAGGCACAATAAAAAGCTTAGTTATAAACAGATACTGTTGATAAAATCCCAGTTATCTAAAATCTATATGCAATAATTCAGCTTAAGAACCATTGAACTGTGGCTGAATAGCAAAAGATCTGGAAAAAAGCTTTAATATTGACTTTTTTCCCCCCATATCTATTCTATGCTTGCATAGACAATTAAAAATGAAAGGATTTTAATAACAGAAATTATCATAATGTTTAAATTTTTTTTAGTTTTTCATGGATAAATAATTGAAAATGTATTGTTTTAAATATATTCAATATTACCTGCTCTTGGAGACAATACCCAGGAATCAATAACACCAATTTCCTGACAGTATAAGTTCTAATGAAAAAATAGCTTATTACAATCAAGGCAGTGAATCTACATGTATTCATTTCCATTCCAGGAAAATGCAAATAGATATTAAAATAGAAACTAATTTGATCCTTTCTCCTGTGTAATTTTCTATAGTAATGAATCAGACTGTAGCATACCAAGTGCTGTAGACCATCACATTGCTGCATACACAGTTTAATCCCACAGTCAGAAAATATCAAAACTAAAGCTGAATATAGTCTCTGTTCTGATGTATGGAAGCATGACAACAACAATAATTTTGTTACCATTTGCTTTATCACGTTTGTAATGTGGGTATCTCTCAACATTACTTTTAATTGTTCTTTGAAACACCACACATAACTTGCAGGCTGCTATAGAGGCCTAGGTGATCCCCAGAGCCTTCAGAGCTGGGCAGAGAGAATTCCCTCCCTTGAGGTTGTAAGACAAGGTTCTGTGAGACATCCTGTGAAAGCATGGAAAAGCATTCCCCTTTCTGTGAGGAATCTGGAAAAGTCCATAGCCATATAGGAGCAAGCCAGTCCAGTAAAGCAATTTTTCTAGCTGTTTGTGGCTTGAGGTTTACATGAGAAGGATGCCTGGAGGTTCCAAGTCCTGCAACACCCCTGCAAGGATCCTACAACCTCATTCCTGGCTCTTCCACCTTTTTGTGCTGGCACAAGCAATTGTGAAGCTGAGCTGTGATCAAGGAGTAAATCTTAATAAAATTAGATATGGCCAGAAAAAAATAGATGTGGTCAGAAAAAAATAGTTAGTTTTAACCTGAATCAAGTTGCTGATTTTTTTGGACACTAACACTAGAATCCTTAGAAAGATGGACACATGAGTTGGAGGAAAGATAAGGTTGGTGGATTCTCCAGATCACAATGCCCAGGCTACAATGTTCTAACAAGCTCCAAAAACTGCTTATTTACAATGCAGTCATAGGAGAGTCAACACTATCCCATTAATCCAACATCTTATCTACCTATTAGAAAGGAAAAGGTCATCTTGAGTTATAATTCCACCCAAAATGCACTAGGACTCTGTAAGTAGCCAGTGGAAGATGTCACTAATTAAATCAGCTAACAAGTTCTCTTGCTATTTAGGGTCTTTTTTAAAAATACTGAAATTACCTGTCAAAAGAAAATCCCCACAGTAAGACTCAAAAACTTCATCTTGCCACCCAAGCCACAACATAACATGAATGTGGGCATTTTATGAAACTTTGTAATTTAACATCTGTTCCATATATATATATATATATATATATATTCCCCATGCCTGGAAGCATTCAAAGACAGATTGGATGGGGCCTTAAGCATCCTGACCTAGTGACATCGTTACCCATGGTGAGGGGATAGGAACTAGATGATCTTTAAGGTCCTTTCCAACCAAAACAGGATGGTGTGGCTGGACAGTGCCCAGGCAGAAAGGGATCTGGGATTTCTGGTGGACAGCCAACTGAACATGAGCCAGCAGTGTGCCCTGGTGGGCAAGAAGGCCAACGGCATCCTGGCCTGTATCAGGAATAGCATGGCCAGCAGGAACAGGGAGGTCGTTCTTCCCCTGCACTCAGCACTGGTGAGGCCACACCTTGTGTGCCGTGTCCAGTTCTGGCCCCTCAGTTTAGGAAGGACGTTGAGATGCTTGAGCGTGTCCAGAGGAGTCAACAAGGTTGGTGAGGGATTGGAACACAAACCCTGTGAGGAACGGTTGAGGGAGCTGGGGTTGTTTAGCCTGGAGAAAAGGAGACTCAGGGGTTACCTTATCACTCTCTACAACTCCCTGAAAGGTGTTTGTAGTCAGGTGGGGGTTGGTCTCTTTCTCCAGGCAGCACTGACAGAACCAGAGGACACAGTCTCAAGCTGCACCAGGGGAGATACAGGCTGGATATTAGGAGAAAGGTTTTCATGGAAAGAGTGATAAAGTACTGGAATGGTCTGCCTGGGGAGGTGGTGGAGCCACCATCCCTGGATGTGTTTAAAAAAAGATGGGATATGCACTCAGTACCATGTTATTTGAGGTGTTAGGGCATGGGTTGGACTCGATGATCTTGAAGGTCTCTTCCAACCCAGCAATTCTGTGAATTCTGTGAAAACCATTCTATGATTCTATACACATGTGGATAGTTATTCAGCACTGTGGGACCATTAGCCTCACTCCTCACTCTTCACTCAGACATAGTGCTCTGCTGCACAGAATGCTTTTCCTCTAAATGGACTGCAGTCCTACAGTAAGCCTGCACTCTTGCCAGTTGACTCTTGCTGGACTGCTGAAGTTCCAAGGAACCTGTCTAAACAAACCAAGACCGTAAGTGCTGGTAGGAAACTTGGCTTACAACCCTTCTTTGCTTCAATGACTCTCCTCCAGCTACATTAGACTCCTTTGCAATCCCAGTTCTCTACAGCTTCCAACCATGAAATCTAGATACAGTTGTGAGTAGATGCTAATTTTTTATCTTGCCTATCCTTTTCTTTGTTGCACAGATATTCTGGATACTTATTCAAAGCACTCTTCAGTCTTCCTGATTTGCAAGTCAAATATGAAAACTCTTTACCCCCTTCTGGTTCCAAACTTGACAGTTTACTCACACCTTTAAAGTCAGCTAAAGCTGAGCAAGTTTTTTAAAGACTACAGTAGTTTTCTCCATCAAATTAGTGGGGGAAAAAAACTAAAAATGTATTAGTCAATGTCAGAACTACTTATTAAATCTGCTGCCCTGTTGATATAAAATGAGCTCTACTGCAAGGGGTTAGCCTAAAAACCGAACAAGAATTGTATTATTTCTAGAATACCAATTTAACACATGCAGCTCTAAAGCATTAAACATGACAGAGACCATACACAAAGGGTGGTAATTGAATTACAATTGAGTTATAAAGCAATAAATGGGAGGTCAAACTTTGCTCTCTCAAACTACACCAGCGCTGTTCACTGCAGTGGCATTAAAGAAGTATGGGCTGACATAGAATAGTTTAAGATGTGTCTAAAATAAAATTTTTACATTTTACTAGAGGTTAATCTCTTTTTTCATTTTAAATGCAGAAGGCATTCTTAGATAATCTAGGTTGACATTCTGATTAATTAAGGCCACTGAATGATCCTCTGGCTGCTGTCTTCCATACTATAAGTCACAAAGTCAAGCCCTGAAATAATTTCTAAATATACCCAAGGGACAGAGTCTAAAATTAGTCTAATCATCTGCCCATTAAGACATTTCCCATTATGACTGGGAGTGATAAATTTCAGTTTTTTCAAATCTAGGGCTTTGGACTCTAAAAAAACCTCTAAACCAAACAATTAAAGGAGACTATAAAGTATGACCAAGGGCTACACATCCTGATGGCATCAGGCATGCTGCTTGTGAAGGTTTCTGAAGACCTTCAGGTTAAGCGTCATGTTTTTTAACTACAGAACATCTACCCTCTCATGTTTCCTCCAGAGGAAAAGGAGGAGATCCCTGAACATTTGGCCTTCAACAAAGGGAGCGATTCTGTGACCAGATAATCAAAGTTGGTTGCTCTTGGATGAAAGTAAGAAACTGTCTGTAAAAAAGGACAAGAAAAAAATGGAGGTACAAAGTCAGTAGAGAGACTTGGGAATGCTAAAACATGATGAGCATGTTGAAGAGATCAAAGATATCTTCAAAGCCTGGCTAGGACATCAAACTTTCTGACTGCTTATCCATATGAGACCCCCACAATTTAGAGGTTTGCTCACAAAGGCACTAAATTAAAAAGAACCAGACAAGCAGTGCAAGCTTTTATCTGAGTCCTTTTGCTTTGGCAAGTGACCAGCCTAAAAGCAGGCTTAAGTGGGGAATCCTACTCAGAGGCAGAACACAGGAGGAGCACAGGTTTGGGTTAAAGAAGCCCTGCTGTTTCAGCAAAAATACAAGGTGGAGTTGGAACTCCTCACAGACACACACACAGAGCTGCCAGAAATCCAAATGGCAGTAAAGTGTTGTGTGGCCCAGTCTGGCAATAGCAGTGTGAAGGAAACTGAACAGTCTCTTGCATCTTCTGACTGCTGCAGGTGCACAATGACAACCAAAAGGAATTGGAAGCTTTTATTTGAAGCTTGTATTAAAGGGCAGATTTCAGTGTCCTCCAGAACAATAAACTCAGAACAGGAACTCAGTGTTAATATGATTGATGATACCACCCTCTGAGATTGTAACATCCACAAGTGGGTAGGACACTCGACAGCTGTTGATGAAATTATCCACCATTACCAAATCACTAGCACATGGACCCTGGAACACAGGCAGGCAACCTTCCTATTTTGTCAAAACAACTGTCTATCATTAGCCAGATTAAAAATACAAGGAATGAAATAATAAAAATTATGCATTTAATGAATATATTTTAAAAGCACTATAAAATTATTTATGGCTCTGAAAGTGGCAGAATCAAAAGGAACGCATCGTTCTGATAGTTCTGAAAAATTCTAGTACACTCTTAGGCACCAAGTCTTGAGCACCTGTAAATGCACAAGAGACTCAAGTCATCTCAAAAGCAACCAATCCTTCAGAATACTTTTGGGGAAAGAGTCTTGACTTACTGTTAAGTAAAATAACAGTAGATTTTAAATTGCAATATATGACAATGAAGCCTTTCATGATTTCATGTAACAAGATTATTAAAGAAAAAAACAAAAGAAGCAGAGGAAAAATAAACCTTGGAGAACCCAAAACACTTCGGGTGCCACCATCAAAGCTGGTATCACAATATTCCAGCCCAACTGAGAGGGGAAGTGCTGGCCACCTTGCAGATCAGTGAGATTCAATGAGGCCACCCGAGACTCTCCACGTTCCCTCTGAAGAATTCAACAAATTCCTTCAATGCAACATCTGAACAACATACATATCTGAAGGAGCAAATGTAGGTAAGGAAAAAGAAACTAGGATCATGGCAAGCTAAGTGGCAAATTACTTCCATGCTTTGTGAAAACTAAAAAATGTGTATCTTCATTGGCCTCTGCCAAATATGCAGCAAAAAACAGAGTTCCCTGCCCCGCTGATGATGGCTTAATTTAAATGAGCAAAACCAGGCAAAGAAGGAAATGTGTTTTGTAATTTAGAACATAGTTTTCAATTTTAAATGGTAACAAAATGAAAAAAAAAAGCTAAGGGCAGATTTTGGAATGTGAATTAGGAGTTTTTATGCTGAAATACTATGGCTGAATTCATCATATCAACAACATAAGGGTTTCAAGCACGACTAATGTGATTGTCAATCTAGTTTCAGTAAAATTATAGTAATAATAATAGAAAACTCCCTTACCTTTGAAGAGAATCCAAAATTGCTATTTTCCACAAAGGCTTGCAAAAAACATCATATCTCCAGCAATGAGAATGTAATGCAATCTTTTATGGCTTAACAAAAGGCATTTCTTGGAATATTGTTGTGAGCTCTCTCCAGATAACCTGAGGATCTCTATGTCCTCCAAACCATAAATCCTGCTATCTTCTTACCAGGATGGGATAGTTAAGCAAACTTATTTCCACAGCTGACCATTAAGATGAAGAATGTCTCTTCTAGTCATAAATTATTAAGATAGAGCCAGAAATATCAAAGCTAGTGTCAGCATATCAGATAAATTTAGGATGCAGAGCATAAATAAGGTAGGCAAAGCTGTCACATGTCATTAAATGTGTGGCTTCAGACATGGGTAGAAATTTGCTCCATACTTGGACCTGTATGAAGCCTAAACTCAGCAATATCCCACAGACACATCTTGAGGCAGACAGCATCTTGGAGAATAGGTTGCTGCAAGAAAAATAACATAAAATCCTACAAGACCCTGTAGAAGGATCACTGAAAATCCAGGTTATACACATACAATATTGTCAAAGTATCCCAGTGTTTCTACTTGCTTGTATTTATCCAAGTTAACAATAAGTATCTAGAAACACCATCCATTTGTCTGAACTTCATCCTCTTGTCTATGGGGATGACAAAAGTCTTGCTGAAGTCAAGGTAAAAAACATCCACTACTCTTTCCTCATCCATCACCTCATCATAAAAGACTCTCAAGTTAGTTTAGCTTTATTCATCCTTCATAAATCCTAGATCACCACTTCCAGTCACTTCCCCTTTTTCATATATGTGGAAATGGTTTTAGGGCTTCCATCAGCTCCATCAGCTTCCAGAGGTCAAGAGAGGCTGACTACGTTGTGGACCCCAAATCCTTCTTGTTGCCTGTCACAACCTGAGATTATCAATTTTTTTCTTTTCCTATCAGTCCATACTCCTCAAAGATGGTCCCATGGTCATACACCCCCAAATAACTGATGTCAACAGCAGTTGTGCAACCAACTAGATTTCAAGATTTCCTGAAGCTCTTGCCTCTCAGTACCAGGATCAAGGAGAGACCGCCTGTGCCTCCCTGCCCTTGAAAATCACCCCAGAGCCCTGTAGTCATGCTTTATACACTCCAGATCTCTTCTACCAGAGAGTGGTGCCAGAGTACTAAGAACAGAAAAGTCTTTGAAGTCTCTCCACATCCTGGATTTGAGTTCCAAGCAAGCAGCAAACTCTCTAGATAGCAGATCAAGCCAGACAACCCAGGCCTCCATCCTGCATAGCAAGGAATTATTGACATAAAAGTGCAAATAACTCTGCATGTCTAAGTTCACACACACAGACGACCTCAAAGACAATGGGACTCATGTGTGAAATCAAATAGCAGCCAAGAGTTTGTGATGCTGGGGACCCAGTCTAATGTGGGAGAAATGCTCAGTCAAAACAAAATCAATTTCAGTGTAAGTTACAGTTTTATAGTGAAACAGAAAAATACATTCTGAAGCTAACAGGTTAATTTTTAGCTGAAGTCTTTCCTAAAACTATTATAAATGCAATTATTATTTTTTGCACCATATGTAAAAGACAGAAGGCCGCAGTTAATAAACAGCATTTCTCATTCTATTTTCCAAGCCTCCCAGGGGAAGACTTTGGCCTCTTCAAAGGGGTGAAATCCATGCAAGGCAAAAACTGAAAAGAAAGCAGAATTTTTCATTTAATGCTTCCTTACATTGCCTAACATTTAGCAAAAAATAGAACAATCTATTAAATACGGGCAAAAAACATGGTCTCTGAATATGCAGTTTCTAGTATGAGTTTTGCTAAAATGTTCATGGAAATTATCCACCAAATAATAAAATAAATTGCCACAAACACATATATTGTTGAACATATATAATTTCTTCACAAAATTTTATTAAAATACTGATATTGAAAAGCAGGAAACATAGTAATAATTCAGAATCTTTCTACATATGCAGGGATTTTAGTTATGGAAAGACATAATAGAGTAATGACACAGAACTGTATTTGAAATAGCTCTTCTTACAACACTATCTCTTTGAAAGAGTTTTGGTGAGGCATCCAATTTTCTTCATTGTATTATTACATTAAGAGGACAGATTTGAATGGCTGAAGAAAATACCCAGCTCTTTCTGCAGATTCCCCAAGAACCTTAGTACCACTGTGTCCTTGCTCTGAGCACATCTTTTCACAGCCTGAATGTATTTTCAATATAGATTTTTAGTTTGATTTACCACAGGAGACAAACTTACACTGTCATATCTAATATCACTTTTTGTCTCTTAACAATGAATTTGAACTCACAGATCAAGTTAAAAAAATTGGCACCATGGTAAATGTGCCAAAACTTCCTATGAATGTCATGAAAAGAGTCATGGAAGTAGAAAAGGTAAGAATTGTGTTGCAGTACTGTAGTGAAAAATACACAATTAGGACCAGCACATGCCAGAAGAGCCATTATCACTGTAGCAACGCAGTTATAACTGCATGTTTGTATTAATTGAAATCTAAGAGACTCCATATGAAGACATCAGACCCCAAGTAAAATAGATTGTTAAAAATGACCGCACTACAGAACTTCAGATGCTTTAAGCCACAGAGCATAAAGAAAAATCTCATTCATTCTCTTCTACAGAGATGTTCTTCCAGCCACTCTCTCCACTGCACTATGTGAACAATTTTACGATGGTCTGTGTTTGGTTTGGGGGTACCAGGGCAGGGCTCAGCAGGGCACAAGAACTGAGCCTGGGGACTCAGGGCACTGGGCTCAGGGATAGCATTTCTTCCATCAGCTCTCTTCTGACTAAGTGATGACACTCAGAGACAGTAACACAACTGTAAATTTTTAAAAATATGATCACCATAGACTGGTGCTATTTCATGGTCTTCTGATGGGTCAAAGCATGTCTGAGCAGTACAACAGGCTGTTTTAGTGTTTTCTCTTGTGGAGGTGCAGATGGGCCTAAAAATTAACATTCCATAAAACCCTCACTGAACTTAGATACTTCACATCTCCAAATCCTACAAGTACCATACAGTATCATTCTATTTGCAGTTTTAGTACATTACATATGGAATGCAAACATTCCAAACTCCCCATGAATAAGAGTTTTCTGTCAGGAAATTTTTGCTGTTCAAGGGTGACAGTAGTACAATCCAATTATCCCAGGCTCAGGTATTTTATACTCAGGAAAATCTAATACTGAAATGAAGAAAAAAAGTTCAGAAACAACCATAATTCAATCTAGCCTTGAGTAGAAAGTATATGGAAAAACTGTCTTAAACAGTTTGCTACTATAACCTGGACTTGAAGTGTTGTAAATGAAAATATATGAAGGGTACATAATTTTCCAATATTATTGGTTATTTTCTGGGACTTTTTAAGGCTGGTTCTCATATAAATATTAAATTCTAAATCTCAAATTCCTGAAACATCTTCTTATCTTGAGGATTCAGATGAACTGATCATCCCTTGAATGGGATGTCTTTTTAAGAATGAGGAGCAGACTGGCTTACTTTGGAGGCACTGACATTTTGAGCTAGTTTGATTTGGAGAAGGGAACCGCAAGGTAAAAGAGTTGCTCTATCCCTTTGTAGCTGGCTTTAAGACCCAAGGACTGAGAGCATAATTTTTTCACATGGAAGTAAAACTTGAAAGCAAAGAAGGTGAACTGAGCCCTGACAGTTGATAGCTTTTCATTCACATTGAAGTAAGACCACCTAGAATTTCACAGCTTATAAACTGATAAAACCTTTTCCTTAACTATAAAAGGATAATTCTCCAATGTTTGTGCTATTAACTCATAAAGATAAAAAATTTATTTGATATGTTCCATAATAAGAAGAAATTTTAACAGATTTTAATTATAATCTTATAATACCAGGAGTTTTTTTTATGTTTGGATGAACTTGTTCAGTATGGTTTAATTGTTAAATATTGTTGGTTTAGATTTTTTTCCAATAAAATGAAAGATTTGATAGGTAATTTATAAACTGACACAGGAAAAATGTTATTTACACTCACTGGTCTGCAGATAGAGAGAAAATACACTTGAATATTTATGTTTGCAACCAGTGAAACTGCTGAGAACCAAGCATGTGAGAAATACAGCACAAAAGATACAGAAATAGCAACGAGGAATGGATGACTATATTATCTTTATTTATTAATTTAATATACACAATATAAGTAGACAAGGATTGGCTAAATGAGTAGCAAGAGGAAATATATCTTAGAGATAAACATGCTCATGAAAACTGATTTGAAAAATCAAATCAAGGTGCAGAGAGCGGACAATGTTAAAAGATCCAAAAGCAAACAAAAGAGAAGAATATCTGAACAGACAGCAAACAACAAATTAAAGAGGAAGAAGCATCCTGGGAAACTGAATCTAGATTAGAGTGTGTAATTACAGGATTTGGAGCCTGATAAAGCAATTGATTATAGCAGTGGATTAATTTTAAGTCATGAGTGAATACCAGGATCTGAAAAAGAGCCAGTTACTTTCTTTTCTTCTTCTCAGAAGTTGTAAGTTACAGTTTCACCCACTTGGTGATCAGGGCAAAACTAGAAAGGCCTTTGAGATATGTGTTTATCACATAAGAGCATACCTAAATACATCAAACAATGAAGACAATCTTTTCTATTGCAATAATTTTCAGACCAAATAGACAAACAATTATAACAACTTAAATTTAAATTTTTAGAGATAACTTTAGCAGTCAAATGCTTAATATTATTTTCAGAAAAAAATACTGAAATTTTTAAAATGTCACAAGTCAAAAACCAAAGATTTCTTCACCACCTGTTTCATTTAACACAACTGTGTTCTGTCCTTGTCTTGCATGTTTACACACAAAGATTTGCATCTGTGGACTGATCACACAGTACTTCCTGAAGATCCAGTTTTCCCTCAACAAGACCATCTGTGAGGCCCAGCCCAGTGGGATTTACTGTTCAGAGTGAATCAAAACAGCTGCATACATAATTACCTTTATTACAGAAGAACAATTATAATTCTATTGATCAAAGCTGCAAATACAGATATCTCAAAGGAGCTTGACGTAAATTATACAAACCTTTTCATCATCTGTAACAGAAATCTGAGAACTTTACCATCTCACTCAGGTTAAATTCCTAAGCATACTTCACAAGATTTAAGACAATGGTTTTTAAATGCTTATTATTTCTTCACTTCAAATGGCAAGACTCTGTGCTTTATGTGATCTGGACAACCTCTCCAGTGATGCTCACCATCTGCTCCTATCTCCTGATTTTTCAAAGCAGCTTCAATTGTTCATAGCTCCACAAACAAAATATATGAACATAAAGAAGACAGGGAAACTGCCACATTCTATCAAACTATGCAAACAGCTCTTATTAGTTTATAGAGGATCACCATGAGCCCTGCATGCAGTTCTGGGCACTGCAATATAAAAAAGACATGAAGCCATTAGAGAGTGTCCAAAGGAGAACTATGAAGATGGTGAAGGGCCTTGAGGGGAAGCCTTAAGAGGAGCAGATGAGGTCACTTGGTCTGTTCAGCCTGGAGGAGACTGAGGAGAGACCTCACTGCAGTCTGCAATTTCATCTTGGGGGAAGAGGAGGGGCAGACACAGACTTCGTCACTCATCTTGTGACCAGTGATGGGACTTGAAGCTGAGTCAGGGGAGGTTTAGCCTGGGTATCAGGAAAAGGTTTGACAAACCAGAGAGTGATTGAGCATAGGAACAGACAATCCAGGGAAGTGGTCACACCACCAGCCTGGCAAAGTTCAAGAAGTGTTTGGACAATGCTCTCAAGGACATGGTGTGATTCTTGGGGTATGCTTTGCAGGGCCAGGATTTGGACCCAATGATCCTGATGGTGTATTCAAACTCAGCATATTCTATACAACCCCCTCACACAGCTGACAAAGGACCCTTCCTGGAGTGACTGACTGCTAGACCTGCTGTTTATGAACAGAGAAGAGCTGGTGGGAGAGGTGGTGGTGGGAGGCTCTCGGGCATGGGCACCACAAAATTACAGTTTTCAGTTCTCAGTGAAGTAAGGAAGGGGGTCAACAAAACCTCTACCTTGGACTTCCAGGGTTGAAAACAATGGGATCAGGCTCTGCCAGCATGGGTTCAGGAAATGCAGGTCCTACTTCACCAACTGATCTCCTTTCTCGACCAAGTAACCTGCCTAGTGGACGAGGGAAACTGTGGATGTGGACTTCAATAAAGTCCTCAATACTGCTTCCCACATCATTTTCCTGACAAAGCTGTGGCTTGGACAGGTACACTCTTCAGTTTGTTGCAAAGTGTCTAGATGGATGTCCAGGCCCAGAGAGTGGTGGTGAATGGTGCTACCTCCACTTGGTGGCTGGTCACAGTGGGGTTCCCTAAGGCTCAGCACTGGGGCCAGTCCTGTTGAACATCATTATCAATGATTTTGATAAGGGCACCCAGTGTGCCCTCAGTCAGTTTGCAGACACACCAAGTTGGGTGAGAATGTCGATCTGTTGGACGGTAGATCTACCCTCTCTTGCAGAGGGACCAAGGTCAGTTATATGGGATTCGACAAAGCCAAATGCCTGGTCCTGCTGTGGGTCACAACAACCCCATGTTGTAGAGTGACACATCTTGGCTAGGCAAAAAAAAGTGAAAATATTTTTGAAGATCATAAAACTTTGTCAAGCATTTTATGATGGTTTTCTGGTCCAGTTTATCTGCAGTAACTAGAAGAGGAAAAGAAAATGCCAAAAAAGAGGTGATGGTAAACAATATTCTTCTCATTCACTTGTGAAAAAAAAAAATAGGTAAAATTTAGCTTGTGTTTAATCAAAACATATATTCCTCAAGTTTTCTAACTAAAATATTTTTCATTCTGCAAAAAAATATTTAGGGGTAAACCTACAAAGTTTCATTTGACATAGATAAAGAGCCTTGGTTCATGTTTAGAACAATCTAGATAATTATGTAATTTTTGTTTGTTTGCATTTCCTCAGCACTGAAAAAAATCTCTCCAGTTTTAATCACAGTTTTTTCTTTAAATTATGACATAGGAAAAAACCCAATGACTTCATTCTCATCTCTTTTTACTGACTTCATTTACACAGATGTACTGTATGAAAAATTGTGCCAGATAGTATGACCCAATGTGCTTTGACAATATGCAAATATATTCAAATATATGTATTATGCAAATAATTCCTATACTTCAGGAAGTCTAGACATATTCCTACAGGATCACTAGCTACTGGAAAAAATATTTGAGCAAATATGCAAATCTGATTCGTTCTTCAAAATACACACTTGGAACACATACAGTGTCTAGAGTTCGAGTTGCATTATTCTAAAAATTGTCTTATGATCTACATCTGACGTACACACTATTCAACTGAAAGAGAAACATGGAATGAGGAAAGTAAGAAACACTTGTAGTCCAACAGAAATGCTATTGCTGAGATATCAATTTTACTTGATCATGATTTTTAATAAAAATACTCCTATTACAAGCTACAGAACATTAAATTTTGCTAGTCTCTTAGAATTTGCTTTATTCACTTACCTATGCTAGTACAAAAAAAGAAAGTTAGTTCAGAGAAACCTACACACCAATCTGTAGTCAGACCTTCTCTTGACAATAAAAATAAGTAAGATTCAGAACTCTTTTCCACTGTTTAAAGATGCATAACAATCTTTGTCCCTTTTTAATGAAGAATTCAAATAATGCTGTGAATGGTGAAGTAGAAAACATAAGAAAATAGCTTTTTCAATCAATTGTTCTAATTCTATTTCATATCATTCTATTAGGAGTTTCATGCTCCTTAAAATTTTATAACTTTCTTTATAAGTGTCTTGAATTGCAAAGGAGAAACTGCTTCAAGACCAGAAATGGAAATCTGAATATAAGAGAAATAAAAATGTCTGGTTTCCTTGAGATTTGGCAGGAAATGCAAGGACAGAAACTGTGTACATATTTACTCCGCATACACAATGACCATGATTACAGTCAACCAACCATTAATTTATCAAATTGATCATTGGTACAGGAGTTCCTTAGCAAAATATCATTAAGTTACAAAAGCAAATTCACACACATTTTTGCATGCATGCTTGCATGTCTGACATTTTAAATATCAGGCCTATTTTTACTGTGATTTATATATCATGTACATGATCATTAGATACTGTGGTAGAATCTTAATGATTGAAGCTTGCTCAATACTAGTTTAGGTACATTTAGTGCTCACCCGGCAGGATTTGGCACACACACGGGTGAATTGTTTTGCTGATACACCAAATTATCACGGACAAAGGGATTAAAAAGGCTACAAAAGTGCACATGAACCATACACAGTCAAATAACCAGTAGGCCAGAGTATGAAAATAAGGCTGAAACATTCCAAAACATACAGCTCACTTGCTGTATCTACCTGGGTGGGAAAATTAACACATTGACCTCTGTCACAGCTGCCCAGGGCCAGGTCCAACACAATCTTGATTTCAGCTCCAGTTCTCTATAAAGGTGTGCAAACCTTCAAAAATCATTGTTCTGGGGATTGTACAACCTTGCCCAGGAAGCAGCAGAAAAGAAGTTAAGCAGAGTTTGTGGAAGTTAGTCACCAGTCTTGTAGAAATATAAATGTGACTTTGGCAGCAGCAGCAGCAGTGGCAAGAGATTAGGGAGGTCGATCAGTCTTTACAAGAAGTCTGCATCACAGAACAACTCAATCATAAGAATGCCTGTGTCAGCAAAGTAGCTACACTTTAGAATACAAACAGCACTGTTGAGGGACAACCATCTTCTCTACCTTTCCCAAGACCTAACCATGATGCTGGTACAAATCACTCGCAAGAGTTTTGGAGGGTCAAGGGGTAAGGGAAGTAAAAATTTCAGAAAACAAACATGAAGCTGGCAGCATGGACCGAGTTTAGGACAGGCAGGCAGCTTAAACCTACAGAGAATGGGAAGGAAAGGACAGGCTTTGGAAACCACTCTTATATACCCGAGATGAAATTCCATGGACCTTGCAAGAAAAGTACATTTCCCTTCCACCTTGGAGGAAGAAACATAGGAATTCCAAACAAAGCTATCAGAATATCCTTGAATTCTTATATAGTAAGCCTAGCCTACACAAAGCAGGATATGGAAATACACCACTATACCAAGAGCTGAGCAGGACACCACCACTATCTGTACAGGCTGTAAAAGGGATGCATACTAAGTTATGCTACAAACATGTCATTCCATCTTTAAAAAGCTGAGGGCACACAGGAGACTTTTTGGTGAGACTGATGCATGAAGCTTGTGTTATGCTGGTCAGAGACTCTACTATTACAAGTTGAAACATTTCGTTCTAGTGCAAACCTCCACCATGTCTTTCTTCCCACCCTATTTCCATTTCCTCCTCCTTCTTAGGGCAGTCAAAGTAAATTCAAGATTTGTTAGCACAGCTAACAAGTTAGCAATTATATAGATAATTTATACTTAATTTGCCCCTAAAATTGTCATTGGTACTGGTAATTTCATCATGAAACATACTGCTGGTCAGAGTTCCATTTCTGAGGTAAAAGTAAGCTAACTTGAACAGCTATTTTTATTTCAGAGTATGAAAATATGAAGTTTACACTTCACAATCAGCAGCCAATTATTGCAGACAGAAAAGCAGGTTCTTCTGTGACATCTGAACTGTTGAAACTAGCCAGACCATTTATTCCAGTGCATTATCTCTTCAGTTTTTCTTTTACAAATACATCTGGAAGACAGTATAAAAAATTTCAAGTAGTCAAAAAAGAATAGTGAACTTTCTTTCTTATTTCTATTTAACCAATGGAACAATAATCTCAGCAAAAAAAGTCTCATTATTAATATTACAAGTGACAAATTTCCAGCTTTCTTGAAAAATCTTCCTTTTTTAGGAAGTACTGTTACTCATTTATGCTATATTGTTGATAGGAAATTAATAAAACCCCCAAATAATTTATAAAGTCAAATATTCCCAGAACAGCATACAGGTTCATTTGTGACATTTGAAGTAACTGTATTTTGTTCTACACATTAGACAGGGGAAAAGTGGGCTTCACAAAATAGCTACCAATAATCTTGTACAACAACACAACAATATATATCACTAAATCTCAAATATCAACATGGATTATGACACAAGGCTTAAAAACCCATACAGCTTTTGCAGAAGTAATACAATATTATCTCTCTACAGACCTCAAGAGATCCTCCAAAATCAAAGGACTGCTACACTGCCAGTCCCATGTGCAATAATATTATCAAGTCTCTCCAGTTCCTAAAATATAGGCCTAAAAATCATGAGATTTAAAGATAAGAATCAACACTATCCCTTATCTTCCCATGAAAGAGCTTACAATTCTTCTTTTCCACAATAGAAAAGGTTATTTATTTTCTAGGCAATCTTAGCTTCTCAGAACATAATCTGATTTCATAGCTGGAGCTCTAGGAGAAACACTGAATTTTGTTACGTGATATTGTGAAAGCATGTAACACAGAATGTGGTACACTGTTGATTTTTTACCCATCATCCACCTACCACAAATCCTCGGAGATGTAACCAGATGGGCTCTTTCAAGGAAAAACACTGCATCTTCCCATGAACAAATACCACCCCTGCATAATTTCACTGTGATATATGGCTCAATTATGCACACCTCTGCTGGAAGGACTGCTGTGGCAGCATGGCCATTAGGAAATACCCCTGTATGCACTTAGCATGCAGCACTAGCAGGTAAAACAGATATTAGTTTAGAGTGGTCTGTCCCCTGCAGGGCAGGAAGGTCAGTGCCCCATCTGCAGCACTAGCCCCTTCCCTCACGGAATTAGTGCGGCAAGCTCGATGTGGACATTATTTGGAAGGAAAGACATCAAGAAAAAGTGGTATCCTGCCTTTTCCAGGATCTGTGCATTTCCACACCTCATGGTCAGGAGAAATATAGCTCAGAGTTTTCCATCTGGGAAAATTTTCCACTGGGATGCTCTGAGTGGAGGAATGGGGATCGGGAGGGAGAAGGACAGGATGGAGAGAAGGGAAAGGAGGAGAAGGGAGGAACAGAGGTTTTTTGGGAAAGAGATCTCAGGAAAATGCACCCAGTCATAACTTCTCTCAGACTGTCTCAAATTGGGAGTGGAGTAGAAATTCTTATACAGATCTGCTGCCTGCTTTTTCAAGTGGACACTTGCAATATTGTATTTACATGCAAAAGACAGTCAGGGCTTTTGCATAAATTATTTTAGACACAAATGTTGTAAGATAGTAAAACAAATTTGTAGCAATTACTACTTAAAGTACGGATTCCTTTCAAATCTCACATTTGACCAGTCTTAGAATAAAAAGATTCTAAATAAATGATAGGGTTCCTCACTAACTGCCTACCATATTTAGAAAATCAAGATTAATTTCCCCTACCTATATTGATCAAGAGCTTGCTTTCCACAAGCTAACTCATCCAGATATATTTTTTGAACCACTAAGCCAATGGATTCTGTACAATTCTCAATGTGAGGAATAATAAAGACAGTTTAGCAAACGAACAACTTAGCTAGAAATGTGCAACAGGGCTCAGCCAGCAATATGCAACAGGGCTCAGTTAGATAAATTAGATGTTATTCAGTCAGTGACCTTATTTATTTTTTACATGGCTTGTTAATAATTAATCAAGTGTGCATCCTCTAGCTAAACTGATAAGAATGGATATGCATTTCCATTATATTATCTCGTTTCAGCATATTACAACTTCACCATAAAATCTGGTCTTTGGCTGAAACCTGGTGTTCAAGGACTCAAAAGATGTACATAATACAGTTTTTAAATAGAGAAACTAATAACCCTGAAAAATAATTAAAAGCCTATTTAACTAATTTTACACATTTGTGTGTGTAGATCCCAAAACAAAAGCATACTAAAATGATAACACTGAAGTCTCTTCCTTAAACTGTAACACGATAAATAAAACTCTTCTGCCCACCCAAATTTAGTACAGAAAATGGTTAAGATATATATAATATTAATGTGCAATCACAGCTGCGAACAAGTGTCTATGTTTTAATACTAACCTCAGGAATGTAGCATAAAACACAGGAAAAAACCCACTAAGGGTGTTATTGATATTGTTCTTACAGCACTGAAAAGAGTCCCCATAGAAGTCTCAGTGTACCTGGACAGCTGGTCAAGTACATTGAGATACATGCTGGGGGGAAATGGGAACTATCTGTATGACACTTGTATTATTAACAAGGGAGTAACTCTAGTGGAAACTTTCAGGCTTTATCGTTTACCATGAGAACTGGGGACCACAAGAAGTAGTTGTTAATGTATTCAAGTTTATTTCCCCTGTCATTTCCAGGAAATGCACTATCAGGAACCTACAATCCTATCCACAAACATTAGGACTCAAAATCAGATTATTTCATTGAATGATGCATGAGCCTCTGCCTATGTATTCCACTTTTACATGCCTGTGTCTCTTTAGACTTTTTAGATGCAGATGTGAAGTGCCTGTGAAGTTCCAGGGTGCCTGGAATCTGTTTACTTTTATCATCACCTGCAATTTATTTTAAACATCAGGTTTTTTAAAGGTTTTTAACAAATTCTATAAGTAACACCCAAGTGCAGATCCTTCACTGAAGAGGGTCATTGAAGAACCAGGTTCCTCATAGTCCAAACTCACAGGCAAGGAGACAGATTAAAGAAACATTAAAGCAATTTTTAAAAAAGAAGACTGAAAACACTGGGGTAGAATCCATCAAGCCAAGAAAGGTTTCTACAATCCAGAAATTTATATTACCCTTTCACACCAAGGGATCCACTTTGAAAGCCCAGCAAATACAGTCATGTTACCTAAGATGAAATACATTTCATGCAGGAGTTAAACAAGGGGATTTTGGCCCTTGCTCTTCCATTCCAGCTACCAAAAAGGAGAGCCAAGATGATGAGCTCAGTTGGTAGATATCTACATCAATGAACATTGCAATAAACCCTGAATTCCTCTTCTGCAACCTTTTTCTTTCCTTTCACACTTTGCACTTGAAGATTTTTTTTCTACTAATCTATTTCAGAAACACTTGATGGATATTACAAATGAAAACTTTCTATTATATGCAGATAATTCGAGTTGTTCATGGTTATAATTATTCTGTGCTTTTACATAAATTAAAAAAAATCCAACACAGTCTTTCCATATTATTTACATAAAATAGCCATCATTTAAATTCCATTTTTTGCTTTAGGCCACATTCGCATTTTCTGTCCTCCATAAAATATGGACAATGTACTTGAGCTCAGTTTTCAAAAAAATAATCACATGTCCAGCTTTGCCAAAAAACACTCCTGAAGTTTTATCAGCAAATCAGAGCAATTATAAAGTCTATGTACACAACACACAGCTGCTGGCTCTTTGAAAGATAGCCAAGAATTACAAAGTAGATAGACTGTAGGAGAAATCAAATTTTAGAAAAGAATCTTTTATTACATTCAATCTTATAAAATTTTAAACTTGAATTCAGTTAGAAAAAGATAGCCATCTGGAAATCCTGACTTCCCTCTGTGTATTTTGTTCTCCAGGTGTCTGAAGTTTGATGTTTCCTCTTTTTTGATGGGCCAAAGGAGACGAGTAACACATATATGATGATTAGTTCATGTCCATACCACAGGTTCCAGCTGCCATGTATATCAATAAATACACCAGGGATTTTTAATCCCATTTGATTTAACTGGTACTCAGAAAAGAAGAATAAGTAACAGATATCTGTTTCATTTTCACATTACTTTAAAAATTGTCTCTGAAACAGCCTCTCTACTTTCTGTCATTTGTCAACTGCATGCCAAATCACAAGACACAGCAAAGGTACTTGGTTGTTTATTCAGCTGTGTGTGGCATCTCTGCTTTAAATCTCTGATTTTATCCTTTACTCCTCATAGGTGCTGATGTTGACCTCAAGTTTTGTGGGAAAGGCCTGGGATACTTCACATAGATCTTAAATAGGTTTCAAAGTATGTTTCACCTACCTTGATCTTTGCTGGTAATCAACACAGATTGATTCAGACTTAAATGTGAAAAACAACCTGGGAAGATAGGAAGGGTTTACTGAAGCAACTGCAAACGAAAAGCTGGAAAGGAGCAGTGTGGAAAAGGGCCTGGGATCCTTGTCAATGGCAAGCTGGACATGAGTCAGACCTGGCAGCCAGGATGGAGGAGCATCAGGCACAGCATCCCCAACTAGGCAAGGGAGGGCATTGTCCCACTCTGCTCTGCACTGGGGCAGCCTCACCTTGAATAGTGTGCGCAGTTTTGGGTGCCACAATATAAGACACTAAGCTATTAGAGAGCATCCAGAGGAAGGACACAAAGGTGGTGAAGGGCCTTGAGGGGAAACTGAGTGAGGAGTGGCTGAGGTCACTTGGGCTGATCAGCCTGGAGAAGACTGAGAGGAGACCTCAGTACAGTTTTCAACATCCTCACAAGAAGTGGAGGCACAGGTAGTGATCTCTTCACTCTCATGACAAGACTTGAGGTAACACCCGGAATTAGTGTCAGGGGAGGTTCAGGTTGGATTCCAGAAACAGATTTTTCACCCAGAGGGTGGTTGGGCACTGGAACAGCTCTCCAGGGCAGTGGTCACAGCCCCAAGCCTGACAGAGTTCCAGAAGTGTTTGGACGATGCTCTCAGGCACATGGTGTGACTCTTGATGGATCCTGTGCAGGGACAGGAGTCAGATTCAATGATCCTGATGGTGTATTCCAACTCAACATATTCTTTAATTTTATTCTATGATTTTACAGCACTAGTTATCAGACATTCATATCCAACTAGCATTATATTTCTAATACCTAGTTTCTTCTTCTGATCCCTCATTTCCCTAGTTAGAGGCCAATTAAGCTATAGATCTGCCATCAAGTGCAATGTTTCTCATCTTGCTCTATCTGATTATACGGAAGAAACAATTCCTGCATGCTGGACACTTACCACAGGCAACAAGACTGCAAACCACGTCCTGAGAGTTAGGTTGATTATATATGCCTTTACTAACTTTTTTTAAGCACAGAGATTCAGGTAATACACTGGGTTTTTCCCCAGGCTAATCTTCCATGTATAAAGCTTCTGACATAGCTTATTTATTGTTCTATTAAGCTCAGACCCATTTACAGACTGCCCTCAAGAGAGCTCCTTCTCCTCTGCCTCACTAGCAGAGCCTAACCATAGGCAAGGAACCTCCAGCATCCTCCTTCCACTGCTGCCACCAACGGTCTGCTCCCTGCAGAGGGAGCTTCCTGGACTCCAAACACAACGGCCAGGTTGCCACTGACCTGTCCTTCTTTCAAAGTTCAAAGGTTCATGCTTCCAGCCTGCCACTCACCCTCACACACAGCACTGCTCTGAAATAACTCGAAGTCCTCTGGTTTCCTCTCCTGGTTTGCCAGCAGACAGCAGCTCTGTGCCAGCCAGGAGACCCCAGCACCCACTGGACCACCCGCATGAAGCACAGAATAGGCTCCCTTCCTTGTCCAGCTCCAGAATGGGGAAGAGGAGCCATTTGTGCTCTCCTAGCAACTCCCAGATCATCTTCTCCCACTTTTCAAGGACTCATACAGATAGCAGGTTAAAAACCCCAACACAAGGTTCCATGGCACTTATCTGACCACTTCCCTTCAATCCATTAGCAACAAGCAACATATTTCCACACACCTATGTTTAAATGCAACCTGAAAGGACCTCTTTCAAAATAAGCTTTTGAGAAAAATACCTTAAAATGTTTTGTTAAAATGTAAATATATTGCCTTCATTATACTCCTTTCCTCCAGTTATTTTGTAATTTGACCATGCTTGGTTTTTTTCTAGTTCCTTTCTTAAAAAAACCTATGCCAGTACTGACTCAGCTATCCTCTAGCTATATAAATGAGAGTGTCCTTAAAGACATTAGTACCTGTACCTGTTTTAATAGTTTATTGGGGACTGAATTAACCATCTACTGAAAACAGCACAGAAAGTTGCATGTAGCAATCATGTACCTTACACGTAAAAAGCTGACAATGAATTAGCCTGAATTGGTACAAACTATTTTCCATAGCTCTGAAAGCCTTGCTAAGTGTAACAAGTCTTTTTGCTAGCACAACAGTCCCTGAAACTCTTAAAATCAGTAAGTCTCTCCAACTTTCACAATGTTGTGAAAAGTTTTACAAACAATATTAGTGATGCCTAGTTACAATGGCGATATACTAAAACTGCTTTTTATAAAAATACGAAGAGAAAAAGTCTCCAGCAGCAAGACAAAAAGCTGTTCATGATTAAATCTGGATAGGTTTAAACTTCATAAATAGATATAAAACAGTGAAACATTACAAGTGTACTGGCAGTTTTATTTTAAAAAAAAAATTTTGCATTGTATTATTGAAAAATAATAAAAATACACAGCATTAATTACATTCTACAGTTCTTCTCACCATGAAGATGCAAAGGTTTTTCTGTGTAAAGGAGAGAAAAATACAGAGTTTAGGATAGAATTTTCACTTCTCATTCTTTGCTGTCCCTTGAAAGAACCACAGAAACAGGAAAGCAGAAAAATGTTCAGCTGTACTTTCCATGTCACATTTATTTTTCAGAGGTGTAATACAAAAGTTGCCTACTGGAGATCTTAGTTAGATTAACTGATCAGAGTTGTTGCTAGTTATCAGTATATCCTTCCACAGTGCCTTGTAATCCACCAGATTTCACAGAAAGAACAGAATCTTGGGTTTTAAACAAATATAAAATTGTGAGTTAACAAAGTACTCCTTGACACAGCAAACCCAAGGCCTGACTTGCATTACCATGAGTTACTAATTTCTTCATTTCTAAGTATAATGTCAATATTTGCAGACTTGCAATTAAGAGTCATAAAGTTTCAATTCCTTTCTTCAATTTGTGCTTCTAATTCAATCAGTAATTTATTATCAGTTGAAAACCAAACACAGCTGAATGTTATAAATAACATTCTGCCTTTATCGTTCCAAATTTAAACAAGATGACAATTCGGAAATCCTGATTTTTGCTAAACATCCTATTCTAGGACAGAATTAACTCTTTAGACCAGGAAGGTCAGATTAACAATTTTGAAGAAAATATCTGCAGCAGACTACATTAGCATCAAAACAAAAAATAATATATTACTGAAACAGAAACACATTCAGATCCAAAGCAAGGTACAAGGCACCCACACCAGAGAGGTTAAAGGACAGAACACAAAACCTAAGCCACAGAAAAGAAACACAGAAAACAATTGAAAATTATGTATCTTAAATCCAGGAAGATACACATACACACAGCTAGAAGAAAACATTAGGACATTTAGATGAGAACAACAAATAAAGGAAAAAGCAAAGGCAAATTGCATTCTACAGGAAGAAGCAGTGAATCAGAAGATATGGTAGTGTTAGTGCATAAAGTAATAACACAGTATGTCAAGTACACTCTGTTTCTTTGATTATCTAGTCATAGCAAGATTATTACAATATTTGAAATAATGTTCCACAAACCAGGCAGAACAATATTAGGACTCAAGGTTAAGGCTCAGAAATTAGAGATAGGTTCTCCTTTTACCCTTGAGATAGTAGTAAATTAGATGAAGGAATGAATTATACACTAGAAGAAAAACCACAAAATGAAGAAAAAATAAAACAGAAAAACCCAACTTAAAAAAAACCAAAACAAAACACAAAATGTAAGCAGCAAGCAGCAAATCCATAACTTTTAACAAAGGCAGGAAGCAAAATGCATAAATTTAATTTTTTAAACCTGTATTTTTCTGAAATAACGCATTTTACAATCAGTACATGAATTGGTGAGCTTATTCCATCTTTTCTTCAGAGCTTTTATCAAAGTTACCAAACTAAATCTAATTTTCTTAAGAATACTTGAAAAAAAAAAAAATATATATATATATATGATTTAATACCATATAAAGAATTCTTGCATTATTCTGATCATCTGGACAGGATTTAAGAAACAAGAAGTGACACCATGTATTTTTTAAGACAGTCACCCTTTTCACAGGCTGAAGGGGCTGGACAGCGACTGAACAGAAGGAAGAGAGACAAAGGAACAATTTACTGTGATAACCACCTGGTCTAAGAGCAAGAACAGTTGGAGGGAAAAGTTGTTGAGTACATCAGCAACTAGAGGATGTGAGTGTGGTGTGAGAGTGAGCAGACTGCTGGGTGTGAGACCTGAGTGCTGGCAGGGAGGCAGGGGGTCCTCCTGGCTGCTGAAGCTTAGAGTGGTGGAGATATCCCTGGGGTAAACCCAGCCCTTGTTTTTTAAGCTGGAATGGTCTATCCTCAGATTAAAGCTGGTACTGAGGAAGTTTCCAGTGTTTGTAGAAGTTGTATTATTAACTTATTTTCATTTATATTAAAAACATCCTGTAATTAAGCAGATGTTTGGATTGTGTGCATGTATCATTAATATAAGCAGGAATTTCCCCAAAACATTTGGTATCCCAACCCCCTCACTTCATGCTACCATTGCTCTTCCTCTGTACTTTCAGTCCTCTGTACATTCAGGTTCTCCTTATTTCTGCTTCTGATTTTCTTAGTGTTTTCTGGAGATGAGAATTACAGTAATTTCACAATTACAAGCCGCACTATTCTGACTAAAATTTTGCTCCCACACCTGAAATGCGGCTTACACTCAGGGGCGGCTAATATGTGAATAATTTTCTGACATTTCCAACCCCAGAAGTGCAAACCGAGGTGCTGAGCCAAGCACCGGCCAGTAAAACCCGGGTTTACGTGATTGTTACAAATTGGTTAGTCTGTTGTGGAGAGGGTGGAGCCAGGATCCCTGCTGGCAGTGCAGGAGAGGGAGGGAGGCAGGGGAGCTCCCTCCTTCCCTCGTCTCCTGCAGCCCCGGGGAGGCAGGGGCTCCATGCTGCCATCCCTGCGGCTCGAGAGGGAGGCAGGGGGCTCCCTCCTGCCTGCCACCGCAGGACCGGGAGTGCTCCTTCCCCTCCTGCCACCGTCGCTATGGGAGCAGGGGGGCTCCTTCCCCTCCTGCTGCCACCGCCGTGGGTGCCAGTGGGCTCCCACCCCCGCCTGCCGTGGGAGCGGGGGGGCTCCTTCCCCTCCTGCCACCGCCGCCATGGGTGCCGGCGGGCTCTGTGCCCCCCCTGCCACCGTGGGGCAGCGCCGTGCCAGGGTGAGTGAGCCCAGAGGCGGCGGCCAGCCCCGAGCGGCCGCGCTGAGTGGCAGCGCCGAGTTGGGCCACCCCAAGCGGGTCGAGCCCTCACAGCCTGAGTCGAGCCAGTACCCCCCCCACTCCGATCCTGCGATTCTGTTACTAATTGGTAACTTTGTTGCACGTGGATCCTCGCTGCGAACGACAGAGTGGCTTTTAATTGGGTGCGGCTTATGTATGGACAAAGCACGAAATGTTTGCCAACACCCGGCGATGCGGCTTACAGTCAGTGCGGCTTGTATTCGTGAAATTACTGTACCTCAAAAGCAAGGCAGCTTGCCACCATTGCATGAAAACACACAAATACCAGACTCTGGATAGAAACTTATTAATTTCCTCAAGCCTTGTGGAAATAAACAGAAATTATCCCTCCTCATACTTCTCCACAGAATCACAGTATCATTAAGGCTGAAAAAACCCTTAAAATCATCAAGTCCAACCACTAACCTAACAGTCATAAGTGAACATTTCAGCTCTTCCTATCAAAAAGTAGATCATGCTGATATTTACACATTACTAGTTTACATGTACTAGACTCCTACATATAAAAAGGAAAAAAAGAAAGAAAAAGGAAAAAGAAGAAAGGAAGATGACTGTTTTTACTGCTTTTCACAGTGCTTGTAAGTGCAAAACTGATATGCTTACAAAAATACGTCTGGCAAAAAAAATTAAACACATGAACTAAAAATTTTATCAAGAAAATACACTGACATAAAATTATGAAAACATAGTGGTACAGTTTCAAAATAGGGTCCATTTAGGAAGCATTTATCTCAGTAGAGAAAAACCATTATGAGTAGGCTATATCACAAAAGTACTCAGGCCACTCAAAAACCTAACCATATCAGAAAATTATATGAATTACAGACAAAAGTCCCATTAGTCCATCTTGAAGCACCCAGGTATTACAGCAATACTTGTGAGTGCTTTAGAAAGGAAGTAGGAGAAAGAGACATTGCCTGTCAAAATAGAATTTTTCCCTCATGTTTCCTACTATAATTTTAAATGTCTTAAAGGATGGAGCTTTTAATTTATTTTTTTTATGAGAGCTCTTCTGCAATTGTATAGATCTCCACGCTAGGTAGTTGTCTCATTATTGATCTAAACTGTTTCTTCACTAAATTATATCCCTTTACATCAAGTCACATTCCTTTTGGCACATTTTACATGCAGTAAGTACAATCTTATCCTAATAAATGCAAACATTTCACCACATTTTTGCTGCCTCCCAGGACTCACATAATTCCTGTTTCTCTAGGTGCCTTTATTCATTATTTAGACAAACTACACAGAATCATAAAATCACAGAATCACCAATGTTGGTAAAGATCATTGAGTCCAACTGTCAAATCCAGCACCGCCATAATGACCCCTAAACCAAATCCCAAGTGTCACACCTCAATGCCTCCCGAGCACTTCCAGAAATGGTGACTCTACCACCTCTCTGGAGAACTCATTGAGACGTCTAACCACTCTTTCACTGGAATTTTTTTTCTAATATCTAATCTGAACATTTCACAAACTTCTTTTCACTCTTTCACTTTGAGACGTGGCAGAAGAGACCAAGCCCCACCTCACTACAACCTTTTTAAAGTAGTTGTAAAGACTGATAAGATCTTCCCTAGGCTTATTTCAGACTAAACAATTCCAGTTAACTCATCTGTTCCTCATGGGCTATGTTTCCTAAACCTTTCTCCAGCTTAGTTGCTCTTCTCTGGACATGCTCCAGCCCCTCAAGGTCCTGTTTGAAGTGAATGGCCCAAAACCAAACCCAGTACTCAAAATGTGACCACACCAGTGTCAAGTACAGAAGGACAATAATATTCTTAGTCCTGCTGGCCATACTATTCTTGATACAAACCAAGATGCCATTGGCCTTGTTGGCCACCTGGGCACACTGTTGGTTCATGTTCAACTGCTGCCACCCAGCACCCCCAGTCCTGTTCTGCTGAGCTCTCAAGCCTCTCCTCCCCCAGCCTGCAGCACTGCAGAAGGTTGTTGTGACCTCAGGACCTGGCACTCCACCTTCTTGAACCTCATGCTGTTGCCTTCAGCATATGCAGCTTTTGCTTTTCTCTTTCAGTTCTGACAGACCACCCTCTTAATAATACCTGTAGGTGATAAGGAGCTGCACATGTATATTCCAGCAGTTTTCTCACTAGCATGTTATAGAATATCCCAACTTTGTAATCCGATACCTTCTATAAATGATGCTACCACTCCTTATGGGGTGGGAACATCTTTTCAGCCATTATAGTTGTTGATTTGCTGATAATGTATAGTAGGTAAATAAATACAAGTAATCGAGAAAGGAATTGAGTCTCTACTGTGTGTTTTCTTGGTGTTCAGGTGAAAAAAAAAACCTGTATGATTATATAATGACATTCTTTGGATCCTTCTCCTTGCTTTTCTTATATGAAGTTAAATACAGCCTAAGCTCGGGATCATGACACATTTGCAGGATTATCTTGACCCCAAAAGGAATTTTGAAGCACACAGCAGAAAACGCAAGGCTGTCACACCCCAGAGCAGATATAGGACAGTCACTAAATTAGAATAGTTTTAGGGACAGTCACTAAGTTAGACACCAAATCTGAGAATCACCACCACAGCGTGGGGCTGCTCAGAAGGGAGGGATTACTGAAGGGAGACACAGCCTCACTGACAGGGACAACCATTCTCTCCATCCCAAATGACAAACTTCTCCCTGGATCACCGGTGGAGTCAGGACAAAAACAGGACCCTAACCAAGGACTGGAAACACCCTCTATGTGCATGACTCTCCCCAAGGATATAAATAAAAAAACTTAGTCCTTACTACTCCAATGAAGCAGGTATAACTTTCCACTTGTACAGAATTACTTTCATCCATTGAAAATTGGATTTTTGCGCTTTCTGCCTAGTCAACCAGATAAAAATGAAAAAAAAGAAAGATTACACTTCAGAAGAACAAGCCCAAAGCAATATTCCAAGCATGAAATGGCAAAAGTTCTCTGTACCTTAGAGGAATAAAGTTTTTCTGAAAATTTGGAATCAGGGGACACTACTCCTGCAGTTTGTTTCACTTAACTTGGCCAGCCACTTTGAAATCTTACTCCACAATCTCTTCATCACATTTATACTACATTAGCTGTAGTTCCCCCTCTAAATCAACCCCTCAAAAGGGTCATCAATCGCTAGACTTTTCTTGAGATATGAAGTTTGAAAACTCTTCAGCCACCAATATAGTGAATAATGATGACATACTGCACATGCTACGTGGCACCTTCTGGGTCTTGAAATTGTTATGTGCTGTAGTTACAAGTTCGGTGCAAATACATGTAAAAAGAAGAAGTTATGACTCCTTTTATGTAAAAACTGAAAAAAACACCAACTACTGAACAATTTTTATGCAATCATATGCTTAAACATCATCTGTAACAAAGCATCACAGAGGGAATTTCACTGATGCCAATGCTGGAATATAAATACAAACTTCTTTGCATTGTTGCACTTCCACCTCACCAGAAAAAAATATTCTGTTTTAAATTTTTATTTTTGGGTCGATAAAGGAAAAAGTTTTGGGTTTGTATTGGGTTTAAAAATATTTCATGCAACAATCCCAGTTTTTCTGCGAGTGTGTTTTCACCAAGATTCTTTCATATATGTAAGCCTCCCAATAAACCTAGTTTGATTTGTATGTGTAGTAAATTCCAAAGAAAAGGTCTTGGTTCGCTGCAATTTGCCATACTGGATTATTAGGTACAGAAGAAGTCATGCTTACTTTTTGTTTAGTTATTAAGTATGCAAGAAAAAAAATACCAACAAATAAAATAATGATCTAATAAAATAAAAAATAAAAAGGTCCATAAAATGGAAAAAATATTTGTTTAACTTCAAATAATATCTTAATCAATTAGCTCCTACTGCAGTTGCGGCGGTTTATGAAGCTTTTCATAAAGGTGATTAAGATGAGGTTTTCACATCTCTTAACTCTTCAGGTTTTTCCTTAGAAAGCAACCCATTCCCGCCAAAGGGTTTCGGAGGCTCCTAGTGAAGACCTTGACACAAACATGGCATCGAGTTTCAGGAGCATATTGGGTTTGCAGAATGAGCAAACTTCATAAAATTGCCTCCCTTTCCTTTTCTTGTCTCAAAAAACAACTGAAAACATCAACTTCTAAGTTTTACCCAACAGACATTATTACACATTCCTGTGCCAATCCCTGCCTTGGAAACAAGACTGTAAAGGTCAAGGTGTGTGTGTGGGAACAAGAACGAGCTCCTGAGCTTCAGGAAGTTAAGAATGGTATAATGAAAAGATGAGGAGGTTGGTTTAAAAAATAGAGTAAAAGAATCAGTTTTCTGGCTGCCTAATCTGGTTAGTGTTGCTCTTACGAGGAGGAAGAAGTAGTCACTATAACACACATGGAAGAAAGAAGGATATGTTGTCTACACAAACAAGGCCATGAGAGGAGGATGGAAATCTGAAAAACACTCATGAGAGTCAGAAAAACCCACTGACTATCCACCATATCAGCAAAGCTGACAACATAAAACTCATGCTAAAGGAGCTACAGATGATGCCTCTGGGAATCCTGGGCAATTTTAATTTAAATTCTTGTGATTTTTCTCAAATGAAGGAAGAAGCACAGCAAAATAATGAGGATCAAGATTTAGTGCTGTGAAAAAATGGTAGTAATAGACCAGAAAACACTAGAATGAGTGCTGATTGAATGGGTATCTGCTCCATGGATGTGAATCCATAGAGAAGGTTGAATCAAGATGAAATGCATGATAGAGGGGTTAATGAGATGAGTTTTAAATTAAGGAGTACAGGGGAAAATTAGAAAGAAATCTGCCTTATTTGCATTAGCTTGTGGAGGAAAAAAGGAAAACATATGAAACTCTAAAAGCAGATGAAGGTCTGTGCATGGCTGTAGTAAATGAGTAAGTAAGAATATGACAGTAGAAGAATGATTGCTAGGGAAAATCTGAAAGTGCAATAAGGAGAAGGAAACTATTAATGTTGATGAGAACAGTAAATATGCAATCAACATAGATAATGAAAGGAATGAGCTAGCCTAGCCTGCACAGTTGAAAAGAAGGTAAATTTGCTACTTCCTAAAGGAAGTAACTAAACTGCTGAAAGGGAAAAGCAACAAAATGGAGGTGTTTGAATTACTGATACAGACCTCAAGGCAACAAGTGCAAGCATAATAAAAATATTAGGGTAATCCTGTCAGGAATAAAAAAGCATTGTAGTAAGGTGCCACTGATGAAAGACATATTTTTTCCTATGAAAGAGAGAAATATTGCACTGTAAGCTAGAATTGTAGTTTATTGACATGACAGTACATTAGAAGGCATAACATCTAGTTGGCAGCAAGTCACCAGTGATGTCCCCCCAGGATCAGTGCTGGGCTCAGTCCTGTTTAATATCCTTATTGATGATCTGGATGGGGGGATTGAGTCTGCCATCAGCAAATTTGCAGATGACACCAAGTGGGATGGGAGTGTTGATCTGCAGGAGGGAAGGAGAGCTCTGCAGAGGGACCTGGACAGGATGGAAAGATGGGCTGAATCCAACAATATGAGATTCAACAAGACCAAGTGCCAGGTCCTGCAATGGGCCACAATAACCCCCTGCAGCACTACAGGCTGGGGACAGAGTGGCTGGACAGTGGCCAGGCAGAAAGGGACCTGGGGCTGCTGACTGACAGATGGCTGAACATGAGCCAGCAGTGCCCTGGTGGCCAAGAAGGCCAATGGCATCCTGGCTGTATCAAGAATAGTGTGGCCAGCAGGAGCAGGGAAGTCATTCTTCCTCTGTACTCAGCACGGGTGAGGTTTCACCTTGAGTACTGTGCTCCAGCCTCACAACTTAGGAAGGATGTTGAGCTGATGGAACATGCCCAGAGAAAGACAACAAGGGGGTCTGGAACACAAGTCCCATGAGGAGTGACTGAGGGAGCTGGGGATGTTTAGCCTGGAGAAAAGGAGACTCAAGGGAGAACTCACCACTCACTACAAAAACCTTATAGAAGGCTGTAGCCATGTGAGGATAGGTCTCTTCTCCCAGGCAACTTGCATTAGGACAAAAGGATACAGCCTTAAGCTGTGCCAGGGGAGGTTTAGGTTGGACAATAGAGGAATTTCTTCACAGAAAGGGTGACTGGAATGGGCAGCTCAGGGAGGTGGCAGAGACACCATCCCTGGAAGAGTTTAGGAAAACACTGGATGTGGCACTGAGTGCCATGGTCTAGTTGACAAGGTCATAGGCTGATCTATGATCTCAAAGGTATTTTCCAACCTAGTTGATTCTGTGACTCTATGACGAAAGAATAATTCCAGATCTAAATGAATACAACAATTAGGTTTAAATATCAGCAACGTTAATAAGCACAGTACCCCCAGTATGGGGGTTAATTGTGCAGAAGGTACAGAAAGGTTTTATCTGACCTAAACTGAAAACAAATCTTGAGCAACTTAATGGTCTCAAATACTTAAAGTTATTTTTGGCCTTGCTTACCATGTCACTGTGAACTTCAAAATGCAATTGAACAAAGCAAGCCAGAAACAACATCTAAGAAAAGGGAGAAAGGAGCAAAAAAAAGCACCATCCAGAATATGAACAACTTTCATTTTTTTAATGGGGAGAAGTGGTAAAAAGAGTTAAAAATCTAAGAAGTTGCTATTTCATCAGCTTTAAGAGAAAACTGCTTTTATGTCTGCACTGAAATTTGAACTGAAGTACAAATGGTCATGGTGGCTTAATTAATAAGCTAGAAGAGGAAAATCCTTTAGTATTATGCTCTCTGTATTTTAAAAACTTGCTTTAAAGCAAGTTTTGAGTGCATGATACAGTGCTATCAGCAATGTAATAAACTATACATGATGATACCCTGCTACCTGCTTGTGAGGAATGACAAGCAGCATATGACTATTGCAGTTCTGCTGACTCAGGTTTGCAAGAGATTAGATTTTATGCTGGTACTTTTTCTAAAAAGAATAGTATCTGCATATCATGAGCTTAGTGGATTAGAGCAGATATGAAGAAAACAAAGAAACAAAACCCAAACATATTAATACCTAATCATTTGAAGGAAAAGAATCTGGCAGAGACTTCTTTCAGCATAAATAGACAGTATATGACACCTGTTATAAACAACATGTACGATGGGGTCAGAATCCCAATATAAAATTACCTGATCGTTTTATTATGTGAGAAATTCAGTTCACCTAGTTTTGTCAAAATCTGTAGCACGATTGGTATAATACACACAATGTGACCATGTTCCTTGATGGAGGAAGCTGAAAGTGCACCCAGCCAGTAAACAGCATTAGATGTGAAGCTGGAATGTTTAACAGAATTGTAAAATAGCTACACATATCTGAAATATTTACAGGTTTGGGGGGAATTTTTGTCATTATTTAGTACTGACTTCCAAACCTGTGAAAGATGCTCTTCTTTCTGTATATGTAAAAATTGTCAAAAAAATTTACTGACAAAAAGGACTGAGCAAGTTAAAGAAATAAATTTAAATAAATATTTAATAAATAAAAAATACAAAAAATCATGCATAAGTTTTAAATATAATTCAACTTAGGTATGAGTAACAGTATATGCCACATCCATGGATTCATAATAAACCAGTTGAGCAGAAAGATATTTCCCAATAAACAAAACATACTGAATATATCAAATACTATCCCTAAAGTAGCCTGTAACAATAACCATTCGAGATTCTACTGCAAGAACTTAATTTTGACAAAATTTTCCCAGGCAAAACAGTTTATTTAGAATTTCTCTCAGTATTTTTAGATGCTTTTGCCAGTTTCTTATGTACCTTGAACTCACAGGTTTTTTGTTTCACATGAAAGATTTTGACTAGTAGGACGACACTGACTCACTACTAAGGACTTCAGATTTTACATATTTTGGCAACACCAAAAATTAGACCCTTGTTATGAAACAAAGTACATTAAATAATTCCACAATGCTGGAAGTTTATTTTTTAGCTCATTCATTTTAGCTTTTAATACTGGACCTCTTATATCAATTCTTCCCTTTGTGTTTCCGTAAAAATATGGCATAAGTTCATGTTATTAAACCAGGAAAATCACTTAGTGAACTGATGTTGAATTTACATGATAGTATGGACAGCCCTGCTGACAAAGCTAAGTTAAAAATGTAAGTTTCTATTTACTATAATTACTAGAAAAACTTCTAATTGAAGTACATTCGCACAACTGGCAGAAGAAGGACAAAGCACATGCATTTTTACTCTTGCCTCCTAAAGGACACAAAATAAAGGCAGTACCTTAAAATTTATTCATCTATAACTTCCTCAATCTGCCAAGAAATGTATGGTATTCTTATCTTCCACCCAGTTCCCACTTTCTGTACATATTCTCCCATGAGCATTAGCAATGGAATCAAACTAGTGGCTAAATCAGGGGAGTATCTGTATTATATACAGTAGACAGAGCCCATGATAAGGTCGTACTCGTACTGCCTCAACAAGCCACGCTACTTACAGAACTAATAGCAGGATCATTGTGCATGCTGCCACACACATGGAGGTGCTTTGGGAAAGCAGTTTAGAAGCTACAATGAAATTAACATGCCACCAGAGATGTCATGTTCAAAGGTGAACAAAAGAGTCAAAATGTAAAGGTGGATGTGCCTTGAAGTATTCTTCAACACAACATATGGAACAACACTGTCCTGGGGGTACATTCATTTTAGTATTTGTTTTGCCACCAAAAGCCACACTGAGAACTACATAGACAGGGCAGGTATTCTTACAGACAGGAAACATAAAAGCAGTAAATCAAGTTACACTAGTTCGTCTATCACACTATGAGAATTGTCACTCAGACTTCTTGAAATTCATACAATTAATATTTATGAAACATAGGTCTATAAACAAATTCTTATGGAAATTTTTTTGTTTCATTGTTGAATTTTCCTCTTATATTTCATTACATTAAGGCAGCATTAGACAAGTAAAATCATAAACATGACATTTTTCACAGGCTGAATATTTTGACAGAGTAGTTTTATGTATGCAGTAGGCTTCGAGTACAGTAGTTTCACAACTATAAGGTGCACCGGATTATAAGGCGCAGTTTTTTTTGCAGCAAGGATCCACGAGCAACAAAGCAATGAATTAGTAACGGAATTGTGCGATCACAGGGTTTACTGGCAGGTGCTCAATTTGCAAACAATTTTCACAGATCGGCGTAGCCTTTAAACGCAGCCCCAGGCGCCCTCCCCATGCCGCAGGTCCAGGCACTCCCGCCTGCTCCCAGCGCCGGCTGGCGTGGCTCGGCTCGCGATTCAGCTTGCGGCTTGCACTTCTGGGTTGGAAAATTTCTGAACTTTGTCCATATATAAGGCACACCAGATTATGAGGCACACTTCCAGGTTTCAATCAAAAGTTTAATCAAAAGTGTGCACCTTATTGTCGTGAAATTACTGTACTTTTTACATGAACTATAGTTTCCACTGTATTTAAATTTATTCATAATTTTTAAAACAAAGTTTATTCCAACTAATTGAGGTTTCTGTTTAAGCTTTACATTCCAGAAGTTTAAATGGGTCTTCTATTTCTTCTTCCCTCATGGTAAGAAAAAAACCAGAATACTCAGACAAAATACTTTATTCTGAATACTTGAGTTCCTTTCCTTCTCAGTCTTAGTGTTCCTGCTAGAAACTGGGTTTCATTATTTTCTATATTAAAGATCCTTATCTAAAGTACCTATGTAATATTCAGAGATCCAGGTGAGAAGTGATGGAAAGCACTGAAGAGCAAGCCATCCTCCCTTACTCTCTCAAACTGTGGTGCTGCCAGCCAGAAAGGCAACAGAGCTTTAGGAGCTGGCGATGATGTGGTTTCCAGTCCATGGAAAACCCAATGGGGATGAGGCCCAGCTATGGGTAGAAAGACTAAAGCACCAATTTTGCTAGCAATTTAGAAATACTTTTGAGCCTGGACTTCTGATTTACTTCTCCCTCTTCCAGAGGGAGGACCATGGAGGAAGATCCAATTTTGAGATTTCACTGATCCTGAGCTGATCTGATTTGAAACTCTCTCTGGTTCAAAGACCATTCTGATTCCCTTGGATGAGTGGCTCATTTTTGCAGTGAACTAATGCATGCCATTTATCAGAACTCTCCCTGGCTTTTGAAACCTGGAACACAGGTTTTTCCTCACACATTTTCAGATCTCAGCAGGAGATAGTGTGTAGTACCACTGTACATTTTCAGTTGCTTCATCCCTGATGAAGTTGAGATAATAGTTGCACTGGCTTAACACAGTTAGTCCCACAGCCTGCTCTCCTGGTTTAACACGTGAGAGAAGCCTTTCCAAGGGACGGTGAGACAAGCAGAGCTATGCTGTCTTCAGCTGGCATATCTCTGACTCTGCCACCATCCAATACGTGCAGAGGTTGACACAAAAATACAGGACTTGGTTATGAAGGTTGGGGGAAAGGTCAATAGAGAAAAGGTGTAAGTCATATCCTATGTTTAAATGAAAAGATTTTATGCGTTCTCCATAAAATTCAGAATATTTTATCAAAAAAATAAAAAGGGGGAAAAAAGAGAATAAATAAATAAAAAATCAAATAGACCTACACATCAGCTTGCTCTTGAATATATAGTCTACCATCTATAACATTAAATGCACTATCTTACTTCTGACTATGAACACAGGGTTGTAACACTTCATCCAGTCAGCAAAATCTCAGAATGGAAGGGGATCCCTTAAAATAATTTTTTAAAAAGTGCTATCCATTTCTTAAGAACATGGTGAGGATCAACAATATGAAGAAACTTTTGAGCATTGCTTTTCAACACTTTCTCAACCCAAGCTAAATTCAATCTCTGTCATTCTGCACTGACTTAAATTTTGAGATTACTGCAGTATTTCATCTCTAGGCTTTTATGAACCAAACCGCCTGAACACATTGTATGATGTTATTCAACAAAGCATTACAAAAGATCAACACTAATTTTAAGTCCATTCAACTTCACTGACTTTGAAATCAATACATAAGTAAGTAAAATTATGCCACACAGAGTAATTTGCTAAGCAAGTCTTACAGACAGTCATTGCAAAGTTCATTAAATCCTTTTTACTAATCCCTTTTCTGAAGTTTTGAAAAAACCAGTTAATATAGGAAAAATTTTCAAGAAGTAGTTAGTTCTGAAAAATTAATATTTTTCATAATCTTACTTTTTAATTCTAAAACTAATTGCAACATGGGAAAACCTATGAACTAGAAATAACTTTAAAAAGTGGAAAAAAGTGAAATCAAATAACAAAAAACTTTGTTACTAGAAAAAAATATTTATTTAATATACTGAGAGAGCAATAAAAAGGTTTTCTGCAGACCTTTGTAAATCATATCAAAGAAACGAGAAAAGAGATCCTTGTTTATTTTTTAAGGTATTTCATATTCATGGTCAACAGGCTTTGAAATTATTCTGTGCTTGCCCTTTCAGAGATATTTTATCTTTATAGCCTCGAATTCTAAATTTAAGGTTTGCTTGACCAACAATATAAAGAAGTCAAAATTCATTTCAAGGAAAATTATTTCGAAGCCAAAACCAAGGCTTCAGACCTTTTCAAGACCTGAACAACTAGGTAGTGTAGTCATTCAATTATTTGCCAGAGAAAAAAGGAATGGGACAAATTATTTCATTGCAGTATTTTTACCATTTCATCTTTTGTAATAGTTTACATCAACCCTCAAGACAAGATGGATTCAGAATAATGTTTAGACCTTGGAGATAGCTTCCAGCTTATGTTGCCAAATAATTCCATGAGAAAGAATGGGAGATACTCAGAAAAATATATTTTGTTTAAATGCTTCATGGGGGGGAAAAAAATCTTTTTTTTTTTCTTTTTCTTAGCATAGACCCACAAATGTGGGTGTTAAAAAGTGCTCTAAAAGCAGAAAAGGAAAAAGTAGGACTAGACTTTAATGAAAAAAGCGTTCCTTACAAAATACATCTGGCAATGGCCAAGTAGTCAGTTTAAATTTCTTGAAAAATTAATGGTTTCAACTTCAGTCTGTACTTCCAGGGACTGAAAAGGCTTTGTGTGAAAGTAATTTTTCATAGTTACGGCTGAATAGGTGTCAGACAAAGGAGCTAGGCTGGAAGGTGCATAAGTTATTAATGGCTCTTATGCAAACTACAAAGCTATCACAAGAGTAGGCTCCCTTTAATTTTTTAAAAAACAAAATACATTGGAAATTTTTATGCATATTACAAAAAAAAAAATTAAAATATAAAAAGATACTGTACTTTTTTCCCTGTGTTTTGCCATGTTTGTTTGGGCCTTACAGCAGATTTCAGGATTTCAAGTTCTAAACCAGATTTTGACTTACATCTTGTAAATGATCTGCATTCCCTTTTCAGATGACTTTTTTGAGCTATTGATCCTCAGAGTCTTATCCATATGAATAGATTAAACTTTGCTTTGCTGCTGTTCTTAACACCAAGCTGTTCAAATGAGAAAGAGGTGTGCACATGCACATGAGGTAAATGTTTTGACTTCCTACAGCAGCCCTGCACCTTCCAAAATCTTTTTTCTTCTATGTTCTTTCTTCTACATCCCCAAGTATTCTTAACATTTTTTTCCTGTTTCTTATGCTTTAACTTTAATGACTATTTTCCAGTATTTTGCTTATACTTGAAAATGCTTTTTTATCTCCTGTAAATTACAGTAATTTCACGAATACAAGCCGCACCAATTTGACCAAAATTTTGGTGGAAACCCGGAAGTGCGGCTAATATTCCGGGGCGGCTAATCTATTAACAAAATTCTAAAAGCTGCCAACACGGAAGTGAGAGCCCGCGGCAGGCCCAAGCCAAGCTGGAGCCCGGCCGGCCCCGGCAGAGGTGGGAAAGCCTGGCAGAGGCGGGGCCAGCAGTGTCGGGGGCGGGCGGCAGAGCCTGAGCCAGCAGGGCGGGGGAGCCCGGGAGAACTGGGGCTAGCAGTGCAGGGGAGCATGGCAGAAGCAGGAAGGCCGGCGGGTGGGGCTGCCTGGCAGCGGGGGAAGCCCAGCATAATCGGGGCCAGCAGCGTGGGGGAGCCCGGCGGTGCGGGGGCCTGCAGTGCCGGCCAGGGCGAGGAAACGCGGCGGCGGTGCAGACGGGAGGGGGCGGCCGGCGAGCGTGGTGGCGGCGGCGGCAGCCCTGCCGGCGGGGCGAGCGAAAGCGGCGCTCGCGAAAGCACCGCCCGGCGAGCGAAAGCGCCGCCGCGAGCCGCGAACCGCGAGCCGCGAAAGCGCCGCCGCGAGCCGCGAGCCGCGAACCGCGAACCGCGAGCCGCGAAAGCGCCGCCGCGAGCCGCGAACCGCGAGCCGCGAAAGCGCCGCCGCGAACCGCGAGCCGCGAAAGCGCCGCCGCGAGCCGCGAACCGCGAGCCGCGAAAGCGCCGCCGCGAGCCGCGAACCGCGAGCCGCGAAAGCGCCGCCGCGAGCCGCGAACCGCGAGCCGCGAAAGCGCCGCCGCGAGCCGCGAAAGCGCCGCGGGGCGGGCGCGGCGCGGGGCGGGCGCGGCGCTCGCGAGGCGTGGCGCGGGGCGAGCGAAAGCGGCAGCGGGGCGGACGGCGAGCCCGGCGGCGGCAGCCCTGCCAGCCCTGCCAGCCCTGCCAGCCCTGCCAGCCTGCGAACGCGGCAGCGGGGCGGTGCTGACGGGAGAGGGGGGCCAGCGAGCCCGGCGGCGGCGGCAGCACCACCCGGCCAGCCCCGCCGAGCCGTGGCGCTGAGCTGGGCCACCCGGCCCCGTCGGCAACCATGAGCGGGCCGAGCCTGCCTGGCCCCGCCCCGAGCCAGTAAAGCCCGCTATGCCGCGATCCTGTTACTAATTGGCCAATTTGTGAAAGCTGCGCACGGATTCTCGCGACGAACGAAAGTGCGGCTAATATTCGGGGTGCGGCTTATCTATTGACAAAGACAGCAACATTGTCGAGGCACCGGGGGTGCGGCTTATAATCCGTGCGGCTTGTATTCGTGAAACTACTGTATCTCTTTTCAACCCAACCTTTCCTGAGAGCACATTACTTGTATGAAGTAGATTTTAACCCTCTATATATATGCAATATTTTTTAAAGCTGATTCAGTTGTATTTGATTCCCACAGGTTCCATGGGTCTATTCTGCTGTGTATTTGCAAAGGCAATCATTGTGATTGGAAAACTTGGGGCTGAATCATACAGCCCCAATAAAGAATGAGAGTAACAAGTCTCTAATCTGAGTTAACACCACACCTATTCCTGTAACAAATCCACACTCTTGGTCCTTAGGCTAGATTGAGTTAGGCGTCTGGAAGACACTCCACATGGCATGGGTGTCTTGAGGAAGGACTTCTACAACTGAAACATCAACTGCATTGCTTATCATGCACCATAAAGAGTAACAGAAACGTGTGTACTGCAGAAATGTATGACTATGGGTAGGGCATTAGGCTGAGCAAGAAGAACGGTATTAACTGGAAAAAAAGATAATGTTTTCAGAAAGAACTGCATTTTGCAGGCTGATTGGACGTACACAGCACAGCAGTGAGTTAACCCCCAGCTGTCTCTGTTGCTGTGACCCTTTCATTGTGCCAGCATTAGAATAAACATCCAAATTAAATGCATTTTGTATGTTAATACTCTGTTTAGTGCATCACAGTTTATGTCAACAATCAAAGCTGTTTTCTTTAAGTACTTCCTTGACATCTGCACCAGCTCTGAAGCATTAAGATATTGCCAACATCTTTTTAACAAAAATCCACCAAAACACCACTACTAAAGAGTGTGAGATACCATCTTCTGAAAGCAAGAGTTTCTTCACATTAGAAAACAGTTCCACATCAGCTGCATCCTGACCTTTCAGTTATCAAGGTGGATTAGTTATATTTCACTAGCACCAAGACAGTGGAGACTGACACAAAGACAGCAGTGAGCACCTCAGCTGTATCTCTGTCTGCTGCCACTAATTTTCCCATTCTTTTAGTAACAGGCCACATTTTCCTCATTAAGCCCTCATTAGTCTTACTAATACAGTGGTAGAAGCTCTGCTTGATACCTTGACAAGCCTCAATCACTGTTGAGTGTTGCTCTTCCTAAAATCCTCCTGCATATCCAGACAATCTTTCTAAATCCCTCTTTAAATGCTGTCCTTTTTTCCATCTTTCCCATTCTGCCATTTTTTAGAATACATTTCAGTTCCATAAACAGAACTAAGGGAAGAAAAAAAATAAAAATCAGGGAATGTTTTTGACTGTCTGGGCAGAGATATATCTGGGACTGAATCTTCCTGTGCAGCCACTGATCCTGTGGGCATCACATTGTGCACTATCAATAACCATTACAAGTCATGAGACTTGACAGGTGGGAATCTCAATTTTATATCTTTATCCCCTAAGATAATATTTTTGCCTCAAATGGGGCTCTCCAGTAGTACAACCAATTATATTTTAAAATCATGCTTTCAAAAGGTAGGATAAATCTTCATTCTTTTTTCTTTATAATTCAGTGTTACCATAGATGGGCAATCTAAACAGAGTCCACAATTCATTCTGATTAATTCTGATAACAGAACACAGTTTGCATCTGGAAAACAGCTGCATCCATCTTTTTTAACCTGCCATGTTAGAATTTGCATGAAGAAATAAATGTTCTTTTATGTGTATCTAGAGTTTCAGAGACTCCTAAAGGACTCAGTGCCATACACACACTCACAGGTCACAAGAAAGGAGCACTTACCACTTGTTGGAGAACTAAGAAAGTTATTCTCTGGTGAGTTCACTTCATAGGCCAGATGATGGGTATTTTGGTTTTTCTAGTTGTCTCATTGGCTAAACCTACTTTATGTGTCAGGTTTGTTGGCAGAAGACATTCCAGACAGATCTCCCCCCAGGACCCTAGCCAGAAACATTATCTGTTTTTGTTTCAACATAAACAAAATTTATTATGAGTACCTTTACCAAGTTTCTTTAATTCTCCTAAATCTATGTGAACTTTCATGATATTTTTGGTAATTTAGACTGCATCTTTGTCTTTTTTGACAAGAGAAATCATACTCTGGTATATATCTTGCCAGAGAAGCTCACAAAAGGTGTGAGCTTCCTCCCTCTTTTCTAACCCTGCTCATTTGCCCTTGTACAGACATTGATGTATCAGTAAATAATTATGTCTGGTTTATTCTGTTGCAATACACTGGCGCCTGACTGTTGGACAGGAGTTGTACCATTGTGCTGTTGTACAGTTTTTCCTTCACACAACATTTGCATTTTATTCATTATACATTCTCCACAACATTGCAGACTCCTATCTTCGGGTGCATTATGCTCAGCCATATAAACAAGAACTGCATATTCATCTCCACTCAATTTCTCTAGAGCTCTGCCCTCTCTACCCTTAGCAAAGGCATAGTCTATGCTTATACATACAACAATATAAGCATCACATACAAAAACATATTAATATATTTCTGGATTCAAGCCTGAAAATAAGCATATTATAAACTGAAGGTGTCAAAGCACAAGAATTTTGTAATGGGATCAAGCAACTCTATGATATAGGGAAAGGAATAAACAAAGACACTTAACAGAACAAACTGACTGTTACCATTGAAATTATTCTTTGTACTGCACCAAACTGTCCCTAATTCCTTGTAGACCTTTCAGGTCTAATGTCTTGAATACTCTGAAACTGTATAGAAGCATTGTCAGAATTACTGGTACTCATACCAGCACTGGAAATATTCTCCAAAGGGGCGCTGGACAGGAGCTTGCAGAAGAAGAGGGAAATTGGAGAATGAGAAGTGAAAGACTTTCAATGGAAGAAAGTGCTCATTTTAAAAGAAAGGGAGAGAATGCAAACAACTATTACACTGATAATATAATGGAGAAAGTTGTTTTCTGGACAACATTCAGCCAACAGCAGACTGGCTCTAGCCTACAGACTGGCTCTAGCCTACACAATACGATATTCCCATGCACCATTCCAGACCAGGGCATGTTTACATTATGACATTCAAGTTTCTGTACCAAAGGCTTTGACACACTTGGGATGAAAGCCACACTTGGAGTAATCATGCCAGAGCCATTATTTCACATATTGTTCTGAGTAAATCTGAGCTACCAGACAGGCGAATGTAAATGCTACCCTAGAAGAGGTTTTCTGTGCAGAACAGTCACTGACAAAGCAAGCATAAGTAAACCCTAATCTATATCAGAAAAAATATATATTACATACATTTTTGGACTTCTGCTACTTCTCCCCTTAACAGAAAGCAGAACTTATAAGTGTATCACAGTGTGGAGGGCACTGACTTGAGCAGGATGCAGAAGTTATGACTTCTCATTCTTCAGGACAGTTGGGAGAGCCTGACACCTCCTGATACGTTTTACACGGTCTGAGGAAAGAGTTTGATCTCCTGAAAAAAACAGTGGCTTAGGAAGACTTTATAGGAACAATTATTCATAAAGAATCCCTTTACTCTTTTTTCAAAAACTAACAGGCAACACCTCACAAAAACAAAACAAAACAAAACAAAACAAAAAAAACCCAACAGAAAAACAGGGATCGAATTACAAGAAGGAGTAACAAAAATTGTAATAGTGTAAAATGTTCCACTAATGCTCTGCCAAAATTTGTTAAAGGAAGCTTCACCTACCCTTTTGTGTCCAGAGAGGGAGAAGTGAGACAAGGAAACATGCATGCCCACCAGGAAATGCTGTTTTGCATATCACAGTGAAAGACAGAATAGTGTTCACATGCTCTGGTGGGTTGACTGTGGCTGGACAGCTGGTGCCCACCAATTCCACTCTAGCACTCCCTCTCCTCAACTGGACAGGGGAGAAACATATAATGAAAAGCTTCTGGGTCAAGATAAAGACAAGGTGAGATCATCACTGATTACTGTCACAGGAAAAACAGACTTGATTTGGGGAAATTAATTGAATTTATTAACAATAAGATCAGAGTAGGGTAATGAAAAATAAAACTAAATCTAAAAAACAACTTTCCCCACCTCTCCTTTCTTCACAGTGGAGAATACTCCCAGTATTCTCCACCTCCCCCACCCCAGTAGCACTGGGGGACACAAAATGGGGGTAGTGGTCAGTTCATTACAAGCATCTTAGCTGCTCCTTCCCCCTCAGGGGGAGGACCCCAAAATTGTTCCCCTCCTCCAGGGTGGGGTTTCTCCTATCAGAGGCAGTCCTCCATGAATTTCTCTGAGTTCTTCCCATAGGCTAAAGTTCTTCATCAACTGGTCCAGGTGGGTGCCTTCCAAGGGGACACAAGTCCTGCCAGCAAACCTGCTCCAGAGTAGGCTCCTCTCTCCATGTGTCCACCAGGTCCTGCTGGGAGCCTGCTCCTGCATGGGGTGACAAACTCCTTCCACCTGCTCTGGCATGGGGTCCACCGTGGGCTGCAGGTGGATCTCTGCTCCACCATGGACCGGCATTGGCTGCAGGGCTCAGCCTGACTTCCCATAGTCTGCACCACCCTCCTTCTGCACTCACTTCGGTGTCTGAAGAGTTGGTTTTTTCTCACATATTCTCACACCTCTCTCATCTGGCTGCAGTTACTGCTGTGTAGCAATTTTTCCACCTCTTCTTACCTGGGTTATACCAAAGGCACCTCCACCACCCTGATGGGTTTGGCCCCGGCCAGCAGTGGGTCTGGTCTGGAGCCAGCTGGTGCTGGCTTTGTTGGGGGAAGCTTCTGGCAGCTTCTCACAGAAAACATCCCAGTAGCTCCCTGGCTACCAAAACCTTGCCTCACAAACCCAATAGACACATTTAGCCACACCATGACTTTTCTATAGCACAGAGAAAAGCAAGGCTGGTTTCACGTATTTTCTTCTGAAACTTTGGCTGCTCTGCTTGGTTTAGGACTTTATTAAGCTGTAAAGTACTTCCTCTAATCAGAGTGAGGAATACTGTTGACAGTGGACTTAGTTTTATGAGGAAACATTTAAAAAGCCATCCTGAAATTCTAAAGACATAAATGTTAGTACAAATTGAACTGCAGCACTCTGTGTTTCTGATTCATTTTGTGAGGTACTCTGAGATGATTTGCCTGGGGAAATGAAACAATAATGTCTGAAGGCTTGATTTTTCAGAGATTTTAAGACATACAGCTCCAGATGTTGTCACAGAAATCTATGGTACTCACTGATTCTGAAAATTTAGATGTGGATGTATAAAGCTTTACCCTGTGCTTGTCTGAAAGGTACATAATAGAGGACAAAAAGTAAATACAGTGTTTTCAAAATAAAACTTGTCTTGCTTCCCCTTGGAGTGAAAAATTACAAATTACAAAATCACAGCTGAAATGAAACCTTGAGGAAGTAAATTTGTCTAAGCTTTCTTTTCATTTCCATCTGCTCACTGAACAGGCCTTCACTTCAGACATAAGGAAAAAGTCTTCAATTAGTGTAAGAATTCTAAACTTTATAAGGAGTTGCCCTGGAAATGTAAGATTTGACTGTGGCCATGCAGCTACTCTAACTGAGCTATCTAAGCTCCCTTGTCTGGCAAAACCTTGTCTTGCTTTGACATACTTCAGTATTCCATGTGCATTATGTCCTGTATGCACCAAAGAACACACAGGTATAAATCTTTCATTATATACAGTGCAAATAATCTCACCAAGGGTATTCTTGCTACTAACAAGTACGTCTACATACCTACCTTTCCTTTTAAAGTATAATTGGTAGGCAGAACACATTCAATCTACATTTTCATCACAAAAACCAAGTTTGCTTCTAAGCACATGAAAAATTATGTGATTGTCATTCTACAAATGGATAAGGAGTTTCCTTGAGGTGGATACTAAAAGTTTGTTTCTTTGCATCACTGTGAGTAATAATGCTCTGCAGACTTGACACCCCTTATGTCTTGGTAGGTCCATTCAAGACTGCTAAAGTTAAATCTCTCAGCATTTCCATTTAAGTACCTCTTTTCAAAAGTCTTAAGTCTGGTGAAAGGGTTCGCATTATTTCTCTCTTTTAAGCAAGTAGATCTTCATAAATCAGACCTCTTGTATCTTAATCTCCTTTTAAGTGTACTTGGCCATTGCAATACTAATTTGAGTACATCTTCATTTCCTCCTCTGCCTCAGTCCACTGTCTGGTGTCTCTGCATAGATACCAGAACCAGAGCAGCCCAATGAGGGGCGCAGTTTGCTGCCTTTTCTGACAGCAGCATCCAGCACAAGCAAAAGAAATACCACAATGAAAAACTACAGAATGACAGACTTTTAAGTGGCTTTGTGCATTCGGTCAAAATTGGCCTGCCTTGTTACCTGGATGATAAAATTCCATTGTATTTTTCCTCCCGCAAAGGCTGGCTTCCTTGGCTCATGCTTCTAACAAATGGAAATTTTTACTCCTTTAATCCATATCCAGTTTTTTTTAACAACATCCTTGTGTATGTAAAAATCCAGAAATCAAAATAAAGATACTGACCCCCCTCAACTGGGTTTTTCATCAAACTCTAAACAACCTATTTTTTCAAATACTTTGCAGATTGAGTAGTTCCACTTATAGCTCCACTTACTTCCAAACTCTGGATACTAGGCTGGAATAGAATAGAATAGAATAGAATAGAATAGAATAGAATAGAATAGAATAGAATAGAATAGAATAGAATAGAATAGAATAGAATAGAATAGAATAGAATAGAATAGAATAGAATAGAATAGAATAGAATAGAATAGAATAGAATGTTCTTCAGTTGGAAAGGCAGCAATCATCAAACCCAACCACTGAAGGGCTGACCAAGATGAAGCATGTTGCTAAGGATATTTTCCAAATGCCCCTTAAACACTGACAGGCTGGGGGCACACACCAGCTTTCTAGGATGACTGTCCCAGTGTTTGACAATCCTCTCAGTAATGAGATACTTCCAAAAGTCCAGTCAAAATCTCCCATGGAAGGCTAAAAATATGGGGGTGGCAAGCCCTTCAAAACTGCTACAGCATGGCATGTCTAAACAGTGGTCAGGAAGTGAGTGGTTGGAAGAGAGTGAATATCTGTGAGAGCTTCTATAGCTCAAATGCAAACTTCCCTGTAAAATGAGAATTTGTGTGCATACATACTGCATGGCACAGATAAAAAGCTGCTGAAAATATTAAAAGATAAAACAATGTTTAAAAATTGCCATTTAGGATTTCTAAATCCTACTATTTTTTTCAAAATAGCTTTGATTTAAAACCAGAAACAAAGAAAATTTGGAGAGGAAGATTTAAAAAAGGTGTGATGATTTAAGAATCAATAAAAATAAGATTCCAGTTACAATACTTTTGTTGGCAAGCAATTACTGTCAGATATCATCAATATTTAAGAGAAAAAAAATTATGCATAAGAGAAAAATGTCTGCTTAATTTCCTGCTTTTTGGTTAATGATGAGTCTCCTCTTCCCTTTAGTTTCTTCTAATTACTACATCTGCAGTAGGACACAGTAAATTATCATATGATTTCATTTGCTCTTATGACTTTTGAGGTCAAATCCAACAAAACCTCAGGCTCTGTCCTAGAATGAAATTAAAATTTAAATGCTTTGGAGAAACTGTGCCTCAAAGGCAGGTCTCTCTTTATCATTGCTATTGACTGTATTATTTTTTTCTTGAATTAAACTATATGTATCCAAACTGAAACAGAAAAAAAAATAGTCCTTCTCTTATTCAATTTATTCTTTGCAAATTCAAAAACTAGAAATAACTCTGAGATTTTTGTTTGTTAACATATTGGAGAAAATCAGAACTAAATTTCATTGAACTAAAAAGCACAAACAAAAAATATTCTAGCTTGAAATGTAGCCATAGCTTTTCTTCTCTATTTAAATATCATAAAACTAATTTTTTTTCTTGTGAAAGCTGCTGGAATTTTGTAAGTATATCTGTTTCCAAGTGTCTAATAATTGTAAGTATTAAAAGAAAAAATACTAATACAGTTTAATTGCCAACTGAACATACAGAAGTGTTAGTGTATTTTTAAACATTTGCAATCTCTGTGCTGCAATATATTTCAGCTCCTACAATAACAGCTCTTTGGTTTAATGTGTGCTGCATGAATGTAAAAAAGGATGGCACACAGCACTAGGATATCAACTGCCTACTTGGAGAATGATTAATTTAAGATAAATAGATGCCTGACTTCAGCTACACTGATTGTATTTCCTATCCCAAGCTGCAGAATCAGTGGTTCCACTCAGATGTTGTAAAACATATGCAGGATCATTCTTTTCCACTCACAAACCACAGTGCATCACAGATTTAATCTTGCTCTTCTGCACTCCATGGCTGAATTTAATTTTACTTCTGCCATCAGCCTAATAGACAAAAAATGTTCCCTATTTATTTTAATACATAAACTTTAAACTCATGTTATTCTGATTTCATCCCACTTCAATTTCTTGGTTTGATGGCAAATAACAAAAAGCTTAATTCTGCCTACAAGTACATAATAGAATCACTTGGAAAAAATAAAATAAAAAAAAATCACAGCATACCTAACTGGAAAGATATTTGGTTTCATAATGATCATGGGATTCATCAGGCATGAAAAACACAGAAAGATGCAGAAAAAAGATCTCACTTTTTTTTTTTTTTCAAGTGCTGCAAAACAAGACTATTTATTTGCTCCATTGTAAAATGCATTTTTTAGAAAGACTCCTAGAAAAATTAATGGCTTGGTCTTATGAGATTGCACATCCCTAAAACCCTTAACCTATGGGTGTAAAGCAAACAGCATCTCCCACTCCACTCGGTAGTGTCTGCATCTGTTTTCGTCTTCTGTAGGCACTGTCCTACTGACAATAAACAATTACTTCCCTCAGCAAGCCAGGGTGAAGCTCAACCTTTCTCAGGCACCACCCATTGCCTGTCTGGAGGAGTTGGGTTGGATGGAATGTAGTGACCTACAGCAAACATAAAGGAATTGGAGACTGGGAAGGGGCAGGTTGGGTGTCTGGCTTAGACTGAACTTGGAGGAGAGGAAGGACAGGTTTAACAGTTTGCTAATGACCCTCAGCATGTCTTAGAGTAGGTTCTTCTAAAGCACTGATTAGTAACCCTGTTCTCAAGCATGTAACTGGAGACAGATTTTGTACAAATAGAGATGAATCACAGAATTGGAAAAAAAAAAAAAACCAAACAACAGACTGACCTTAAATTGGAGCAGCTTTTCATATCAGTCAATATGCAATGAGTCAGATAAGCATCCCTTGAGTTGGATAAAAAAAATAAAATAACAAACATCTATGTGCATTTTAGTATTAAATTTCTTGTTTATTACGCATATCAATTCTAATAACTAATTCCAACATTTTTATTTCTTCTATGTAAATATTTAAAGTACATGTAAGTGATTCAGGAGAACAGACTGGAAATTTGTCTATCCCATCACAGAAAAGATAGCAATAAATATGTGAACATTAGGAACTGCCTAAGAGATCAGAGATTATTTTACTCCTCATTCCCATTTATTTTTTTCCCAATAGTATTCCAGTCAGGGGACCAATTAGTGCTGCACAATGATCTAGAGTTCTAAGCATTTGTCTACAAGAATCAACCTGCAATTACTATACCATTTTATGTAAGCTACCAGCATCTAGCAGATGATGACTAGCTTAACTGAAACTGCTTCTTTTAATTGCAAAACATATTTAATACCCACAGCAGTTTTTAATTATGAGCATGACTTCATTGCTTCTAGTGGGTTTTTTGAAAATAGTGGAAGCTTGCATCTGGAAAACATGAAAAGGTTATGTTGTATCTGTTGTAAATCTAGTAAATGGTGTGAGGAGCAGCTCTTACATTTACCCTGCAAATTCTTCTGTCTGAATCACTTGAAAAGACTCCTAGTATGTTGCTCTGTCTTAAAAGGATGGATATTCTTCTGTTATATCACATCTTACAAAGAATCCATAAAAAGACATTGTACAGTTCCCAACTTATGTCCTCAGACAGAAGCAGGCTCTCTTCCCAACTCCAGAGTAATCTAAATCCCTTGGAGTATCTCCTTACTGCTCTTCTCCTGCCTGGTACTGGCTAAGAGTTGCAGACTGTGTACAGGAGCTTGACACACATTTGGAGGAGGTGTATTTATTCACAATGCCACGGTTTAACCCCACACAGCCGCTTGCTCATTCCCCGCACCAGGATAGGGGAGAGATTGTAAGGGTAAAAGTGGAAAAACTCATCAGTTGAAATAAAATCAGATTAATAGGGAGAGCAAAAGCAAAGCAAAATGAGGAATTAATTCACTCTTCCTGTGGGCAGGCAGGTGCTCAGCCATCTCCAGGAAAACAAGGCTCCATCACTTGTAGTTATGGCTTGGGAAGACAAATGCCATAACTCCAAATGTTGTTCCCTTCCTTTTTCCTCCCCCAGCTTTATATTTGATCTGTGGTATGGGATATCCCTCTGGTTATCTGGGGTCAGCTGTCCTGGCTGTGTCCCTTCCCAGCTTCCCATGAACCCCCAGCCCACTCACTCGTGGGATGAGGGACAGAAAAGGCCTTGGCTCTGTGCAAATGCCACTCACCAATAACTAAAACAGCCCAGAACGATCAACTGTTCTCAGCACAAACCCAAAATCCCTCCCCATACTAGTCACTGTGAAGAAAACAAACTCTACCCCAGCCAAACCAGCACAGCCAGAATGTTTTGCATATACAGATTAACTGTATAAAAATGCAAAAATGCCCACTACAATGGTGTGGCAGATTGTCTGAGGCCTAGAAGAAAGCAGCCAGAATTCTTTCCCAGGCTGGATGAGCTTTGCTCTCAGGCTTGTCAAGGACACAAACCCAAACCAAAGATTGTAACACCTGCTGTGTACATGACTCTAGTCATAGAGGGTTTCTAAAGGAGTGTCTTCTCCTCTATCCAATGAAATGTCTCTAAATTGTTTTCCACTATGTACACTATTTAAATCCATGATTTCTTTCAATAAATGCTCTTTCATGCTCATGTAAGAAAGTCGCCATGTTACTGTGACTATCACCGCTCTAGGAGCCGCGTACAGTAACACAATGGCACAGCGGCAGCACCCAGTATTCTTTCCCATGCTACACAGACACCAGTATGCCAGATTAAAGATAAGTAATAATACTCTGATGTAACACTCTCCAAACTTAAGAGAAAGTCATCGTAATCTTGAAAAACAGCTGTGGCATCCACAGAGCTACAAGGTTATAAAATGGAAGAAGCAAGATGAGATTCTGGACCTATGTTTTCTATCTAGACATAATTTCATTTCTAAGAACCCAATGTCTACCAAATATTACATGTTTAAGTCTCTCACAAAGATCTTTCCATATTCATAACATTAAACATTCTGTACATTCAGGAATTATGCTTTTAAGTGATGAGTGAGTCTATGTTTCAAGTCTTGCTGTAAGGGAAAAGATATAAAACATCACAACCACAACTGAATCACTCAGACTTCATCAATATTAAGGCAGATACACTGCTAGTTAGGCTATAGAAAAATAATGAACTGAGGAATTGTATCACAAACAAAATACTGCCCTAAAACCATATGCAAGTTAAAACAAAATATGTAAAATTCAACATTCAGATTACCACTGACACTCATATATTAAAGTCTGGCCTGCATGAATTTCCTTCATGGAGTACATTTAAAAAGCAATTATTCAGAAATACGTGCCTTAATTTAATTTCTTTAGGTAATATGGAGAAGAAATCATATTTAAAAAAAATAAAATAAAAACCCACCACAGAATATAGCCATAGAACTATCTCCTGGTGCAGCTCTATTTCACCTAACTTCATCAAATGGGATCTAATGCACCAAATTGTCCTCAAAAGTTTAAACCTGAAAGGATGTTTAAGATAATCAAACAAGATGTTTTAGAACATCTTTTTTGGCATCAAAAAAGTATCAAATACCATTTTCTACAGTTTAATGGCATACCTTGACATTGTATGTTCATATACATGGGAGATTTTTACATCTCTTACGGTACAAACTTGAAAGTGAAATTGGATTTAAGTTGTAATGCATGCAATATTATAAATTGATTAATTTTAAGCTATGTGAAAAAGAAATGTTTCAGACTTTGTTTTAAAGCATATTTGCATATATCTGATTTAAAAGTAGGAGATATTTAGTCTTTAGAAAGAAATTCTGGAAAATGCTGTAAGTAGAAGTTAAGAGTATATCAAAACTAATGATTTTGTATATTGACTATGTGCTTCTAAGTAATAACTTAACTTTTATTTATGCCAGTAAAGCTATTGATTCAGGCAATGTTTTCAAGGCTGAATCTTACTTTTAAAACCTACAGAGAGATAGTGTCCTGAAAACTAGGCATAGAGAATATATGACCACCACCTGTTCCAGAAATACCCTTTTCTGAAGCAGAAAGTCAGATCCTGTGGCAGTGGAAGTGGATGGAGCTGTTCCACTGGTGAGAAGAATTAAGGAAGCAGGAAATGCAGACCCCATATGGGGCACAAGGCAGTCTTACTGGTTTCGTCCATATTATGATTTCCATGCATAATACTTCATCAATTCTTGTACCCTTCCTTCTGCTGTGTGAGGTAGCAGGACCCTGTACCTGCCAGCCTGCAGAAAGCAAAAAGGCTGTCTCAGAGACACACAAAATCCAAGCCTGTGTATTGCACATTTAACCAGCTCTGTGATTAGTCATTTTCCAGTTTTTCACCATCATGAGCAGCACAGAGGTCTCTAAACAGCTCACCTCTCAGGCAAGCCTGAAGCATGTGCCTGCACTGAATTTCAAACTCAGTCTGTTTTCACCCGTTACTGTTTCCATGAAAAGCATTCTTGCCATACAAGCTGACTTCAGCAGCCTGCTGCTATTGATAATCTTTAATGTTTAGGACACAAGGAAGAAACATTTACTTCCAGATTTCCAAAGCTCTAATTAGAGATGACCTGGGAATGTAACACTTAAAAAATGAGATGTTTCTGGGTAGCTACTTTTCATCACAAACCTCTGAGTCACATTTAGCTCTCATTTACAAATGTGCCACATAAATGATTCATTGAGATTGTCTGCATATAAATAACTATTGAACTTTTGTATTCAGAACCAAGTTTTTCCCGCTCCCCAAACCATGTATATCCCAAACACATGATCCTGAGCTGTGACTGGTCTCCTGGATGACAGCAGCCAACAGGTTCTCTTGATAAATCTGATTTCAGTTTTTGATTGCAAAAATACCCAAAAAACCCTTAAAGCTATTTGCATTGAAAACTATTTGTACCTCATTCTGTTTCAAGAAGAAACTCACTGAAGGATGTCCATAGCAGGGATAGCTCAGTGAAGTCCTCAGAGGCAAACCATGGGATAAAGCCATAAGCTGTAGCCTGTGATCACACTGCAGCTCTCCTCCTGTGAAGCCTTAGGAAAAAGCTTTTGAAGACCAAATCTCATATCCTGATTCTTTGCTTAAAAGAGTCTCTGCACAGACCAGAATACCTCAGCACCCTGTATGGTGTGTCAGTATAATCATGCTATATCCACATAAGCTGAACAGAGTTTGATTATGGTTATATCTGAAATGCATTAAAACTGTGGCTTGCTGCCTGAGTCCACACCATGCATTCATATCATCTCTGCCTATGTGTGCAGCAACAGATACATCTCAATTCCAGTAAGTGACATTTAGACACCTGCTGAACATGGGAAGAATGCCTGAGCCTCAAAGCCCATTGCTGCTGTGAATCAAAGACCATTTGCCATCTCAGAAATTATCTGCTTTTGAAGACAGCACGTCCAGATGCAATGACATCTGTAGCTGTTGAGCCCACACCAAAGGCAGCAATTAAACCAAGGGCAAGTATTTTTTACTGTGGTATTTGATCCAGTTTTCCAAGTTATCACAGATTAGAGAAATGTGTACATTTAGAAAAAAAAATCTAAAATCTCAGATAAGAGACAGATTTAGTGAAGTTAAAACAAAACAAAAACCCCAACCCCTACACAAAGTATTAAGTATCTAAAACAGAATTTAGTGCATTTTAAGCCTTTGAACCAGAAGACAGTCCAAATTCTCCTAATCAATCTTAAGCCTGGAGGTACCAAAAATGTGTTTGAACTTCAAGATTGTCTTAGAGCATTGCCAAGAGTTGTGAAAATGCCCAGGACTCCCTGTTAGTCAGCACTAACCCTTTGGCTGAGCTCCCCACGTTTGCCAAATCAGGCACCATTGCTTGAAAGTGCCTGGAAGCACAGGTTTGGTGGGAGCAGGATAAACACACGGACACTGACTCATAGAATCAGGACAGCCTGGGTCAGAAGGAACATCAAAGGTCATCTAGTTCCAATGCCTCTGCTGAGGACAAGGTCACCTTTCAGTAGACCAGGTTGCTCAGAGTTTCATCCAACCTGCCCTTGAAACATGACTACACTTCAGCATTCAGATACACAGAAAGAGAAGGAAAGCTTTTATGAATTTCAATGGTTAAGAAACTTGCCAGAAATTGTGAGCAGTGTGTTTTGTGTCCTTCTAACTGACCAAATCCCAAACCTAATCTACAACTTCCCACAAGTTCCCTAAGCATCACACAGATGTTTGTACTTTAGGATTTTTTTCACTTTTATTTTTTTTCCAGGATTTTAGGAACACTGTGAAAATGGGAAAGCTAGATGATGATTGTTGAATTTTTTCATCTCTAAAAGCACACATGTGCCTACTTCACAGAAGCACTGCAGGAATGCATTACTTAAAGCATCGTGAGCAACAAGAGCAGTATAAATGACAAGTACTGTTACTACTGCTAGTAGCAATAATAATAATACTTGACACTAGTATAGTGCCTTTCATCTGAGAATCCCAAAGCACTTCACAAAAATCAATTATAAAGATGCTATGAGGTGGGTAAGTATAATCTGCCTTTTATAGATGATGAAACATGGGCTCATATCGGTTAATTGAATTGCTAAAGTTATCCAGGAGGCAGGCATAGAACCACAATAGATAGTGCACATAAGACCTCCTCTGTCATGTCTAACTACCAGGAATTCTTCTTTCCAATGTGTCACCTATTTGCTCTCACTTATCATTTTTGTGAGCTGTCTTCAACAAGTAGTTTTCATTACCTTTCCTATCATTATAAATGACAGAATTAAGGATATAACGCTAGAAAATATACCCCTGTCCTTTCATTTCCAGGATACATGTCATGTAGCATAACATGAACAATCCATTTACATGTTGTAATGCCCATTAAAATTTACTCTCTTTTTTTTACTGTTTTGGAGAAGAAATAAAGTATAGCCCATAACAACAAAAAGAAATTCTGGCAGATGTTACAAAACCTTTCACTTATTCTCACACAAACTCTACATAAACTAACTGCTTTCTCTTTTTCCCACTAATTAAGAGGAAGTAGATTTTTTTTCTTTTTTGATAACATAAAATGATGCCTATATGGCCAGGAACAACCACATGCTAGCCCTCCATATGATCTCACCCAGAAAGCTGCTTGAAGGCACTCCCTGTTAAATGCACCTGTACAAGTGAATCCCACCTGAAACTGCAACTTCTGAGTTCCAGCACAGCCCCAGGCTGAGGGACCAGTGCTGAAAGGCCCCAGCCTGGAACTGCACCTCACCATGTAAACTCAAAACAGTTCATCTAAGAGTGACTGCTCTCAACAACTATTTTGAATAATAAATAACAGTATCAGTGGCCTGCCATTTCAGATTATCCTGAGCTTAATACAGGGGACTAACACCTAAGTTGTGCCAGAATTTTCTCCTTCATTTAGGTTGATGTATTACTATTTTTTTCAAAAGCCAAGTACAGTAATTTCACGACCATAAGACACACCAGACTATAAGGTGCACCCCCCTGGGAGTCGGCAAATTTTGCAACTTTGTAGATCATATAAGGTGCACCAGACTATAAGGCGCACTTTTTTTTTGCAGTGAGCAGCCGCGCGGCGCGCAACAAAGTAACAAATTACTGTCAGGTGCTCAATTTGCAAACATTTTTCAAAGATCAGTGTAGCCTTTAAACGCAGCCCCAGGCACCCTCCCCGTGCAGCGGACCCCGGCACTCCCGCCCGCCCCTGGCGCCGGCTGGCACGGCTCATGACTCCCACCGTACGGCTGTACTGCGTCCCGGCTTCCCCCTGGTCGGTGGCGGCGGCGCTTCTCGCTGCTTCCCCGCCGTCAGCAGCTGCGCCGCTTCCCCCCGCTTCTCCCTGGCCGACAGCCGTGCCGCGTCCCCCTGGCCGGCAGCCACGCCGCATCCTGGCGTCCCCCCGCCTGGCGGCCGCAGCTCCCACAGTTCCCGACTCAGCTTGCAGCTCGCACTTCCTGGTTTGCAAATTTCGCGACTTTGTCCATTATATAAGGCGCACCGGACTATAAGGCGCAATTCCGGGTTCAGACCAACATTTTCATCAAAAGGGTGCGCCTTATAGTCGTGAAATTACTGTACCAGATAGACATTTAGGTGAACAGAAAGTTTCACTGACTGGAAAAGGAAGAAATCTCATTAAAATTTTCAGAGGCAAGATGTGTCAAGTGAAGTACAGACATGCTACCAATGGACCCAGGGAAAAGTTGTTCTCATAATATTGTGATAAATTTTTATTCTTTTTAATATTAACATAAAATGAATGTATAGAAATGTAATATACATTTTTTCCTTCCCTCTCCAGTAACAGTACCACATTTTATGAGGAGAAAACTAGATCACATCTTCTCTAGCTTTAGTGAAAATGTACTTCCCTCTACTTTTATGTCTTGTAAAGATATCAGCAGTATTTAGATATTGTGGTTTAGAAACTGGATCGTGTTAAGTGTCCACATGCACATGTACATTAATCTCCCCTGGCTTCAGGGAGTGACCCTTAACTTTCTGCAAACAGCTCATGAACAGAAAGCCAAAGGGCCACGTCCCTTTACCTCTTCCCTTCAAGATCAGTGGAGAAACTTCCCCACTACTGCTGCTGCTGCATGATGCAGCCCTGTCTGCACAGGTGCTCTTGGAGGAAGTGGACATGGTCATTCCTCCTTGTGCCTTCTTTTCCTGACCTTGTGCTCTTTTCCCTTCTCTGTCAGTCACTCTCCGTGGGTGTCCTCTGCCCTGACCCATCACACAGCGAGCGCCGAGAGCAAAGCACATTGGAGCTTCTCAGGGGCAACCAGGGAGACATATGGACACGAGGAAAGAATTTCTTCGCACAGCATCCATTGGAACCTTCATTTTCTTCTGACATTCCCTTTTCCATGCTTGCTGAATGTATTGACCTTATCACTCTCTACAACTCCCTGAAAGGTGATTGCAGTCAGGTGGGGGTTGGTCTCTTTTACCAGGCAGCACTGACAGAACGAGAGGACACAGTCTCAAGCTACGACAAGGGAAAATTAGATTGGATATTAGGAAAAAGTTTTCCATGGAATGAATGATAAAGTACTGGAATGGTCTGCCTGGGGAGGTGGTGGAGTCACCATCCCTGGATGTGTTTAAAAAAAGACTGGATGTGGGACTTGGTGCCATGGTCTAGTGGAGATGTTAAGGCATGGGTTGGACTTGATGATCTTGAAGGTCTCTTCCAACCTGGTGAGTCTGTGAATTCTGTGAATTTTTATCATATTACTGCATAAATACAGATGGAAAGGATGATGGCGAAATGTCCACAAGATTTCTTGTATTCTGTGAAAACACTACATGTCCTACTCCTATCCTCAGGCTGCAGTAAGGAAAGCAAAACTCAAATTTAGGTTCAAAGCTTTTTCTGCCATAGAAAATTCAGCAACTTTAATTCAAACTGACTTAGCATGGGAAGTGTACGTGTGAAAAAGACATTGCTCTCTCTTCATGAGAGAACACAGCAACCCTATCTCAACAATCGGCCAAAAGAAGCTGGCCTAAATTTTACGCTGAAATTGCCATCATTATAAGCCTTTCTTCTTTTGAGATAACAAGAAGGAAAAAAAAATAAAAGTAGTTCCAAAAATTTCTTTATTAAGGATAGAGAGAAATAGTCAGCTATTGGTCACAAAAACTCTCCATAAATTAATTAACCAACCTCTGCAATGTGTTGAGCTTGTTCAGTTTTGAAAAATGACAAAATATTAGCAAAGCTCTTCACCCCAATTATTTTCCCTACATATTTATTTTTAACGTATAATGACACTAACTGCCCAAACATGCACTCTTTAATAGTCCAACCATCCAGAGTAAAAACTCACATCACTTACAATATTCTGTGTAATACCAAATTTTCCATGTTTTACATCCAGTACCTTCCAATACCCTCACATTTACATACTTGGAAATCTTTGAAATCAACTTGTATTAAGTTTTTTACATTTCTAAATTTAAAAAGACGCAGTTCGGCTGGATTACAGCTTCTAACCTTTCTGTAGGAGAAATCTAATTATACACCAGATCACATTCAAAACACAAGCCCCATTTAGCTTCCTTTAAAGGCATTTCAGCCTTAATATCTGAGCCTGAAAGATCATTTAAAATTAACTCAGCTGTGCAACCACTTATGTTAACCTTGTTTGCTGTTAAGTCAAACCTGATAGAAACTCAGTAATCCCCAATTACTACTTTCTAACACAGATAATATAATGATCTGAAAGTAATCTGACTGAATTTCTGTTTCAGAACATAATTATAGGATTGCAAATGTATTTTTTTCTCCAGGAAAATAAAAAAAAAAATGTTTCTAAAAATTTTGTATTATATTCTTTATGGAGGAACTTGAAGCATTCCTCATTTGTCATTGTTTTTTGTTAATATATTATGCCGATATTTATTTAATAACATGGGGTTTTATACAACTAGAAAAAAATAAAGACCTTTATGTGTGAATCATAAACCAAAATAACACCAAGAAATCTCAACTTCAACATATGCAGGATCAAGCCCTGAACTGACATTATCCATCACTCTGTGTGTATAACACAAAATTAATTTGATATTTTAAGTTTTTACTTGTGGTTGTATTTACTCTTAAATCACCTTGGGAGCACAAAACATTCATAGAATGAGTAAGATGTGTCACTGCATATGGCAGAGTAATTGCATGGGAGCCAGGATTCTCTATAAACATTTTTTTTCAAGAGATTTTGCTGCAAACCATGAAATTCAAACTTAGTAAAACTCCTTGAGAGAGCTCAGAGAAGCACAGATCCATTGCTGTACTGGTTATGGGTAAGTAATGTGCCTTTCTGACCTCTTGCTGTGTAAAATGCCAGCCCTCGGCGCAGGGATGAAGCAGCGACCTGCTGCTGCCTTTGTGTCTCCAGCCTGCCATCAGCACTTGAGCACCTGTGACACTTTGCCAATATTAACAAATGGCTCAGACATAAATTATTGCACACGCCTGCCTAAAAACCACGCTTCCTAGGGACATACCTACCGTTAAAAGTTGTGGTCCTGCAACTAGAAAAGATACTGATTCATTCCCTCCTTTACTCAAAACCATTCTCAGCACCATACCTGAAGGGGGAAACTCTTCTTTTTTTCCTGACAAAAGCTGCATTTTTTTTCAACTTGTAGTTTGTGATAAATACACTCACAGAGATAAAAGCGCACCAGTTTATAGTTTACACACACTGATAAAAACACTGGAATTACAGTCATGCAGGGGAGGCAGTTCACCCATCTACTTCCATCACATTGCCTGTAACCTATACATACATACAGAGTAAGTACAAATAAATTAACTAAAATCCTATGTGATCTGTATCTGTGTTTCAGTTGCTTTGGGGTGGGATTAAACCAGTGCCAGAAGGCTAAATATCACAGTGAAAGAGCTGACTTGATTTCCAGCTGCAGTTGTGGACTAATTCATTAACCAGCTACAGGGAAAGCAAAAATATCCTCATTCAAAATTGCCAAAATTCTGCTTTCCAAAGCTTTTACTTCTTTGTGTCAATTATTTTAGATCTCCTATCATGATGCAGACCTTTGGCCATGGATGAATACCTTTTCTCTAGCTTGTTAGCATTATGAAAACTAAACCAATTGGGGAAAAAAAAATTTTCCATATTTTGCTTCCCTTTTTTTTTCCTTTCCATTTGACCTCCTCAAGGCAGTTCTTCACATCACCCCCTGGCTGCTGCACCGTGATGAACTCCAAGTGCATCTCTGTCAGGATGAACAGCCCAGCCCTTCACCACTCCATCCTCATTATTCTTATGCTGGTTTCCTCCTGAACTTTTGGACAGAGAGCACTGCCTTGTAGGTACCATGGGTACCACTGTGGAGCTTTTTCTCTTCTGGAAAGATAAAAAGTGATTTATATGTGTCTTTTACTAAGATCTCATTTATTTCAACCAGAAAAAGTAAGTGGCCCCAGTGTTGCTATGATGAGCCTCTAAAATATCTAGTATAACATCATCCCACAGTGAATAACACATAATTGTCCTTCTTAAAGAACACCTACCTGCTGTGAGGATAAAGAATGGGGCAGCAAGTTGTGAGTCAAAGTGTGTGTTACCTCAGGGAAGTGTGCAAATCAGATGTGCTCCATAAAGAGAAAGGTGTTACATGAATATTTGCTATATAAATTTGTTATAGTAGCATGGTTTGTATTTAACCAGCATTGTTTGTGTTTCAGGAATACAGAAAAGACAGTCACTTTATAGGGTCCAGCAAAAATATACAAGGTTTGGAGTGCAGTTTCATTTTCCTTCTAATTGAAATTCTGCAACTGAATCACAGTGATGCTTTCACCCTGGAGGTCCTAGCAACTAGTATTCACTAACTTTAGCCACATTACTTTACTAAACAAAATCTAAATAAAATCTGAGGGCCAAATCCTGCTGGCATAAAACAGCCTTAGAAAATGCAATCAATTTAACAGATTGATTTACACAAGCTAAAATTCTACCCTGAACAGTCACTGTGCATGTCTGCTTCCTGTGAATTTTAAGAATGCTTGAAAGAAACTACAGAAAGTACTCCAAGAAGCTCATTATGATTCACCAATACTCTCTCATCTGCTCTTTGTCTTTGAAGTTTGCTGCCTGAATGGTGAAGCTGAACTTTCTCTCCTCCAGTCAGCATATGCATATCACATTTATTTGGAATTATCCTGTCACAAGCATGAGACATTTGCAATGGCATTTGTGAGGAAATCCAGCCACATCATCTGATCCAACCAAGAGACTGCCGTCAGGAGATCCAGCCACTACCTTTCAGTCTTCAAAAGTCCCAACAGCCCAAGATACTGCACTGTTTTCGGCAGAGCTTGATGGAGCTGGAGCCCAGGCTGCACTTACTCTAGTAACTGAACAGAGCCCAGACATAGGCTCAAGGATTAGTGGTGCCATCAAATCTGTTTTTTTCATAGGGCTTCCCAACACAATTTTGACTTATGACACCCACTATTCTGTCAATGCAGTTACAGTTTTGGGAACAAAATGTTGTTATTGTTGTTGATGTTATTGTTTCTGCCCTATCCTAGTTCCCAAACCCTCTCCAAGAAATGTTTGGGGCAGTGCTACTTGTTCAACAGCACAAACATACTGGAAACAATGCTCACAATTTCATTGTTTAGCTGATTAAGCTCCAATGCCTGGCACAATCCCTGGCGTTGTTTACTAATACACACACACTGTCTTAGAGGATCTGAGCCTCAGTGCTTTCTGTAGCAAACTCATTTACTTTGCAATTAACCTCCCTGTTCACATTCACTATCCCCCTTCCATTCCTCTTGCTAGTCACTTCTGAAAACCAAGTCCTCTCCATGTCTGCCAGTTGTAATGCCTACAGGTCTTTGTTCACTGTCCTTCAGAGCAGAGACAAGGATTCACATTTTTGTTTGTTCTCACTGCAAAGTAGAGTACAATTGCAGTACTAAATCACTGTATTTGAGGGCTCATTCTTAATATGCAGATCTTATAAAAATATATTAGTACCATCAAGTAGAAAATTGACACCTTTATGTTTCCTCAGATACCACATATCCCTTTAAACTCTGTGAGAGGTTTGAACCCTACAATTTATTCTATAGGATGCTGTAATCAGAAGCATCAATCTTTTTAAGACTGTCTAATGCCTAATGCCTGCAGTCACCATTCTTATTAGCCAGAGGTTAGAGGAATAAACATAGAGAAGTACCCTAACAATGATGAAAAGGAACATTTTCTTTTGTATCCTATAACTTGAGCAGACATGCCTTTTTCCGTAGGAAGAGGCTTAGAAGTCTTTAAGTATTTAAAACACTTCAGCATAAGGTGCTACAATTACTTAATCAGTTATTACTCTTAAAAGGCTATCAGGAAGCTCATTAGGGTTTGTATAATGGCTCCCAGGCGAGCAGAAGGTCAAGATCTGAACTTTACCTGAGCAGACATGGGAAGAAAAGCTGTCAGCAATTCATCAGTTCATGGTGATCTCACATGCTGATTATTTTGCTATGTTTGAGGGCATGGTTTGGAGTGTCTTGGGGTGTTGTTGAGTTTGGGATTTGTTTTTTTTTTATTATCAAATTTTGTTATATTGCCTGGTACAATAATAAATCACAGCAGGTAAAACAGTTTTTAAAATTACGTATTTCAAGTACTTTTTTATCATAATTTTGTTCTTCAGACAGTGCTACTCAGAACATCAGGAAAAAATACTACTACAAGACATATTTTGGAAAATGTTTGGGATAAGGAACTGTATTTTGGTAGAGGGAAAAGGTGTTCAATGTCCTTATTAGTGAAGTTTACAGGTGAAATCCAGATTTAAAAAGAAAGGCCATGAAAACAGTTTTTCTACTGGAACATTTCTAACTGTACATATTGAGTAAACCTCATTTGCTATAGCTTAAAGAGCAAGTCTTCAAGAATACACAGTGGAAACAAAACATTTTTGCTGTAGATTTTAAGCACTTTTCTCTGCCTTTAGTTTTTATTGACTGTGAAGATTATGCAAGCTCTGTTAAATCATTCTGTAAACTTGTTTAAATCCATTTCAAGGAAAGGAATTTTCTAACTTCTTCCAATTTGCTGTTTATAATGATCTTTACTGATGAAAGCTGTCATGTATGCAAATCAACATAAATATTTAAAGGCTGATTCCACAACCCACAGATATCAAACTCAATCACATACAACGTCAGTGATTCTTTAAGGTGAAGAAACAATATAAACAGCAGAGAGCTGTCAAAAGGGAAAAAAACCAACCAAACAATGAATTTATTTTCTCTATTATCCTTTCCCCATTAAAAGCAATAACACGGCATATGGATACAGCCCTCTATTTCAAGTCAACATATCTTCTTTATATAATAAAAATCCCAGTGCACGGATTTATTAACCTGGTCAAAATGAAAGGTGCATCTTTCTCCACCAAGTGTTATCATTTTCAAATAAGACATGTCCTCTAGGGAACAAATTTGAAAGCCATTTTTTGTTTATTTTTTGGGAAGGATTTACTTTTGAGATAAATAACCACTGTATTGGATGTGTATTTTTTTAAGTTTAACTTATAAAAGATTCTTATTATAATGCTAAGCAATAAAACATATCTTTTGTGCATTATACATACACAATAAGAATCTCCTCTTGCACCTGTTATAGAATACACTGGTTATAAATAGGACTTCAGCAGAAGATAAGCAAAGTATAAAATCAGCAAGTTTACATATTCAATAGTTATTTCAATGTAATTTTTGGTTTATAGGATATGAATACATCTGCATCAAAGAGCACAAATCTGTGATTTTTCTATTATTAGGCATCACAAAAAGTTATTACACACTCCCAGAAAAAGAACTTTGAAAAAGTGATGCTTATTTGTGAATAAGCAATGTCTTCAGCATTGTTCCATATATTGCCTCTTCTCCATATTTAATAGCCAAGGATATATTTATCATTCAAAGGAAAATTGAAATCTTTGTATGTAGTACCAACGTGATTTTCCTTCGCTTGTCTGACTAAACTATTTTTACATATGAGTTTTGATATCTTCTCTTTACAGTGAAGTAATCATATATTGAAACATTAAAGAAGGGGAAAAATGCTAGTGACAATCCTGTAGATGTATACCACAAAGCAGCCTTGGACTTCTTCTGGTAGGAAGAGCAGTAGTACAGCTCTGTAAGGACAGCAGTTCAGCGTTCAGACAGCTTGGGGAAGCTGTACTTTGTGACATTTATGGGATGTTTATTTACTATTTGGTGCACACAAACTACTTGCATGCACATTCACCTTGTGAGTTTGTATTCTATGGGGATGTGCATGATTGTTTTTTAGTTTCATCTTCTGAACTAGTCCTCCACAGCTGTGTGACAGTTTCTGATCCGCACCCATCAGATCAGGTAGCCACTCCCCGTGTTGAGGTGGCTCCATGGCTCTCAGCTGCTGCTTGGCACAGACCTGTGGCCACATGGGCTGTGGGAATCCTGGATATCATGCTCCTACGCTGTAGTGCCTCCCAACACAGAGGAGCCATTAGTGCAGCAGCTGGAAATAAGCACTGCCTTTCCCATGCTGAGAAATCCTTGTTATCCTCCATCCCACCATGTCACCTCAGCCAGCATTTGGACCACAACATTCGCCAAGGAACCGATGGGAGGATCCTGCAGAGTTGACTGATCCTCTGTTGACTGTAATGCATCACCAGAAGCTTCTTGCAATCACAAAGGGCTCAAGAGCAGGCTCAGTACATCAAGATCATAACTCGGTTTTCCAGTGCCTAACAAAGGGTGGCATAAATACACACATGTTGCTTCTTAGATCTCCCAGTAAAACCCATGGTCAGAGTTTACACACCTCATAGAAGTCATACTTAAACTGTAAAGGTAATGATTAGCACAGAAAAATGAAGATAGGTTTAGATTAACAATTTGTACTGGTTACTTCTTGAACCCACTACAGCTAATAAAATTAGAGCTATAAATATCTGAGTATGAAAATTTTATTTGAAAAAATACTCAGAACACCTTAATAAGAATTTGCATTTCTAGCAGACCTTCTGATCATAATATTCATACAGATTTCATTCATAAATGTAACCCCAAAATATATTCTAGCAAATATTTGCTATCAAAGGGGATATTTTAGGGAACTCTCTTCTTACACTTTCTAATCTAGTTTCACAAGCCTTCCTCACATGTTGCATTCTAAGTTGGAAATGAGGGCTGCAGATTTATAGCTGATTACAAATGAGAATGTTCTCAAAGACACCAAATACAGCTCTCCAGTTCAGTTGGAGCAGAATATTGATAGAATATTTCTGTTGACACAAAAGCACTAAATCTGTTTTAGAATGTGTTCCACGGAAAACATCAATTGAAAAATTGATATCAACTGGAGTTGATTAATGTATGAATTGTTTCAGAGCTGCATGCATTCTCCCAGCAATAGCTGAATTTCTTTACTTGAACCAGCTTGCCAATTATCATTATGCATAACTATGAAACTGGGACAAAATTTTGATGATGTTTACATCTTATCTAGTATGCACATAAATTTAGTCTAGTATTTAAAAAGTAAAAAAAAAGAGAAAGCTGTTGTTAAAGTGCCTTATGACTGGTCACAGAACAATATGCTGTGCACAGTGAAGAGCATTTTCAGGTATGTGGACCTATCTCATGACAAATCTTGACACTTGAGCACTGCAGTTGATTGTACAAGGCATGCAGTGATATGTGCCCACACAAAATACAGAAATGCAGGACTGAACTCTGTATATCTGGCTCTAATATTGCAGTAGACATATCACCTATGCAGATTATCAACATAAACAAATCATTTTAATACTGTTCATTCAGACTTTGGAAGGTTCAAAGGCTAGGAGCAGAGCAGATTGAATTTTCAGAAAACAGTGCTTAGAACTGTCAGTGTGGATGCTAAAAAGTTCTTTTAAAGGATCTTCTCATTGCTATTCAGAAATGTTTACATGTATAGACTGCTGCATGCACATATGTTTGCAAAATGGCTTATTCTTCAGTGAAGACTGCTTAATTCTTGGGAGGGTCAAACTAGATTTTAATGGTATTGCATGTTATGTTGGGAATTCTGGTTCCTTCAAGTGCATGCATGCATCTGAAATTCTCTTTAACAATAACTTGATGTTCCAATAAATTTGCCCTTTTATGTAAATTATTCCTAATATTTTTTTTTTACCATGGTAGCTGTGCAAAACTTAGATAGTAATATCCTAACTCTTGAGCTCTAAAGACTGTCTACAGCTTATGCTCTGTTTTGTAACAAATGTGATACACTGTTTTTCATGGACAGATGCAAAAGCAGTAAAACTAAACCTCTCAGAGTGTACCACAGTGGCATTTTAAAATAAAAGTATTTCAGCAGATAGACAAAAATATTTTGAATGTCTTTTTTTTTTTTCCACAGAGAATTCAACATTTCCCCTAGGACGAGTGAGTAAAATTATGCTTGCAGGTAAAGACTGAGTCTTCTAAAGTGATCAGTTGTGACATAATAAAAACACTTATCAAAGGTTCATCATGTTAAATGAAAAAAACCAAAACACCCACACCCCAAAAACAAACAAACAAAATGCTAAAAATGAAACAAACAACAAAAAACCAAAACAAAAAAAACTCCCCCAAAAAACCCTAAAACAAAAACAAAACAAAACAAAAAACAAAAAATGCGCCAAAAAAAAGAATCACACACACAAAAAAACCCCAAAAAACCAACGCCCAAACTAAAAAACCCCAAGCCTTACAGCCAAAGGTTATACAATCCACAAAAAAACTCAAGTAGGAAAAAATGCCTACATTCTGGCCAGCCTTTAAAAGCTTTCTCTTCCTTCTCCATTTAGGTACCTTTTACGGGGGACTTTTGCAAAGCTTTGGTAGGGAATAAGTAGCTTCAGATAATGAGATTATTTTGACTACAGTTTTCTTTTCAAGGAATCTAATCTCACATGCAAGCATTTGCATAAATGAAGTTAGTCCGTTTATTTAGTTTGTAAAGTGGTCAAAACAAAACATTCATTTAGACGGAGGAAGGAACTGGAGCATCGTCCCCAGCAAAGCCAGGCAAGTGCTTACCATGGACAGCACATGTGGGCAAGAGTCCAGAAAACAGGGCTGAACAGGCAGAGGAACAGCCTTTAATGTTTAGAGCCTGGGTAACAGCTCAAACCACCATCCAAAGATCCAAGGGGGCACCTGTTTCACAATCACTAGGTCTCTACATTCATTTTCAAATTTGTACACAGTGTAGAATTAAAAAAAAAAAAAAAAAAAAAAAGAAAACCCACTAAATGAGTAAATGCATATGAACTGAAAGTGAGAATGTAAATGGATGCAATGGCAATAATTCTGGAACTAATGGACAAACAAGCATTGCCAAATGCAAAATAACATAGAAATTCATCTGAGTTTACGAACTCAATTGAGGGACCAATAAAAATATTAGACTGCTGGAAAGGTGCTGTCAGACATAAAGCACCTGTTTAACATTACTGTTAATTGTGGGTGAAGGAAATAGCCCCAGCAGAAATTGGTTGAAGATGATTAAATTTAATTGCAATGCTATATACAAAGTGCTGCCCACTCACTGAATTAGAATCAAAATATGCTCAGAAGTGACACATTCCACAAAACCAGGTTCAATACAAGGCAATACAGGTTCAATACAGGTTCAAGCAAGCCTACATGTGGCAAAAAGCATATTCCCATTTTCTGAAAGTTCTTTCTGTCTCTCACTTGTTGTAGAATTGCACAAAAAAGCACCGTAATAGGAACCATGAAATCAGGAAATAAGGTCACTGTAAGGTGGAGTGTGGGCTGCAGGAATGTTCATATTCTCCAGCACAGTGGAGGCAGGAGGGTTGGTAGGAAACACTCAGCCCACTCTGAGACACAAAGTGCCAGGAATCAATGAGATCAGAAACAGTTAAGCTGGAGTGCCTGCCCTTGGTTTGTGTAAGGCAGATACCTCTGTAAGCCAGCTCCAAGCTTTCAGAAGAGTGCACAGAATCCCCCCTGGCAGGCAGCCACTTCTGCTGGAGGCAGCTGCCAGAGACTTCTGGCACAGAATAGTGAAAGTACAATTTTTCATCTTCTGTACGATTTCTCCCTTTTTTTCCTTTCCACAAAATTTCATTAGTGCAGTTGGGGGTTTCCCCCTGCTTTCCTCTGTAGAAGGACTATTTATTTGAGTCACTGATTTATTAGCAGCCCCTTTAGACTGTATTTCCTAACTTAAATTTTACTTTCCACTCATTTTCCTTGTAATGCCCCAGCCTACCCTTCCTCTCTGCTTTCAGTGCTGTTGAGAGTGCAGTCACAGTGCTAAAGGATGAGTTGCTTACAGTCAGAAACTCACAAGTTATTTGGTCTTCCAGTAACCACCCAGGTATATGGTGGCTCCTCCTTTAACCAGCTGTCACCTAAACCACATTTCACATGCTGCACATCCACCGTTTAGCCTTTAAATTGTTTTCTGACAGCTAGGCACATGTTTGCCACCGGCTGATGGCAAACACAACACTGTCACTTTGTGGCAAATTTGGTTATGCCACTGTTTCTAGCATTGACCTCAGGCGGATGGAGACAGCTGCCCAGGCCGTGGCCTTCCTTTTCTCTATTTACATTCAGTCCTCAGGCTCACTTAAGTTTTCAAAGTTTCCAAGTGCCTAGAGTTGTTATCTGCTGTAGAGAGTGCTAAGATGCTACTCAGTCCTGGTTATATTTGCCTTAGTGCTAAAACAGCTTGCTTATGGCTCAGTATCAACTAAACCATCATTATTTCCAAGTACCTGCAATGTACTTAATTAGAACTACTGGAGCCTCTGGACAGGGGGTGAGAGCTGTGCTTTTTTAAAGGTAACTGTGTAACAGAAAAGCCTTTCCCACCCCAACAACCCAAAGAACTCAAGCAAGCACCAAGCGCAATGGAGCAGCTGTTTGACAGCTTTATTTGAGAACAGCTTAGAGAAGTACATGAAAAATACTGTATTCAGCTGAAGCTGCAGGGAACAACGGAAGAGAAATAATTAGCCAAGTCAGAAATTGGCTAAGGCACTGGGTCTTCTAAGCCTTCTATTTCCTTCAAAATACAAAGGGATCTTTAAATACTGAGTAGTAAACGAGACTTTGTTTATATCTTATCTTAAAAAGCCACAGGAAGAGCCCTGCACCTTAATAACATCCTTGGCTTAGAAATTATTCAGAAGCAAGGGGGCCATCTGCTGAATTCCCAGTACCATTTTCTGCTGTATCCTGGAAGTTTCTTTAAAAGTTTTGCAGGCAAGCCCTTTGTCAGTTTTCCCAGGCTTGTGAAGCATGGCAGTAAACCTCTGAGCAGGCTGAGCTGCAGGTGAGTATGACAGCATTATCTATCACAACTTAAAACCAGTACACTGATCAATGTAATCTATTCAGACTCAAAAATCCTGTAGACAATATCATCACTCTAAAGTATAAGTAATATCTCTCTGTCATAATGCAATCACTTAGATAGCAATTTTCAGACAGAAAATTTGCTCATAATATGTTCCTGAACATAATTTTTCCGATAAAATATAAAAGCTTAAAGCAGAGAATCAGGTCTCTAAAATAAGCAGCTTCCTTCATTGGCTTACTGTCCATTATCCTTAGTAATGCTGGCATCATGTTCAAGCTCAGCATTCCCTTCCCCATGTAACTTCATCAGACTCCACTGATAAAGGATACACTGGTAACTGCTGCTAATTCCACTCTTTCTGAATTCATTACCACTAGCTTCATGATACTCATAACTAGTCCCTTCTCCAATATGTAAAAGTGGGCACAGGAAAGGTAAACTTTGTAAAGAATTTTATGATCACATCACAACAAATTCATTACATACTCAAAGTGTGCTATCCTTGTAGTTGTACTTATCTCGTTCTCATTAGAACTGCTACAGCTAAAGGTCTCTCTGCATACTAGGAAGAAGTCCCAGAATTATTTCTGTCACAATAATAGCAAAGTATGCTAAATAAATACTACATAAACACCCAGACTGAAAAAATCCTTGTTCATAAAACCATGAAATTTGATAAAGGTACTTAAAATATTCACCACTGTTCTTATTTCTTAAAGCATAGCCTTAAGTCTACTGACATTTCATGGCCCGTTAATACAGAACACTTTAAATATAGAAAGGTGCGTGTTATCCATTAAAGGCTACGTAGACTCATGCATAAGATCACTCAGAGTGTACAAACAGAAAATTGTTTAATGGTACAAATGATGAAATCAAATCTTCAATGCTGCTTCCAATTCAACATTTTAAAAATTACTGCAACACATCACTTGTATCTTTCAAAGTAATAATGAGGAGGGATTAAATAAAAGCACAGCACAGGGAATACAAATAAATGCCACTAGCTTAAGATATCCTTCTTAAGGATAAGAAGAGGTCCCAAGTCTCCAACTCAATAGTTGGAGAGTTTGTTTGCATTGTGTGGGACATTTTTCATGTTTAAAATAATTTTACTATCTCAGTCAATACTAAATCTCAGTATGCATGACTTCCACATCCATAATGTAAAATGTATCCAGATGGAGTTGTTTGCTGCTCACTGTTCCCATCTCTATGCACACTGATAAGCAAGAAGGATATGGCCTGGAAAGTTATAAATTGTAGGCACATGCAACTTACTCACTGCTTTCAGTATTTGATAGCAAACTATTACCCTCTGTGCTAACTGAGCATCCTTTATTTATCTCCTAAAATCTGAACTTCCATATCAAAATATGAAAACAGCATATATAAACCAATAGAAATTCAAAATATCAAACACATGAAAAAGTTGCAGCGCTGCAATTACCCAGCATTAATAAAACTTTATCATGCAACTTTACTCCCAGGAGCTGTCCAACACTCCCTCTCCAAAGGGCTTAGCCTATGACCTCAAAAGCCCGACTAGCTTCAAAGACTTGCCACTAAAAAAAAGGCAAAAGAAAAGAATGAAAACTTTTTTTTTAAAAAAAGAACTATATAGAGAGAAATAAAAGTTTTCCCTCAAGAATTCAGAATGAAAGCTAAGGATTGCTAAAATTCAGTCCTTTCCGTAGAAATGGCCACAAAACATATAAAACATACCAACCCCTGGTAATGCAAATTTAGGAAACAAGATGTTCTATCTTTGTGCAAAAGCAATACAAAGTGCCCTTGCTACTCTTTTCAAACTCTGGAAAGCTCACATAAAAAAAGAATTTCTATGCAGGAAAGAGACTTGAGATAAATTTTCAACTTCATAGCTTTTTCCCTTTTTTTCTAAACTCTAGATTGTTGGCTTAAGACTAAGATGCTTCAATTTTAAACAAAATCCTTTAAAAAATACACCTTTAAAGAATAAGGAACATCAATTTTCATTGGTTACTTACATGCAAACAAAAAATTACTTCCACCATAGCAGAACTATGTTCCAAATTACTATTTGTTAGTGGAACTGTGTTTGAAGTGATGATTTGTTAGTTGAGTCAGATAAATTTATTTCATGAAGTATTTAGGTGGAGAGTAGTGGTGTGTATACTCACTAGGCAGTTAAAAAGGGAAAGAAATTGGAAAGTGAAGTATGTGGAACATAGCATTTGGAGGGTAATATCTTCCCATCCTTCTGATACTACTCAACTTGTACATCAGTTGTTAAAGCTCTACTAAATCAGAAGTATTTACAACCAAGCTTGTTCCCATTTTAGATCTTTGAGATCTTTTCATTTTGACCTAGTTTTGAACACAGACATCATTAAATGTTGCCTGCATTTCAGGGGGTTCCACACACAAAAATGGAAAGCGGATCAGCTTCACGGGTCAAAGAACACAGACGCAGCTGAGCCAATGGCCGATCAATGATACCTGAGGTGCAGTTGTGTTACTGCACACGGCAGGCACAGCGGTACAAGGGAAGAACCTGCAGGTGCTCTGACAGAGCGCTGGTGCACAACACGGAAGGGATTTTGGAAGCATAGAGAAGTATTTGTCGTTTTTGGTCATTGAAAGTCAAGAAAGGGAAAGCAGACTTTAGTTCCTAAAAGGTGTTTAGGGTTTAGGTGTGTTACAGGGCACAAGCTGGCGTTGCCGAAGCCCAGGAAATCCTACCGGTGGGCTCAAGGTGTCTCTGGTACTCGTGCAATGCCGGCTCGGCGGGCGGCAGGTCCGTACCCCTACGCCACACACTCTGGCACAGGGACAGGGAAAGTTGTGTCGCGACTGCGGAGGCGGTGGCGATACCAGAGGCACGGCGGAGAGGCGGAGGAGCGGCAGCGGGGCACGGTCACGGCCCCCGCAGCACAGGACCCCTGGCCGCCCCACGGATCGCCCTCCGAGACCCACGGCCACCGTCTGGGCAGCTCCACGGGTCTGCAGTGCCCGCAGGACTGCCCCAAACTTCACGCGTGCTGTGCCTAGCTGTAGGTCTCGACAGGTAGTTCGCAACGCGAGACAAACTCGCAAGTGCATCTTTTGGCAGACGAAACCACAAGGACGATCGCTTCCCTCCTCGGCCGCGTCAAAACCTTGGACAAGGTACTAAAACGCGACACCTGGAGCCGACACGGCGCCTTCCTCTCTACCAGCCCCCAACTTCTCACCAAAGCGTCAGAAATTAACCTCTCCCTGGGCAGGAGCCCGAGAAGCCGTGCAGGGATAACCCAGCTAAGCCGCAGCCCTCCCCGTCCCACCGCCGAGCGCCAGCACCGCCCCCAGCCCCGTCCCCGCGCCCGCAGCCGCCGACCGAGAAACTTTTCCGAGGCGCCCGGAGAGGCAGCGCCCACAGCGGGGCCCCGCGGAGCGGGACCGAGCCGGCGCCCACGCCCCACGCCCCCCGCAGCCGCGCCGGCCGCCCCCAGCGTGGGCATCGCCCGCCCGCTCCTACCGTGCGGGGGGCAAGTGAGGGAGGGGGCGAGGAGGTGGCAGTTACCGGCGAGCGAGCGCCCTTCTTGCAGAGCGGTCCCCTGAAGACGCCTTTGATGCCGCGGTAGTGCCCGTTGCTGAGGTGCCGGGAGCTGATGACCAGGTAGCACGCCATGCGGGCCCCCCGGGCGGGCGGGCGCGGCGCGGCAGGGCAGCGCGGCTCCTCCGCGGCCGCGGTGCTCGCTCCGCCGGAGCAGAAGCCCGCATGAAGGAGCGGGCGGAACCGCAGCAGCGATCTCCCTGCTCCCGTCTCATCCAGCGCCCGGGTGAGCGCTGCCAGCAGCAGGATGCACTGAAGGCGGCGGCAGCCAGAGCACATCTGAGGGAGCGCGGAGGCCAGTCCGCATGCTGCTCCGCGGGTGGGAGACGGGCCGGCGAGAAGAAGGGCAGAGCGCAACTTGCACAGTCCGCCGCTGCTACGGCCCTTCCTCTTCTCCCTCCTCCTCCTCCTCCTCCTCCTTCTGCTGCTGCCGCTGCTCAGAGCAGGCCACCCGCAGCCGATATCCGGAGGGGAGTTTGTCCGCGGCAGCTGGAGCGGCGGCTGCTCCCCATGGCCGTGCCCATGCCGGGCTGGGTGGTGGATGCCGCCGCGCACAGCCCCCGGCACCCCGCTCCTCGTACGGCCGCCGCAGTCGGCGCTGCGCCTCCCTCACCTCCGCCGGGGGGGGGAGGCGGTGCGAGGGGGCGGAGGAGGGGTAGGGCCGCACCGGGGGCGGCGGGAGGGAGGGAGGACATTGCCCCCCGCCAACGCGGGGAGGGGGGGCAGCGATGCCGGCAGCCCCGGGAGGAGCGGCCGGGAAGGGGTGCGCTGACCGCCCTCCTTCTCTTCGCCCAACTTTCCCGTCCTCGATGTCGGCAGGTAACGTCCCTTCCCCGCCTGCCTCTGGCTGCTCTTCCACCTGTCCCCGGCAACCCCCAGCCCCCCTCCCCACCGCTGTCCCGTGCGTGAACGCCGCGGACTCTCGGCATCCAGGCGATGCCGGGTAGCGCGGCTGGGAGCGCGGGCTGGCCCCGGACACCCCCGGCTTGTACCTGGGCATCGTCCCCCCTGAAAGCGCGTGAATTTAAGTGCATGGTGTCATTTATCACTTAAATGATTTACACGCAATCGCAGGTATGAAAATCTTCCACCACTGAACAGCTGGAACAGGTTGTTCTCCCTTTCTGCAAGACAGAGGTGCGAGGTACCTCGGACCCGCTTGTGCAGACTCAGTTTCTTCTCATCAGGTCACAAGTATCGTCTCTGCTCTGCTGCGTGCAAAGTCGATAAAATAAATCAATAAATCACACAGCCTTAGTAGTCACCTGCAGATCATTCATTTCTTCGAAGTAGATGGTTTAAACTGTAGATAAGAATTGTTTCAGTTTTTTCACTTAATCTCCTAAAAGCATGTGCTTTCAGTTATTAATGAAACTGATAAGGCACAATCATTCTAATTTTAGATTCTCAAGAGCTTTTTTCTATGAACCTAATGTAAATAAAAGGAAAATCTCACACAATCCACCAAACTGATAAAGAGATAATGGCAAATCAAATATTATTTTTTGACTGTTTATGTAAAATAGTGTTGTACAATCCTAGTATTCAGCATTTTATAGTGTTTCACATACCATATTGAGTTTGACTATGTGTGTGTATGTACATATGTACAAATCGTCAAATATATTATTATGTATTTTATTAATAAATATACAATGTTATAAAGAAAACATAATAATTCTGAATTTGGAATAACCAGAGGTGGAAACAATGTATTAAGAACATCCATATGTTAACCATCATACAGTGTCTTACAATGTAAAAATCTTTTAGGTAGGGGGTCAAATTAAGGTGGTAAAACTGAGGTGTGAAATAAATGAAAGGACTTGGCTCTTTGCATTATGTGTGCATTATGGGACTCCTTGCTAAAGAGTGTTGTGGATCACAGATTAAACAGTCCTATGAATCAGATCAGGCTTTGAAGCCTGGTAGCAATACAGGTAGCAAAAGACCTCTGGAGGACTTTTCTGAAGGAAGAGAAGTTTGAGAAATTGTAATAATGTACTGAAAAAAAAAATAGTCCACTGTTAATTTGGTGGTGAAAAGGAGTTTTATGATTTCCTCCTACAAGTCACAGAAGTCACAGCTACGTGAGTGACTTGAAATTTATTCTTGTTGGCATATATATTAACTGCAAGTTCTTCCTGAAATAATTCCTCTGCAAACCTGTTAAAGATAAAAGTATTGTCTTCACTTTGAATTTTGGTCTGCATCATAGCTTTCTGACTCCACACTGAATATGTATCTGGAAGTAAAGACGAGCACCTTTTCTCTTTGGCAATGAAATGAACTTCCAAAAACTTTGCTTCTCTATGATGCAGCTGAATAGAAACAATGAAAATTTACATCTCATCTTGCATAGAGGTCTCTGTTCCTTTTCTGTTGTGGAAACATGAAAAGTCCTTTGCTCGATGAGGCTGCTGGTGCTCTGTAACAAGGTGAGGGAGAGGGTGCAGAAGACCCAGGCCATGTGCATAGGCTGGGGATGCATGATGGTGTGTTGCAGCCATGTGGTCAGACTGGCTGTGCCACCTGCAGCGGAGGTTCAGCACAAGCTAAACTGGTGAAGTGCTTTGCTGTAGAGACAGTACTTTCCTCCTTAAACTTACAGAGTCTTCCCTAGTTCAGTTAGTAGTACTGTACGAAACAGAAATTATTTTCCCCAGAGTAGACTGCACAGTATTCATTTTATCCTGCTGAGGAGGATGATGTGCTCAATTGACCCTGCTGTGAAAAGTAGAAGTCATTTTGGGCTCCCTTCACTTTGCAAACTCAGGGGAATAGTTACTATGACCACCAATCTAATTTATAAATAATCTGTAGGATGCAAGCCTGAGAAAATGAGATTAAGGGTTGTCAAATGGAACAGTTAGTTATTAATTATATCACTCCCTGAACATTCCCCAAAGTCTCTGGAGAAGCAGCACCTTCTTGTCTTTCATCACAGGTCATGTAGAAATATGAGCCTTAACTATTAGTACTTTCATCTGGGTCCAATCCTTCACTACCTTAGCTCTCATAAAGTAATTTTCAGCTGAGCACAGTGAATGTAAAATACTACCTTTCAGAAAATTATGCTTTCTTTGCAGAAGTGTTAGTGACTTTTCAAGATGCAAGGAAGTAGAGAAGCAGGCCAGCTGTCACTAAGAGATGATGGTTAGAATAATGAAAGGTTCTCCAGCTCATCTATCCACTCAGTTTACAAACATTTTATCATTAATAAAGATTACTTAGCATTTATTGTCCCCCCTCAAAAGTCTGTAAGCGTTTTCTAATTATTCTTTGTATCGATTGTCTTTATTGCATAATTGGTATCTAGATTAAATACCTAGATCTAAGGATGCTAGTTCTGATATAAATATTCTCTGAATATCAGAACTATATTAATCCAGCCATATTAATTTTAATGGTTGCGCTTATTCATATGTTTCTTCGCAGCATTAGACAGTACTGTATAGACATACCCATAAAACCTTGTGTGCTTTGTGAATTGTATTTAAATTGCAATTCAAGTGTTGCTCCTGATCTGAGTTCCACCTTCACACAAAGTTATACTGATAATCTGTGCTGTATAGGTAAAAACTATATTAGCATGGTTTGCCAGCTGCTAACCTAAGCATTCCTCACTGTGAATACAGGCTAGATCTGCTTAAGGGTCTGAGTTCTAAAATGTTTTCCACAATCCCTATGCTGTGCCTCAAAAGAACAAGGACATCCTTCCCCACCCAGATATGAGAAAATTCAAAAGAGTGAGAAGCATCTTCTGGCACTACACCTCTAGAAATTTTACTTTCACAAGCAAACAAGGACAGAAGGTGTGTAGATACACAGCTTGAGTACTGTTTCACAGTCTGATTATTCTCACTTAAGTTAATTTAACACATTTTCCAATGTAGAAGAATCCAAATTAACCCTACAGTAAAACATACTCTGATACTGATGTGATTTTTACATGTCTTCCCCACAGCAGAGAGGGAGGGAAGGAAGTGGAGGAAATCAACATCTTGGCAAGAAAATTTGGGTATAAAAACACACAATGAGGTTCCTGATGTATAACAGAAAGGTCTTAGCAGCTTTAAGGTATATTAGGACATGAAGGAGATTTTAGAGCTGTCAATTAAGTTCTGGAAATGTATGTACAGAGCTTTGGATTATAATGGCCTGAACTTTCCCTCCACTCTGTTTCCCTAACTCATACATCCAGACTCTCACTCCTCTCCATTCCAGTGGTCCATAGCTACGACTAATTCCTCTGGGTTCACATGAAAAGTGAACTCCTGCCCCACTGAAACCAGTGACACTTTTTGAGGTCGACAGAATCAGTTTCTTCAGAAACTTTCAGCTGTTAAGTATATTGATGTATGGTAACAAGCCTTAAATGTATGATTACATTAGTTGTCCTGTTATTTTACTTAAACAAATAATATACTATCCCAAAAGAGTAATAATTATCTGAAAGTGAGAACCATATTTTAGAAGCAGTCAACATTTCTGTGGATCTCATGAATAAATTTTAGTCTGAATGTTTAATTTGTTTTTCTTAGTGAACCATATATTTTGAGGAACATTTTATGGAGTTTCATCCTGCTGAATGTAAAAAATACAAGGTAAGCTGGTCTGCACAAAGCTTTGTTTTGTTTTCAGTGAAATGGCAGCTTCAAACCTCTGTTCTTTATAACCTTGAATCTTAAAATACAGCAATTATATTTTTTCCTGAAATAAGTAATAGAAAAATCTTAATTGTGTCTGTCTCTATTTCATTAATTAGTTTAGGTTATTTTAGTTCTTCTCTTTTTTATTCCATTTGAAGTAATCATAATACTGCTTATCCAAGCATCTTTAATCCCAGGCTGACTATTTTAATCTAAATAGTTACATTTGTCTTGTAAATCACTTATGTAAGCAGCTTTCTGTTACACAAAAGTTGAATCTGTCAAAGTTTATACACTTAAAGCATTGATGGTTTGGTTATTCTAGTCTCTAGTCCATCCAGAATCAATGACACCATTTTACTTTGGATGGAGCTTTTTTGGAATGTCTTAAGTGCTGAACAGTCACTTTGCAGTCTGCAGCTTGCTATTAATTGTGCAGCCAGCAAATATAGCATGGTGGTCAAACCAAAGAGTGTGTGTCTACATCAGTGAAGAGCAGTAAATCATGTCCTACTTTCCCTGTAGGCTCATGCACCACTGGTTTTAAGAAAGTCATATAGTTGAAAGGGAATCTCATTCTCACTCATGATTCATCCTTACTCTAACTTTACTTAGATACACCTTTTATGTGACATTCAGCAGCACCTCTGTATTACTTTCTCTATCACTAAAAAAACAATATAATATTTCCTTTGGAGTTATTGTGAGAATTACTCAACACTGTCACTACAGTCATAAAGAAGAATCCTAAGTACTACTAGTACTGGGATATCAGAAAAACTGCTGATTTCATAATCAGTTAAAAATATGCAATAGATGTATTATTTTCAGAAGGTTGCTGAACATGCCATTCAATTTGTAGCCCAGTAGTACGAATAGGACATTAACCCTGTATTAACAACAGCTCAGTATTTCCAGAGTATGTGACCAATGATGTAAATATGTGTTCCATTGTCTATTCAGAAATAGTACCCATTGGTTTCTTCTTATTGTTAGCTATGATCTTCACCTATATTAGGATGGATATAGAAAGAATAATGACAAGTAGCTACTGTTATGAAAATTATATAGCAGAACACCAATTCTATTTCAGTAGCAAATTCTTTACTTTAGGTGGATGATATATGGAAGAGATGAAGATGTAGCAGTGTTTTCATACACTTGCCAATTTATTATGTTTGCATAAATATTTAATACATCAATCTCTTTCTAAAGGAAGAATATGGTTTGCATTTCAAATCTTTTAGTTTTTTTAGATTTTCTTTCTGCTAAATCCTATCAAAACTTTTATTATATGCTAGACATCCACAGTACAGGTGATTCATGTTGTTTGTTGCTTGTTGATGGTCATCAGACTGATCTCCTGAGTTTACCACTGTATGTGCTAGTGGCCTGAAAATCCAGAAGGTGAGTAAAGGTACTGCATTTTTGTTATTAGGGATCAGAATTGAATATTAATTGAAGAACAGATATCTTGAAATTATTTTAAAATAATGTAAAGAGATAGAAAATACCTCCTAAACTCTCCATAGCTACCCATGGTATCCAAAGGCAGCGAGGCTGCCAGCATATGCTTCAGCCACAGTTAGTTTCAATAACTAACATAACCACAGCTGTCAATCCCTTTTCCAACTCATACTCATTGAATTCAAGGAGAGCTCCAAGGACAACTGTAATGAAGCAGCCTAGAAACAGGAGAGGACACTCACTGCAGAGGAATGATGAAGGCAGCTTCCATCACGTGGCTATTTCCACTCACATCTCCTTACTCCCAGTACTGTCTACAAAAGTATTTTATCTTACACTTCCATAAGTAGCATTCTTACATGCTTGCACCTGCTGTGTGTGAATTCACACAACACCTCAGTGATACCCACAGACAATTCCAGCTGGGCAAGTGACTATCCCCCTTTTTGTCTGGCACTACCGTTGCCATAATTCACCCAGAGACTGTCAGCAAATACTTTTAAATTATAGTAATTTCTTGACTATAAGGTGCACCCGATTATAAAGCGCACTTCCAGCTGTCGGCAAATTTCCAAACCTTTTCCATATATAAGGCGCACCAGATCATAAAGCACACTTTTTTTTTTGTAGCGAGGATCTGCGCGCAACAAAGTAACCAATTAGTAATGGAATTGCGCTAGCCTCGCTGAGCCCCGCCAGCCTGCCTGGGGCCGCGTGAGCCGCGCCGAGCTGTGTGGCCCTGTGCGGCTCGGCTCACTGCTCACTGCTTGACTCGTGGCTTGCAATTCCGTGGTGTTGGCAAATTTCCGAACTTTGTCCATATACAAGGCACACCGGATTATTAGGCACACTTCTGGGTTTCGATCAAAATTTTAGGCTTTAAGGTGCACCTTATAGTCGTGAAATTACTGTACTTTTTAATCTGGCTCATTTTCAGCCTTTGAAGACTATCAGTTGGCATAAGATCATGTAGAGCGTGCAGAGGACTCTTAACTCACATTTGTTAAGAGAAAAACTCATTGTTTTTCACGAAGTAAAAAAGAATTCCCTTTTTCTTGGGAAAAGAGGGTCAAGAAGGAATTGTGAGATGTCACACAAGTTGGATAAAGATCAGTGATCTGGCAACTCTATACATGTTGATCATAAGAAGCAAGGGACAAGTAGCTACAACTATATTCTCCATGTAGAGGGCCACTTAGTATGCTAGTTCACTAAGCCATTCCAGATACAAAAACTGTAAGGAGAAAACAACTTTTTTGCATAACTTGAGAAGAAATAAATAGATATAAGTTCTGCAGAATTGCCAACAATAAAATATTGTTATAGATTTATATATATTTTATATAAATATATATCTGCATTACATATGGATTATTTTGTAGATATATAAATGTGTCTGGTGTCCATATATTAATGGAATAATACAGATATTTAAATGCTTTAAATGTCAACACCTATACCAATTTATTTCCCGTGCTGTTTTTCTTTTCCCCACTTCAGCAAAGTGACAATTAATTCTATTATTTTAGGGAGCTTAGTGACAGGGAAGTGATTTAGCAGCCTTCAGTAAAGCAGTAAAGAACCTGAGTCTGAGCTGTTCACACCCATTAAACCACTGTACTACCTAAGGGATCTTAGACCCTCATGTCTCCATGGAAGTATTTATTATGCACTACCAAAGATCACCCTGTTAGCTCTGTATATATCCTATTGTCAGTATTTCATCATCTGTCTACATTAATACTTCAGCAGGCAACCTTTAAAGAGGCTTTTAAAAAAAGATATGAAAGGCGCAGGAGAAATTTCAAACTGACAGTAGCATTTTTCAGCTGGAATCCTCTGGAATTCAGGAGTCACTCATGTTATTAGGTATGAAGCAATAGTACTTTTTAAGACTGACACATACATACTTTCTCTGAAATAGACAAATATACTAAGAAGTTTGTGAATGTAGTTTAAATATTTCAAGAATTCTGTAAAATCCACTCAAGTATCAGCAAAGTTTCTATGTATCTTAAAGAAAATGGCTAAAACTGTTGTAATCACATGCATTTCAGTGATAATTAATAATAGATAAAGGAAATATGCAGTAAAATCAAAAGGTGAAGTTGACTCCTTAGTAAAAAGCTAGCACAAGAACTGTACATCTACCTCCTTAACTGTCTCATGGGCTTGCTGGCACCTGCAGAGGTATGGATATAATCTGATTTCTCCAAAGTATGGTGTCTAGCAACTTGCTTATGGCCAAAAATGTCAGAGTTTTCTGTGCAGAAATAAAATAGATGTTTGTTTCAAATATAAATTCAGTCTCTATTTTTGCAGTCATTTGGTGTTCTAATTATAACAATCTAATTTGTAAACAACACATGCTGAGGTTTGGCAGTGAATTTCTGATGAAACACAGAGTACAAATTTTAATTACGTACAGTTCTAATACAGTGAGCACTGCAGCATTTCTGTCATCTTTGAAATGGTAACAAAATGTAAAAAAAAAGGTTTTTTGAAATATGAGCATGAAGGTAATGAGATCAATAAATGTCAGCTAGAAAAAGTAATCATAACTCTAGAGACTCACTAACCTTTCTACAAATTCCAGAAATAACAGACTAGCCTGGATGAAGAATCTTTAACAATGGAAAACAGACACCATTATAAGGGGGAAGTGAGCCAAAGACTGCTGAATAATACCAGAAGTATTGCCTTTTAAGTAAATGAGAGAAAAACAATCAATATTTTCGCTTTTCCACTTGTGGTCCTCACCAATTCACTTTCCTTCACACCTTCTGTTTTTGAGAGTGAAATACAATGCAAACACATATGTAAACCCAGAGCAGAAATGTGAAGTTTGGCATAAAGTGCAGTAAAACAGGGTGATTTTCCAAACTGATAGCCTGATCCTCCTCTCAGGCAGACAGGGATTTTACAACATTCATTGACCTCCATATAAATTACAGATACTTAACACTCCAAAGATTTGGTGATGTGTTTTCTAGATATAATTTATGCAAACCCAGAGCTTGAGCATGAATTAATTCAAGACAAGAAACTTTGTGTGCTATGTTTTAATGCCCCTTGGTAGAATCTAACTTCTGTTAGAGAAAACATATTTTATATGTGAAAGATTAAGTAATGTTTGAAAGGATAATGTTGGTATTTTTAATTTTGTTTTATTAAAAGTGAAAGAGACATTGGACCTGAGGTGAAAATGGAAGAGAATAAAATACATTGTCAAACCCATCCAGACAGGGAATAAATTTTTTTTGAAGGATGTATACAATTTTTCTGAAAACATATAAACATTTTATGAAGGATTTGCAAATTGTACTAAGGATTTATGCATATAAAAACTTATTTAAGGTTAGTTGACTTTAAAAAAGAAGGGTAGAGATAACATGGAAACCAATTCTTGTTTTATCATTAATTCTTCCCCCCCCCCCACCCCAGCATTGACTGAACAATTTTAGATGTGGATATCAAAAAAGAGAGATTGGGGTCCAGTCATTAGAGTCCACTCAGCAAGTGTGTGCCTTTCTTTAAATTATGATTTTCAAATGGTAACACTGGTGTAAAACCAGCTGGAGATATTAGCAGTTTGCATTTCATCATTCAGGTGCTAATCTGAAGTAATAAATGGAGCTAAAGGGTTCCATGTAGAACATAAAAAGTATTGCAATATCACCATTAACTTTTATGGTGAAATTTCTACTTTCTATCATTCCATATGCCCTGTTAAAATTAAAGAAACTGAAGAACCAAAGTGCTTTGAAATTGTCTCATTACACACACATTTTATTCTTTGTTTTGTTTTCAACTGTTTTTTTACTCTGATTGTTTAATTCTATATGTTTTTTCTATGCATAGCATTTTACATATATTCACGTGTATATAGTATTTTACATATTTATGTGTTTATGTAACATTTTGCCGGACTGGAGTTCCTGGAGGCAAATAACTGTGCTGCTAGTATGTAACCTAATATAAAGCAGCAGATGCCTGTGATCACAGCCTTTTTTTTTTTTTAAATCTCAGCACACAGCTATGTGTAGGAAGGAATGTGTATTATAGAAGATGGTTGTTGAGGACCCCTCCAGGAGCACAAACTGGATTCCAAGTCAGTTTTGTTGAACAGGACTTACCTTAAGTGTGCTGCAGCATGGAATCTAGGAATGCAGGAAGGGAGGGACAGTTTTCCTTCTCCAGCCACCCGTGGCTGTGGGAGCACCTGTGGGTGTCCATCAGATGCCTCACAAGTGATGTTGGTGCTAAGTTAAGAGACCATGCATGGACATAGGAACAGCCCAAAGCCAACAGCAGCTGCAGGAAACAGGTTGAATCCAGCTAAGGAAGAAGGTTTCAGCCTTCAGAAAAACAGGAGAAACAGGCAGGTTATGTTGTATTTTCCATTCGTTGCCTGCAGGCAACAGGGCAGCAGAATGGCAGGTGAAACTCAGTGCCAATAAACAGAAAACAACAGGCAGAAGGGAAAATAAAGCACACACCCAAGATGTTGGTTGATCACCTATTGACACACCAGGAAGAAATGTTAAAGTTCCTGCATAGGGTCATATTAAAATGCCAGATCATTGCACAGTAACAGTCAAAAATGACAGTCTGTTGTTAGCAACTGCAAGGAAAGCATTGAAGAACAAAACAGAAAACATTTCAACACATTCTGCTCTAAAAGCATGGAGGAACTAGACTGGGACTGGAGAAGTATGAATGGGGCATGAGCTGAGATGTGGATTACTTTTTCCAATTTCTCAGTGCAAAGAAGGATAAGAAGGAAGCAAGCTTAAATTAAACAATAAGAAAGTTTCTTTGCACAATTCATCATCATTCACCATTATGAATTAATGAGGTGTGTCAACAAAAAATATAAATGTAGTCAGTTCTTTTGCTGCTATTGAAGAGAAAAGGTCAAAATGCACATATCAAATTAAGAGGTTCCTAAACTACTGATTTGCTAGGGACAGTAGCTATAGAAGAGCACAAATCATTTTAAATTTTCTTGGTTTATGGTAGTTTTCTTTGACAACCATGGTCAGAGATAAAATATTGGATATCACAGCACAGAAGATTTTAATTTTTGAAATTAACATGAAGTTATAATTTTTGCTCCAAATGATGTGCTACTCCTTTTGTGAGTACTTGTTAGAATTGCCATTTAAGTGGCTTTGACAGACTGAAAACAGAATCTAGCAGAAATCCCGTGAAGTTTACCAGCGACAAAATCAGCCAGTACACGGTAATCCCATCCAACAGCACAGATTGGAAACCAAAAGGATGAAAAGGAGCTCTGCAGAAAAAGACCTGGAGGTCCTAGAGGAAGAAAGCTGAATTGAGTCAGCAGTGTGTCCCTGTGGTGATAAAGACTACCAGAATACTGCTCTCCAAGCAAGACTGTGGGCAACAGATCAATGGATAAGATTCATTCCATCTACTCTTCTCTTGTGAGATCACACTGAGTATTGTGCCTAATTTGGAACTTCACAAAATGAGCAAGAATTTAATATACTGGGGTAAATCCAAGACAGTTGCAGTACTGTAGCACACAGGCACAATGAGAGGAGGAGGACACTAGGTATGATGACACAAATTATCTGGAGCTGTCCTGTAAAACAGGGCACTGCTGGGGTAGTACAGTATAAAGTGGGAGGAATTTCATTTTTGGCATCCAACTGACTTGCCTGCTAAATGTCTCACTTTCTGCATTCACAACACACTATCTTAGTGATAGAAAACCAGAAAAAACAGTGGAAACAAAGCAGGAAGAGTAAATTAAACTTTTATCTGATAACCCAATGCAGGTATTTGAACTGAGTTCAGCAGCTTTCAAAAGTGCAGATAGGACCAGTGATTAGCTAAGTTTTGGACAGTCACGAAGGATCTCTTCTTGAACTTGAAAATAATTTCTCTTTTCAGATTCGATTTGTCCAAATTCTAAAATTTAAATCCAAAATACAGACACTACACACACGCTCATTCACACTCCTAGTCAACTATGGCAGTGGAAAACTGCTTTGATATTATACTTTCAGGAAACAAACCCTTTACAACTGTACCAGAATTATGGTAATTGGGAGTTTCTTCTGTGTCAGATACTTATAAACATTTAAAATCCTCAATGCCTAATTACAGCTATTCATTGAAAGCATTAGCTCTCCCTTCACATAGGGACAGTACCTCCCTCATTCCTTGGGAAGGACAAGATCCCTGCTGCTGCCTGGAAGAAGAAGGGTTTCTGCAGGGACAAGGAGGGCTGTCCCACATGGCATGCTGTTGGAGTGTGTAAAATGGAAATCTCTCTGAGTCCCTCAGAGAGAGAAAAGAATGCAGGGTTTGAATTAAAGCTTTTAGAGAAATTAAAATCTATTAAGCCACATAGCTATTAAATTGAAGTGCAAGTCTTAGTTTTAAGTAAGTAAAGATATGCTTTAAGTGCCTCAAGAGAGTACAAAGCCCTAGAATCTAGTGTAAAGTTTAGGCCTAGTTAAAAGCTCAGGAACTTAGTCCCAGACATAATGAAAACATAGTAATAACATTGCTTACATTTTCTAGATAGAACCATTTACATGAACAGATAGAGCTGTATGTGTAAGTTATGGGTAAGAATGAACACCACTTTCGTATTCTAGAACTAGAATTCTAATGAGTTTAGATGAAATGTTTTAGGCTTGTTTTTAGCTCATTGGATGATTTACAAATAAAAACCCTCTATTGGGATGAAAAATGCATCCTCCATCATCCACCATCATGGGAGGAGGAAGAAGAAGAAGAAGGAGAAGAAGAAAAAGAACAAGAAGAAGAAGAAGAAGAAGAAGAAGAACAAGAAGGACAAGAAGAAGAAGAAGAAGAAGAAGAAGAAGAAGAAGAAGAAGAACAAGAACAAGAACAAGAACAAGAACAAGAACAAGAAGAAATACCAGGGAGCTGCCTCCTCTGCTCAGGACTATACCAGAGAGCTGCTGCAGCTGCCCCTGCTCAGAACTTTATAGCAGGGAGCTGCTTTTCCAGCTTCTGCTTGGGACTCTATGCCAGAAAACTTCTGGCATGGACTTTAATACTCTGAACTCTTTGCCTTGAGCCTGATGCAATAAACAACTTTACAGCAACTAACAAATACTCTTGTTTCTTTGAAGTCCTAAGCCCATGAATAACTCGACAGCATGGCACTTGGAAGTAAAGAGAAATCACGCTAAACTCCCTTAAGGACCTGGATCCATGATCCAATCTGGATAGATCTATATTACCATAGTGTAGTGTAGTGTTCAGAGGTAACTTTCTGGCAAATAGCATTAAAGACAATCTGTTTCTCCAGTTTACCACAAGATGGAGGTGCTGTCACTCAGAATCACTCATTAAGGAATCAGGAAAATGGTAGGTATTGTACAACAGGCACTGTAAAATTTTATGGATGTATTTAAGAAAGTAATAAAAAATAATGGTATGCAACTGTGATATATTATATTATTAATTTATTTTAAGTCAACTGAGTAATGATATAGTCAACCATCTTCAAACCAGCGTTATTTCAAAATGCTTCACATTTTCATTTGAATTACTGGAAGCTGCAGATACTGTTTTGAATCACAGATCAGCTGGAAGTGGAGATGTCTGATAATATTCTCCAAAAGCACACAAAGTGATGGCTGCCAGAGTCAGATGGATGCCACCTTCTTGGATATAATATCCTGAAATGATCTTTCCCTATATTAAGCCTTCTGGAAATTATTGCCAACAAAAATAAAGCATGTCTTCATCTGAAACAAATGTGGATCAGGTTGTTCTCAGAAGCATTCACTTTGACCCCCATCAGAAAACACAGAATGATATTTACCACCAAAGGGCTTTAAAATTGCTTATTAAGTCATGTTTATAGTATTGTTTACTTTTTTGATGCAGAAGCAGAGACAAACAAGGGAGCCCTCATTTGGGCTTTTTGCATGAGCCAACAGACCATGGACATGAACTCTTCCTATCCGCCAAAAGCTCAAAAACTTTATCCCTTGAGTCTGCATGGATAGGTTCTTATCCTGTGTTTTCTTCTTTTATTTAAAACTTCAAAGGGAAAAGGTTATTTTTTTCTTTCTGCAGCTTCATTTTTTTCCCTCACATCTTCTTTGCTACTGATTATTTTGCTGTTTTGAGGAGAATTTGAAACGTAAGTGTAATTGGCTTATCTTTTGGTTTACAATAGGTTTTTTTTAGGTTTACCTCATTGGTTTACAATAACACAGACATGGAAGTAATCAGAAAGCAGACACTGTGAAGACCTCAATACTTTGATACTCAGTGATGCTATGTTTGCATTGAACAAGTTCTATAAAACAGAGAAGTTAAGATCTCTTTAGATGCACTGTTAAGCCATGAACAAACACCCTGTCTAGGACCCACTTTGCAAATACTTCATCTGCACATCACTCCTTCGCTGCTCGGAGCCACCATCTAGTGGCAACATGGTTTGTGTGACCACAGTTTACTTGGGTTTATTTATCTATCTATCGATTTATTTATTTATTTAAACAGATCCCATGATTTGAAAACACATAGAAAGCTCTCTAATGTAAAAGAGAAGCCAGAGGAGCAGCCAGAACATGAGGAGGAACTGGGACACAGCTGTGGACAGTATCTGAAGTCAGAACAACTACTGCATGTCTTCACTAGTGAGGGTAAATTAAGTTTTAAGTTCTTAATGCACTTCTCATTGTATATGAAATAACAGATGCGGTTTTTCTGTTGAAAACAAGTATACATAGGAAGTTGACATCCTATTATCGTTATAGAGCCGTTGTGGGATCCACATAATCTTTAATTTCAATTAGTTCTTTAAAATGTGAGGTGCAGTAATTTCACGATTACAAGCCGCAGCAATTTGACAAAAATTTTGGTGGAAACCCGGAAGTGCGGCTAATAGTCGGGGCGGCTAATATGTGAATAATTTTCTGACATTTACAACCCCAGACGTGCCAGCCAGGGTGCCGAGCCAAGCACCTGCCAGTAAAAGCCGGCATTCCGCGATTGTTACAGTGTTACCGTGTTGCCCTGGCTCCCTGCAGGCAGCACGGGGGGCGGGGAGAGAGGCGGGAGAGCTCTCTTCCTTCCTCTACCACAGCCCAGGGGAGAGACGGAGGGGCCCTGTGCTGCCATTACCGCGGCCCGGGGAGCCGACGGCGGCCCTGCGCCGCCTTTGCCGCAGCCCGGGGAGGAGAGGGGGGGGCCACGCCGTCATTGCCGCGGCCCGGGGAGGATGGGGGGGGACGCACTGCCATTGCTGCGGCTCGGGGAGCCGACGGGGGCCCTGCGCCGCCATTGCCGTGGCCTGGGGAGGAAGGGGGGGGGCCGCGCCGCCATTGTCACGGCCCAGGGAGGAGATGGGGGCCCTGCGCCGCCATTGCCGCAGCTCGGGGAGGACGGGGGGGGGGGGGTGCGCCGCCATTGCTGCGACCCGGGGAGGAGGAGGGGTGCTCTGCCCCCGCCCTCCGCCGCCGCGGCGTGAGCGGGGCGCCCTCTCCATGCCCGGCTGGCGCTGCGGCGGGAGCGGGGCCGGGGCGAGCGAACCCAGAGGCGGTGGCCAGCCCCGAGTGGCAGCGCCGGGCTGGGCCACCTGGCCCCATCAGCAGCCCCTAGCGGGCCGAGCCTGCACAGCCTTAGTTGAGCCAGTAAACCCCAGCCATGCCGCGGTTCTGTTACTATTTGGTAACTTTGTTGCATGCGGGTCCTCGCTGCGAACGACAGAGCAGCTTATATTCAGGTGCGGCTTATTTATGAACAAAAACCAAAATATTTGCCAACACCCAGAGATGCGGCTTATACTCAGTGCGGCTTGTATTCGTGAATTTACTGTAAATTACCAGATGAATATCTGGCAAAAGTGATATTTAGGGGGGGAAAAAAAGACAATGTATCAGAGATTTCAGCTGTAATACATCCACTGTATTACAACAGATTGTTGGTGAGCAAGCTTATGACAGCTCATACCACAAATACTTCATTTAACTTCTCCTAATCCCAAAAAGTTCCAGAAAATAAACTAAATCCAGAAAGATTAGCTGAGTTTCTAAATAAAATTCTGCATAGTTCATTGCTGCCAGAACAAAATATTTCAAATCAAAATTTGTCCTGCCTGGGCATGCCTAGGGTTAGACTAGAAAATATCCAGAGATCGCTTGCAACCCTAACTGTCTGTGATTCTGTGTTCTGACAGATTGAATAATTTTTCAATCTACAAATACTTGTAAAATAATTTAGTCAAGCTGAATCTGTATCTATGAATTTTTTAAATGCTTCCAAAAAATAACCAAATTTAGCTGGAGAAGTTTATGAGTGCTTCAAGTCTCTAAACTTAAAAACTACAGTTAACAGCAAACAGAGCATGTATTGAAAATACATTCACCTTATAGGCTATTTAATTGTCTAATTATAAGAGGACATTCTTCATCACAGCTGATTTTTACGCACTACATTTTCAACATTGCTTCTTGTTTTTAAGAAAGTATTTGGCAGAGATCTTTTCTTGTTGTTTGGAAGAAAGCACAAAACATAGCACTGATTTTTGATGGGCAGATGTTTGCTGTATATCTCCCAATCTGAAACTACTGGCATATAAATGTATTTATAATAGTGAAGAAGGACTTGTTTTGTGTCAAAAAAAAATGTGGCAAAGGCAAAGATGGCTGTTGTTCAGGTGCTGAATACAACCTCTGTGTCTCCCCAAAATTCTTCTTGGTATACCTTGATGTGCTTTACCACTGAAATGTTGAAGAAGTTCAAGAAGACCATTCATGCAGCAGCAGGACTTGAAATGAGTTAACCCTTTTGTGGTCTGCAATTGACCAAATTAACAATTAACAAAAATACATGTGTTTGATTGCATACATGGCAAGTAGTTCATTAATCCAGCCACTTGAGAATTATAAATTCCTAGATCATAAGCGTGGGCACGGGTATATAGTTGAGAATAAGACTACTGTGGTTTTGATTGTTCCCATTAAGTAGATACCATGTGTTCTTTACATCGAGATTTTCATTCATTCTGAGTGGAGGGTAATTTCTGAATTGAGGGTTCTATTACTTAAACTCTACTGATAAAGATAAAATGCTATACAATTAGGGGAAGACAAGCCCTTCAGATTTATTTATATCCTACCTAATGCAAATGTGAAGGTTCTTCTATTCCACATAAATATGCAATTACTTCCTTGAAACTTGCTGTCTACATCAGCAGTTTCTCATGAGTTATACAACCGGCTCATCTTTGAAAAAAAAATTCACTGCTTCCCCTTCACTATCAAAAAAACCCCCAAACTAATGAAAATTGCAGCTCCTGGCAGCCATAGGTGAGCATCAAACAACACAAGTTACATGATTACAATTTTTGGTGCTGGAAAAAGTCAGCTAAATCCTAAGGTTCTTTCCCATTTTTATTCTGTTTTCAACAAAAATTCCTATAAAATTAATCCTAAAAGAGCACAAGGAAGAATGAAGCAGAATGAGCAGAAGGAATCAACATTGGTCCGCTTTCAGGAAAGTGAAAAATACAGGGTAGGAAATTGAAGCAGCAACCATTCTATAAATTCATTCTCAGACTTCAGTTGTGAATTAAACTAAATATTTCATTTCCTTGCACCGTTGTATCTTTTTAAAATTATTTTTTCCAAAGCAAAATTAGTCTGTCTTTTTTATTATTATTTTTTTGGGGGTTGGGGTGGGTGGGGTGGGTGGCATGGTGGAAAGTGAGAGGAGGTAAAATTTCAATACCATGTGTCACACATTTATTATTTTTTTTTAAACAAACATAACCTTTCTGCTGAAAAAATATTTGTGATGTTCCACACAAATTTTTATACTGTGTTGTCCAGCTCAAGTTATTTTGCCAACTGTAATCCAAAATGGAATTATAGATCCTTTAGATTTCTTTTATTGATTTATTTTTTATTACTGTTACACATTTATAGTAACTTGAGACACAGTTTAAAATATCATGCCACTGGTATTTTTCATGGTTTTTAAAGGTCAAGAGATTTATGTCTTCATCTGGAGATAGTTTAAAAGTCTTTTTTACCACATCTCTGAAAGAACAGGATTTAGGTATCATCCTATTATTCTGATGCATCTCTGAAAAAGATATGGCCTCCCTCTTACGTTTTACTTAAGTGGAATAAGAAAGATTTGGTACTTTTGTCTGAATTCTGTTTCAGTTATAGTACAGAAATATAACTTAGAATTAATATGAGAATAGAGTCAACATGAGACAAGCTTTTGGTTTTCAGAAAATTCTGTTCATTCCTATGAAATAAATAAAAGTATCAGTGCAAAGTAAATATGGGAAACAATTCAGTAATGACTCTGACTTAGTAAACTCTTTGAAAGTTTGTTACTTAGAATTCTGTGTCTGAAATGCAGACTGATATTAAAACTACAGTAATTTTACGATTATAAGCTGCACTTGATTGTAAACTGCAAGTCCGGGTGTCGGCAACATTTCGTTCTTTGTCCATATATAAGCTGCACTGGATTGAAAGCCGCACTTTCGTTAGCAGCGAAGTAAACAATTTGTAACAATCACACGATCACGGGTTTTACTGGCAGGTGCTCAATTTGCAAGCTCCGTTTCCCCCATAGGGCCAGCGGGGACCGAGCCCCCGCCTCCCCCACACCCCACGGTGCTGACGGGAGCCCGCCTCCCCCCGCCGGGCAACAGAGTAACCAATTTATAACAATCGCGCAATCACAGGTATTACTGACAGGTGCTCAATTAACGAGCTCGGCTCGGCACCGCAGCTTGCACTTCCAGGTTGGCAAATTTCTGAACTTTGTTCATATATTGGCCCCTCCTGAGTGTAAGCCGCGCTTCCGGGTTGGGACCAAAATTTTAGTCAAAATGGTGCGGCTTATAATAATGAAATTACTGTACTTATTGAAGAAGCAAGATGAGATCTAAAGGGCATGAGGTTACAAAGGAATAATGCAGAACACATCTCAAGACCTTTCTGTCCCAAAGTTGCAGCTGAGAGCAGCCAGAAGAGCAGTGCACAGACCTCTGACACTGCCCCTGTGGAAACATATGGATAAGTTGCACATACACTCCAAGGGAAGGTGCCAAGGTCCTCCTGAACTCATCTACTGCAAATGTAGGAATCTCAAAACAATCTTTAAAAACCAGTTATTACAAACTTTAATATAATTAACGTTTACACAACCTATTTGGCAAAAATATGCTACATACCATTCCAAGAACACAGAACTTATATAATTTTAGTGTTAGTTAAAGAAAAATTCCAGCAGAAAAACATCTGTGTATTGCTACAGTTCTGCTTTGGCACATGCACTAAGCCTTAATGCAATTATCAAGATGACCAAAGCCCTTGTCAAGAACAGGATGCCACTGTGTTAGGCAGTTCAACAGCTATTTGATTGTTCAGGTTAGATTTCTGCTTTACTCAAATTGACAGTAAAGTATCATTATGTGGCAGATACGGATTTATTTACACTGCATAATGAGCTTTTAAAATTAAGTGGTTATTCACAGTATGCAGGAGTATTTTGTATTTTGAGGATTTAAAGGGCAGTATGCTAATAAAGATGAGATCTGTAGACAGTGGTGGGGTTTTTCCCTGAAATGGAAGTTCTGTTGCAGAAATAGTTTTGTCTTATTGAATTACAAGATACCATCCCAATTTAAATTAAGGAGCACTGTCAGGAAGTCTTCTGCCTGCAGAAGTAATGCAATATTAGCAGTACCACAGGAGGGTTTTTAATTTGTGTGTTACATCATTAGAATATGGTGGTTTCAGCTGGGGTGGAGTTAATTTTCTTCACGCTAGCTATCATGGAGCTGTGTTTTGGATTTGTGCTGAACATGGGGCTGATAATATAGAGATGTTTTATTTGTTGCAGAGCTTACACAGAGCCTATTTGTTGCAGAGCTTACACAGAGCCAAGGCCTTTTCTGCTTTTTTACAGAACACTGGCAAGGGAGATGGAGTGCAAGAGAGGCTAGGAGGAGACACAGCTTGGACAGGCGACCCAAAGTGACCAAAGGGATGTTCCAGACCATGTGACATCATGCTCAGGATATAAAGTGGGAGGGAAGGAGGAGGAATGGGGACACATTTGGAGTGATGGTGTTTGTCTTCCCACGGAACTGCTTCATGTGCTGGGGCCATGCTCTCCTGGGGATGGCTGAACACCTGCCTGCCTGTGGGAAATAGTGACTGAACTCCTTGGTTTGTTTTGTTTGTGTGTGCGGCTCTTGCTTCCCCTATTAAACTGTCTTTATGACAACATTTTTCTCTACTTTTTATTCTTCCAAATCTCTGTGCAATCTCAGTGGTGGGGGAGTGAGCCAGGGGCTGCCTGGGGTTTGGCTGCTGGCTGGGGTTAAATCATGACATCCTGTAACTGTGGTAGGACTTCAGATTATTTGGGGTTTTTTTCCAAAGTAGACTATTTGAGTTTCTATACATATTCGGGTAGTGTTAGAAAACATACATTTTTATAAAGAAGTAGGATTCTCAAAGTTAAGCAATAACTCTTTAGTCTGTTTTCTTCAATTCTGTCAGGTAAAAAATATTAATATGAAGATTAATGAGACTAAAGTGGCTTTAGTATGTGCTTTGCAAAACTGGAATATCAAGGGCAGAAGCATTGTCTGTGATTCCTCCCACAGAAAATTAATTCCATTAAAGAGAGAATCTCCTGAATAAAGAAATAACATGGAAATGGCTGGCACCAAAGAAGGACTGAATTTTCTACTGAAACCAGTGTTTGATTTAACCAAAGCCCATGATAAGTTGTCCTGAAGTGCTCTGTTGGGTAATCATTGGCACCTCTTGTTGGAAACATACAGTTATCTAATTAATAATCCTTATATTAAATATAGTCAATTATGAATTTTCATCCATAGTACAGTGTCTCATGGGAAAAGCATGAGAGCTGGAAAACTGGCAAGTAAAGGCACAGAGGAGCAAACCATAGTATTCTTCAGTTTTTTGGGTGTTTAAAATGGCAATGTGGACAGAAACTGGGGAAATGCTGTTTTAACTGGAGAATAAATACACTACCTAACCAGTACTTTGAAAACAGTAGAACCATGAAAATTTGAGTTTTGTAAACTGGGTAGTTGAATCTTCTATAACCATGGTAAGAAATAGTATGAATTTGCACATATCTTGGAGAACCAGCTGTGCTTTGAAAATTATATTTTGCCTCTCTCACTCCAATACCATCTGTATTTGCCTGTTCACTTGCATAAACAGAAATAAGGTAGAGTTTGTAGACAGCAACTACCTCTCCCCTCACATCTGGCAATTTGCAAAGGCACACATTAGACACAATCTTGAGAGAATATATTTAAATGGTTTTTAAGGAGGATTTTTTCCCCCTTTTTCTGTTTTGAGTCTAAAGGAAAAAAGATCAGGAGAAGGAATATGGTATGTAATTACATTTAATAAAATAAGAGAATTGTTCGCTAACAGCTTGTTACCAGTTTGCTCGCTGCATTAGGTATCTTTCTGCAACCCCAGACAGCAGCAAATCTGGGTTAGCTATTGTCTCCAGCCAAAAGGTATGGACAAATACAGATATACCTGTAGGGCACTGATGGCATGCACCTGTTCCAGAAAGCTGTTCCAGGTTTTCTGGGGGGAGGCCGAGCCATGGCTCCATCAAGGGTGGAAAACATGCCTCATGTGTACCCCAGCAGCCTGGATGTGGAGCATGAGGGTGGTTTGCAGAGTGTCCAGACCCACCAGCTAGTAGCACAACAGAGTGTGCTTCCAGGGCAGGGTCACTCACAGATTTCTTGGCTCATGCATAGTGCTGCATGCTATTGATACCTGCCACAGTTACATTTTAGCTGGTGAAAAATATTTCATTTTCCCCGCTAAGTTTTATATCTAATCTTGGGGATAGTGAGGCAAACTTAACAGCAAAATTAACTGTGAAAATCCCAATTCTACCCTGACAAATAATCTTCACAAGAGGCAGGGACTGAAGATAGCATTTTGCTGAGACTATGTGTTCAAAAATTTTTGACTTGTGAAGAATCTGGGGCAGGAGTCATTGCTAAACATTTAACTTAAGCAAGAGATTTCTTAGATTTCTTGCTTTTACCTCAGAAAGATTTCTTCTGCATCCTATTAAATATATATTTAGCAACAGCATCTGCCACATCAAGATACATTTTTACATGTTTACAGTATTTTTAACATTGGAATTTTAAAGCAATGCTGTCTGATTCCATAGTACTGCACCATACTAGAAGAAAAACAAACCAAAACAAACAAAACAACTAATTAAAAAGCCTAAGCTTTCCATCCTTAGCCATTGTCATATATGTCAGCAAAAAGATCACCAGCCCCATAATAATTCACCCCACGTTCCCCTTTTGTGACTCGAAGTGTTTGGAAAGGGATCATTCTGCAATAAATGTCAAATGTGTGTTTTATCTAAATATCTCAACATACTCTACTGACAAAATTTAGTTAGGGATAATTTATACTCTTCAGTAGCCAAAGTAATCTATGGGTTCTTTTGAATTGCCTTTGTTTCTGAAATAAACTCAGTTGGCTGTGAAGCATGAAGCAGAATTTAAAGCAATATTTCATAAATCTGTCACTGAAGATTAAAGAAATCTTTAATTTACAAATGCTGCAGCCAGCTCTGTATGTTTATTTTGCAGAGCTTTGAAAATTCAAGCATCTCTCGTGCCTCTAACCAGAACTTCTCACAACCTCGCAGAACAACCAGGGCCAGAAAATCTCAGTGTGGCTTCTGTAAGTCTCCACTTACAGGTGTTTTTCAGTACAGCTGAACTCAGTAGCATGGAAGGGCTGCCTGTGAACACAGGAAAGGGAGCACAGACCTCTTTTTCTTCCTACCCTTAACTGGAAGCTAGAAACTGTCCCATGTTCCATACACCTTGACTGAAGGTAAATATGGACCACTCCCACTATGAATTGTCAGCCCAGCCTTTCTTGTTCACCCATTAAACACCCAGCTCACCCAGACTCTCACAATATCAACGGTCTTCCTCTACCTTTCCTTTTCCTTGCTCATGCCCTGTGGGAACTTTGGCATTAAGGCCATTTTTTCTTGCTGAGCTTTAGCTCTTGGTTTGCCACCACTTCTCCACCTCCCTGCTCAGACATAGGTTGAATCCTCCTTCCCCATGCCCTCATGGATTATCAACACCTTGTTTATGTGTCATATGGATGAGAAGCATTATAACAATGTTGACTTCTAAGAAGAGATGGTTGTTGTTTTCAGTCAAACAGCAGGCAACTACTTTCAGTTTAGTGTTGATGTAAAGCAATTTAAAGAAAACAAAACACAACATACTTAAATGGAAGAAAATGATTTTGACTTGAATATGCTTCCAAGTAGACATTTTAATGGAGAAAGTTCTAGGCTGATTTAAAGTCAATTTAAACAGTATTTACAAACCCAGACTCAGGAGTTCATTGTCTGTGAATCTTCTCCAGCATACAAGTACCCACCCTTTGCAGACCTCCGTTTGCATCATTCTCTAGCAGATTGCTGGAACAGCCTTTGATGCTAGTCTGAGTGATGTTCTTGGATGTCTTCCAGTTTAACCCTTGCATGTTGATAGAAGAGTTAAATACTTTTTTAGACAAAGAAAAAAAGAATAAAAGAGAATGATTTATTCATCATCCACTTATAAGGTGAATTGAAGAAAAGCTCTGTCTGCACAAGGACTGTATGTGTCATAATTACTGAGCACAAAGGTTTCTGTTACTTGAATACCTCTTAAATCTTCTTCTGAATTTAATCTAAAAAGTACAAATAAACCTTTTCAATATTTTGTCTGCCTCTGTTTTTCTTCTCTTCCCAAAATATTTACTGAAATTTTGTGCTTAACTTTGTATATCAATAAATTTTGCATATCAATAAACTTTGCATCCGAAGAAAAAGCACTCTACCAACCTACATTTCCAAAACAGACATTTGTGGTTTTATGCTATCATTTACACCACCATCGCAATTCCCTTTATTTTCCAGGGAAATATCTCAGAGAATGCCTTCCTTAGTGTTTTGTCTAAAATTTGGTCACAGTGCATAGGAAAATAACTTTATTTAAATTAAGTTGCTGGTATGCCAAGATCATTGCCATTCAGTGTGATCTCGTTGTTTCCTTGCAGTTTCTCCTGTGTGGCTGTGTTATATGGAAATGGAAGGAACTTCACAGTGAGAACTCTTATTTATTCTGTGCTTGCACGTCACCTCACATTATGTGACATGCTCAGGAGTAGACAATAAGAGAATAAACAACTATACTGAGTTTGACAGATGATATTAAGTCATCATGCACTGCACTTAATTACTGAAAGCCACTGAATCATGCAACAGTTCTGTGAAATGCGTTATAAGTTTACTAAAGTTCAAACATAATCACAAATATTTGTTCAAAAGAGTCTGTCTTGTTATGTGGGAGAATAGACCAATCCCTTAATCTTGCTACAACCTCCTTTGAGGCAGCTGTGGAGAGCAGTAATGTCTACCTGAGCCTCTTTTCTCCAGGCTAAACAACCCCAGTACTCTCAGCTGCTCCTCATGGCACTTGTGCTCCAGATCCTTCACCAGCCTTGTTGCCCTTCTCTGGACTCACTCCAACACCTCAATGTTCTTCCTGAATTGAGCCCAGAACTGGATTCAGTACTCAAGGTGTGGCCAAACACAGAGGGGCAATCCCTGCCCTGCTCCTGCTGGCCACACTATTGCTGATACAGGCCACGATCCCATTGGCCTTCTTGGCAGCCTGGGCACACACTGGGTCATGTTCACCTGCTGACAACCAGCATCCCCAGGTCTTTCTCTGCTAGGCCAATTTTCAGTCACTCTGCCCACCCTGTAGCATTGCATGGGATTATCATGGCCAAAGTGCAGGACTTGGCACAGGGTCTTTTTGAACCTCATGTCCTTGATCTTGCCACTTTTATCCAGCCTGTCCAGGTCCCTCTGCAGAGCCCTCCTACCCTCCAGTAGATCAACACTCCCACCCAGCTTGGTGTCATCTGCAAACTGACTGATGGTGCCCTTGATCCCCTCATCTGGATCACTGATAATGATATAAAACACAACTGGCCCCAGTTCTGAACCCTGGGAAAGCCCACTAGTGACTAGTCCCCAACTGGATGTAGCATCTTCCACCTCCATTCTCTGGGCCCATGTGCCCAGACAGTTCTTTACCCAGTGAACAAAACCCCCAACCATGTCACGAAAAGATGGTTTTTCCAGGAGAATACTGTGGGAGATGGTGTTAAAGGCTTTACTGAAGTCCAAGTAGACACATCCAGAGCCTTCCCTTCATCCACAGATCTGTTGTCATATAAAGAGATCAGGTTTGTCAAGCAGGATCTGCCTTCCACAAACCCATACTGTCTGAGCCAGGTTCCCTGGTGTCCTGCACGTGCTAGATGATGGCACTCAAGATGATCCTGCTTCATGGCCTTCCCCAACAGCAAGGTCAAGCTGACAGGTGTACAGTTCCCCAGATACTCCTCCTGACCCTTCTTCCACACACTCCAGGAATCCCCTAGACTGTCCCCTCTCAGCTGTATTATTATTCCAACAGACATCTCTAAGTCCCCCATGACAGAAAAGGCTAGCAATTATAAGACTTTTCCCAGCTGCTTACAGAATATTTTGTCTGCCTCTTCCTCCTTGTTGTGTGGTCTATGCATTCCTTGCACAAGCATAGGTTAGTGATAACAACTGCACAGTAGTATCTTAATGGGTAGAATTATCCATGTGTAAGTGAAGGCTGGGTTTCTAAAATTACAGCCTATTACTCACCATACAAAACTTCCCTGTTTATGGCTCAACATTCACATCTTTTAAAGCAGTCAGTGGCCTCATCATTGTGAATGCTAGCAAGACATTGAAACCCCCTCTACAATACCAAACTTTGATGTTGAAAAATTTTCATCTTCTGTCTTCAAGTTGCACAAATAATGTCAATAACATGGGAAAACTGTTTCTGTTTGTGCTATCCTGCCTTCAGCTTGCATAATTTAACAGTAGCTAAAAAAATTAGATTGGGTGCACTAAATCCCAGGTGAGCCAGATTCTATGAAGATCTGCCTTTTGATGCTGCCATTTAAATGGCATGGGGAAGAAGATGTAGATGATAGCAGCTATAATGTAGTTACAGCTTTCTGTCAATCCTTGTTCAATGCAAGAGCCTTGTGGAACAAAGGAGCTCAGAGAAGGGAGTTCATAATGGTCTTTGTCTGGAGTGAAATAGAAATCAACTATCACTACAACCAATTAAGTAATTGTCTTCCAAAAAGCACTGATGTATGATGTCACATAATGGAGGTAAGTGGCAGAACCAAACAGCATCTGAAGATGATTTCTGTAATTATACCTATATTTTAAAAAATTGCATTCTCACACTCAAAGATATTGAAAACTTAATTTACAACTTTCTGAAACTACCTTGTTATAATAGAACTACTAGTACAACCTTCAATTTGCTTAGCACTTATTGTAATACCAATAGGTATCTTTTAAGTAGGTAGTTTTCATAATATGAAAATAATGTATCAAGCCTTTAAAGTGACAAATTAAAATTTCCATGACAGATATTCACTAGGGTGGTTTGTTTATTTTTAATTTTCTATTCATACAGAGCTCTGTTGTTTAAAAAAGTGAAATTCTAGGGCCTTTTCCTTTGTTATAGAAGCTAGAAAATAGCAATTTAATTTTTTACAAGTGAGAAAACCTCATTCTGCTAGTTTTAGGTAGAATAATGGTCCTGTCAGAGAAAGAATATTCAAGCATGGACAATACACAATGGATTAAAAATACACCTGCTCATTATTGCAAGTATCAGAAAACAGATTGTTTTAAAAATAAGCATGATTTAAACACTGTCTACTTCATTGCTTTAAGCATTTTAGGCAGTACCTTCCCAGATTAAATTCTATGAGATAATTACAGGGCACAAAAAGACCTTTTCACAAATTCACTGGGGTTTTTTTTAAGTAATTTATTCATAGAAACTGCTGCAGATGAAAAAATGAACGTCTCAAAGGCAACACTGTTATAAAAGACAGCATTGTGACTCAGCACACTGTGAAACAAGCTGTAAGTCCTGGTCACATATTCTCTTTGCCTCCCAAAGCAGGTTGCACCTTTACAAATGACAAGACCAAGAGAAGAAATCTAAGCACAAGAGAAAGTCAGAAAATTGCTTATCACTAGTGGGAGAGTGCAGTGAATCATCGATTAATCCAATTCTAAACCCATTTCTATTATTTTTTCTTAAATAGATGATATAGATATAGATATAGATATATATAGATATATAGATACATAGATATATAGATAGATATATTTCATTCTGAATTATTTTTAAGAAAAACCTGATACTGTCTGTTAAAACCAGAGCTATACCCAAGCCACAGTGTTCATTTTCTTCATTGACTTTGCGTATAAAAGCAATGACAGCTAAAAGAAAAAGGCAACTGTGTTATAGTTTATAATGTAGTGTGAGTAGAAAATTTGGTTCAGATCTTTACGCTTATGAGTCAGTTCAGATCTTAGGCCTTTTTGGCATTTGATACCTCTAGAAGTCCTCATTAATCCCTTGCAAAGCTACAAATCCTATGTACTGTGACAGTGGGTTGCTAAGACTTCGTGGCTTCTACGCACTGGATCCCAGGAGTCAGCTGTGGTCACAGGTGTGTTTCTGAGGTCTGCTAAATATTTAGACATCCTGGAGTTTGTAGTTACCTTCATGGCAACAAACAAATTCCTGTTCTGTACTAGGTGGGCAGATGAATGGATTAAAGCACAAAGAAATAAGTAAAATAAAAATGCTCAAAATTAATCAAGATTAAATAGTTCGAATAAAGAGATGAACTGCAAAATGCAAAGAACATTCAAACTATTATTTCACAAATCACCTATGAAGACTGTTAAAAGTTGACTATTATTTGGTGAAATTATTCAGGTTGAAGTAAATGGTGCAGAACTGTTATTAAAAAATCTAAAAGGATCATTTATGTGTCAAAAGGATGACTAGCAAGGGGAAAGGCAATTTCACAAGTAAAAGATTTGTTGCATGAGGATTCTTTACAAATTTATGCAAAACAATCATTATACAAAAACCCTGTGAATGTGCAAATGTACATAGGGTATTTTAAGAGCATTATGCAGTATTTGTAATAAATATGACCTTGGCCCATTACAGTACAGGTTGAGGGTGAGCATGCTCTAAAAATACAATTCTTGCCTGGAATAGTCACAACCACTTACAGCAGAAGAAACAGATATACCTGGGGATGTGATGAGTCCAACTATGTATTCAAGTAACATAAGCAAATTATGACAAAAGGTTGTTTATTACAATATAGGGAATGGCAAAGCAAGGTTACCATTCCAAAATCTGCTCAGCTGCAGCAGTGTACACTGATAATAGAGCAATAGCCAGCATTTGCTTAGAGAGCACAATTGAACAAAAATGGCCTTACTTGCTCAGACCAAAGGTTCACCTCAGTGCATCCTGTCTCTGACAGTGGCTGATAATGAATGATTAGAGAATAAAAGGAGAGAAAGAATATAACAATATTTCCCCCTGTAATCCTCCAGCCCTACATATCTGTGATTTAGGGATTTCTTAAGGCAGTAGTAGTATCTTTGCACTTCACAGCTCCTGAGGTTTCACACTCTCACAGAATTATTTCATCGCCTCTGCTGGCTTGCCTACATGCTTGGAAAACAGAAGAGTGAACAAGCAAATAAGGAGCTGTTTCTCCCCTGAGTTTTCTGTAGGAACATGATCTTGTAAAACATATTACAAACTGGGATTTGCAAGCTTAGTGTGAGCATGGATTCCCACCCTGCCAGCTTCAGGGACGCAGGATGTGGGCCAGGGCTGGTGCTCACACCTGCAGAGGTGACTCAGGACAGGGTCATTTGAGTGGAGGGCAATCTGGCTCTCATGGAATTTGTGGCATTACAGTTTTAACCTCGAAAACGGATGAAATGAGCTTAAAAAATAAATCATAGGCTGAGAATGTGCTGTGTTCTATTTAAATTTAAAGTCATGCGAGATCTGGGCCAAGGACAGCCTATAAGAACAGATAAAACTATGCAGTGAAAAACTGCAGGACATTAATTAAAACCAGAAGAAACATTACCCAAGTGTTAGTATTAATAGGTATTAGCTATACATGTGAGGAGCAAGTTAGCTGCTTATTTAACTAGCCTAAAATATTGATTTCTCATTCTTATTTTTTTTTATTTAATGTTGTACTGAGTTTCCTTTCTTATGAATTTCAAACAATGTCTTGAATTTCTAAGCTTCACATTTTAAGTTCTCCTACTTCATCAACTGTTTAGTAAATAGTAAAATTCTTCTTGTTCTTTTGCACAGTTTGAAGTAAAAAACTTTTTCTGGGGCGTGTCAAAAAGAAAAATTAATTACTCTGTAATTTCTTTTATATAGTACCAAAATAACAGTAAAGTAATAGATAATACATTATTTGTCTTCACTGAGATTCAGCAAAACACTCAAGCTACTCCTATTCACTTTAACATAACGAAACAAAGAAAAAAACCCAACAAAAATACCAAAAAAAAGGGACAAGATGCCTATCTCAGATATGAGGTACTCTAACATAATTAACACTTAAATGGAGTCTCAGAAGAATTAATTGATCAATTCACCAGGAATCCAGCCAGCCAAATCCAGAAAGGTCCGTCCTGTCAGGGATGTCCTTTGCAGCATGCCCAAGAAGGTCACCAAATTCAGCATGATTTGGAACCAGCTGGGGAAGAGCTTGTTCCAGAGTCTGAAGCCACCTCCAATGGTGCCCTACCAGTCACCTTTTAAAAAATAACTAGAGGGATCCAGCTAGAGTAGTCCTGCTGACTACAGCTGCTGCTGTCTGGCCTGGAGAAAGAGGTGATTCCTCATCCATTCCCACTGATTTCTGAAAACCACAGAGTCACACAGTGAAATTATTCAGAACCCATGCTTCCAAACACAAATTGTAGTGCTGACAAACATCAATTGAGCTGCTAGAAACAGTAAATTATATTTAGCAGTTTAAAAGAGACCTCCCTTTTTGATGACTATTTTCATTAACATCATTCAGCCTACCTGCATGCACTACAACAGGCAAATTCATTCTGCTCGTGCAGAAGTGTGATTAGACAATGTCTTTTGTCTATTTATAAATATAAAGGCTCTATAAGATTAATGAAGTTAAATGCATGGGTTCTTATGGGTTTGGTTTTTTCTGGAAATTTGATTTAAATATCAAGGAGTCCTCCAATCTGAACTAACAACTTGCAACTACAAATATCTTCAAATTTAATTATGTATGCAAGCCTTGGCTCAGAAAAGCAGTTGAGCACTTGCCCAAATCCCACTGACATTGAGATAAAAGAATCTACTAAGAAAAGCAAACTTTCATCTTTTGGTGTCTAGAAGCAGCTTCCACACGGTTTGGGCATGGTTTTAACTGCTGGTTTTAAGCTTTGACCTGTGCACATGGTGATGGAGAAGGGAGCAGTAATTGTGCTGGTACCAGGGAGACTGATAGGCAGAAACAAAGAGGAGCCTGGAGACCCATGGAGGGCTGAAGGGAGAATGATGGGACGTTTTTGTTTGCCAACATCTGGGCACCATCCAGCTGTTTGCTGCAAAATATTGTGTATAAGTAGAGAAAGGAAGACCGGTTGCAATTCACTACATCATAAATTAATTTATTGCCCAAAGTGAAGATAAGATTAACCATGTCAGCCTTCTTCATTGCTCTGCCTTATCTCTTCTTGCCAGTGGAAGGCAAGGGCTGAAGTACAGCACTTAGACCTTTAATTACAACATTCCTCTTGGTGAGCAATAAAAACATTCCTTTTCCAAAGGCAGCATAAGAATGAGGGATTGGTAGAGGTATTTCCAGCAGGAGTTCAGTAACAACCACTGTAACCAGTAATATCTTGCTATATTTGTGCACAATTTTAGCCAAAGTGAGTTGTTTTCTGGGGAAAAAGTACAACTGAAAGGAGTATTGAAGAAGCTAATTGGAGATGTTTCCATCACTCCCAATTGCAAAACTTGTGTTGCTGCAGTGCCTGTGACCCATGTGAAGAGTTTGCAGATTACTGCTGCAGTTTCCTGGTACAAACTACAAGCTAAATATCAACCCAAATATTGTTTTAGCTATCAACAGTCATGTTTACAACTACTGAAATTCAGGAGACAAAAAAAACTGTTTATTTCCAGGACAGTGAGGCCTCTTAATTAGTTCTTCTGTCTGTATCCTCTCAGGTTTTATGGGTTTTTTCCTTTTTCTTTTTTTCTTTTTTCAGTTGGTATGTTTGTGTTTTGGGGGTGTTTGGGTTTTTTGTCTAACATATTGCATGTGCTGTTGACTTGGGGTTATCTGGTAAGGTTTTTATGGCAGGAAGGCTGCAGAGTAGTCTCTGTGAAAGAATAATAGCATCTGCCCCTATGCCAGACAGAGCCTGTTCCAACTGGGTCTAAGTTGGACCAACTGCTGGCCAAAACTGAGTCTATCAGCAATGTCAGAACTATCTCTATGACATATATTAGGAAATTAGAATATATGTAAATACTAGAATATTTGGGAAAGGGTAAAAAATGCAGCACAAGTGCAGCAGGAAGAGAGGAGTGAGAATATGTGACAGAAAACACCCTGCGAGCACCAAGGTCAGTGCAGAAGGAGGGCAGGAGGTGCTCCGGGTGCTGGAGCAGAGCTTCCCCTGCAGCCCCTGGTGCAGACTGTGGAGAGCCAAGGCTGTGCTCCTGCAGCCCATGGAGGTCCACACAGAGCAGAGCTCTGTGCTCTCCTGCAGGTCATGAAGGACCCAGTGCTGGAGGAGGTGGATGTCCCCAAAGGAAAATGAGCCCATGGAGACCACACTGGAGCAGGGCTGCTCCAGGATTTGTGGCCCTGTGGGGTGCACACACTGCAGCAGTCTGTTCCTGAAGGACTACACTCCACGGAAAGGACCCAGTCTGGAGCAGTTCTTGGAGAAATGCAGAAACCCATTTTGGAGATGTTTGTATACAAGTGGAACAGGGAAAGAGTGTGAGACAAGGAGTGGCAGAGACTGCAGCTTCCTTTTCCCATTCCCTTACATTGCTTGGAAGTGGGAGACAGAAGAGTTGGGAGTTAAAGTGAGCCTGGAAAGAAGGGAGTGATTACAGATTTGTTCTTATTTCTCATTTTCCTACTCTGTTTAATTGGCAAGAAATGAAATTAATCTTTCTCAAGCTGAGTCTGTTTTGCCCATGATGGCACTTCCTAAATGATCTCACTGTTTTTCTCTCTCCATTTTTTTTCATTTTCTCCCCCATCCTGTTGATGGAGGGGGGACTGAGAGAGTGATTTGGTGGCAACTGGCAGCCAGTCAAGGTCAAGCCACCATAGCATTAAGAAAAGAAAAAAAGGATAATTATTATAATGAATTTTAATTACATATGTGAGGACCCAGAGAAAAACACCACGTTTCCACACCTCGTACTTTAGGCATTTGTTAAGCAGCAGTCACTAACTAAATCAATGGGGTGGGTTGTTGTCTATTGACCCAGGGCAGCATCCTACTTCTGTATGTCAGTAAGAAACAACATGAGTGATCAGATGAGCCATTTATCATACACAGCAGAATGAATTATTAAGTTTGAGGGACGTGTTATATGCTAGGCAAAAGCTGGTCAACAATGTCTCAAAAAGAAAATACTCAAAATGCAGAAACCCCAAAACACATTCTTAATTTAATTGGTAACATCATTAATTGTTTCCAGTTCTCTTCTGTTTTGTTGCTTTGCCTTGTAGTTTTCCTGAGTCCTTAAGATTGTGGAGAAATCAGATCATACATCAAAACCTTCCTTTTGTTTCTCAAACTGGTGGAGAAAAAATCATCTGGGAAGGTAACTCATTATTCAGGCAAAAAACTGACATCAGCATACCCTGATCTCATTTGTGCCATTCCCTGTCAAGCTATAATTTGTCTTTTCCTATCTTCATTGTCAGCAGGGATTAATTTCTATGCTGGAGGTTTTTCCATTCCTTGTGGAGCTCGATGTTTTCTTCTTCCAGCTTTTGGCATAAGTATTTTAAATTTGCAAGGGGACTTCGAAATCAGTTTTAAAATTCTGTCTTGTTGGGAATCCCTGGGAATGTGCCTCTATTTACTGAACAAAAGAGTTCAGATGCAGCCACCGCAAGGAGTACAAAGAAGAAAGGAAATATTTGGACATCCTGGGTAGCTAAGATTCTAGCAGTAATCCAACAGAATCTCTAGAGATGATACTCAATCTCCCATACACTTCTCACACTTCTCAGATGGTTTTTTTTAGTTCTGTGGTAGATAAATCTCTTTGCTAACCTGATCATCATATTATATAAATGAAGGTTCTAAATTACAAGAAGAGCTCTACTAAAAAGAACACATCCTGATCAAGTTGGTTCTTGATCTAAAATTATTTTCTGTCCTTCTGCAGATTTTTGGCATGAAGAAGTGTCAGCAGGTGTATAATTAACATCCCTCATCCATTATGACAAAAATATGTATGACCTCTAAAATGCTTTTGTGCATTGGTTTGCTCTTTGACAGAATATTGTCCACACAATACAAGGCCAACTGCAAGTACAATGTCATGAAAAATACCATGTACTCCTACCCTTTCCCCAAAAGCAGTCCCTCAAAATATAATATTAGTAATATTACTTTTTCAAAGGATGTTGAAATAGGATAAGACTCATTTTTTCATAGTTCATATGCAGAAATGTGATGTATTAATTGCATGTATACACACATATATTTGAACACATATACTTACATATACAAACATCACATGCTTCATTAGATTTTCTGCAATTGTCTCATATTCTGGAGTCTGGGTCCAGCAGCTGAGAGTTTAAAATAGGATTGAGACAAAAATGGTGTTAAAGTGATGTCATTCTTCTACCTGCACTTTAATTAGCAATTGACATCAACATAGTATCACACTTCAGTTGTACAATCATTAAATCAACAGTGTTGTTATAAACCCCTGTTTTAAACCTTTTACAAATATATAAAGTAAATATATAGCATAAAGAAATACAAATTTACAACTTGGAGTCTGATGAGAGTGTTTTGCTGGCTTGGGGAACATGTGACTGAACCAAGTCAAAGAGCAGAAGCCAAGGGCAAGGCTGTGAAAGGCAATATTTTTTGGGGGACCATATCTCAGCCAACTGAATACACTATCAGATAAAAGAAACCAGCAGAATTATACTTTGTCATGTCTAAGATTAAACTTACTTAATACACTTCCTTCTAAAAGCAAATATTACAGCTAAAACCTTTAAGAAATCAGGCTGCTTAAATATTTAATCTTTCATGTGTTTTGAATATAGCCATAGATGTAATTTCTCCAAGTTCTAGCAAGAACTTTGTCAGTTTAATTAAAAAAAAAATAAAACCAAAAAACTTTGTACTGACCATGTTTGCTTTAATCACACTTTCATCTTTTTGGGGGAAGTCAGTGAAAGGAAGAAATTACATTTAATTTTTGATAGGGATCAAAGGGGGAAAACTCAGTGCCACAACCACTATTTATGGCTTATTATGTATCACAAGTTACAAACTGTTACTTTCATCATATTTGCAAAGAAAAATATCTGACATTTTGTTTAATAAAGATAGCAATAACTGATTCTAATAATGCAAGTACAAATACTTAATAATTTATTATAATACAAAATACTATTAAATCAATTCTGATTATCCTAAGTTTGAGTAATTTTACTATATGTAGTTGCATATATTATATACATATATTTGAATGCAAGCACACATATTCATAAATATATGGATAGAATTGCAGAGTTTGAAATTACAGAAACCTGTCAACTTGCTCAGTCCAGAATTTCCAAAAAGTAATCACACCATGGAATCTCTTTCAAATTCCTTATAATATTTCTGGGGTGTGATAAAAAGAAGCAGGGTGGGGAGGAGAAGTAGGGGAAGGAATCAGAACAGTTCTTGAAACTTCTACTCTAGTAGCCTAGTTGGTAACTTTTAGGATACTACAGTAGGGAGGGAGGTATTCTGAAAACATTTGTTAAAATGGCCTTTGAGAGACACTCAGAAGGGTTCTAAGTTTCAATCTTTCACTTTTAAAAGTTCCTTACCTCTTAATGTTGAAATCTGGATCCAGAGTCAAATAAAACTTCCAGAAGTTGGGTTATTTTGTAGTTTCACAAGGAAATAAGACACTCAACTGGCACTTCAGTTCCAGACTGATCCAGAGACCAGGAGATATTACAGTAGATGGTTTTGGTTCAGAATGAAATCACTCACTAAAGAAAATAAAAACCAATTCTTTTTACAGTGAATAGTTTTGAAAAAAATCACTACTTCTTTGTCAAAGCCCTGTGTTGAATTAAAGATGGAAAAATCTATCAGAAACTCCAGTAATCTTTATTGCAAATGACAGTAGATAAAAAAGTAACATAATTTTTATGCGTTAAAGGAAGAGTTAGGACTCCATTTTTTTTGGAAAAATAATAAATTTCTGGATATATATTACTGATATTTTTATCTAAGACAGTAAAGACTAGGAAAAAATCTTTCCAGGGCACACTCAGTCTTCCTATAATCTTGTAGAGGAAAGCATTCAATGCTAAAAGAATAGTTCTAAGGGTACAATCAAAATCATTGATCAGCTTGGAATTAATAACAGGAATGATTATCTGGCACAACAGATTTATAGAGATTTTGCTGCTTTCTGTTATTTTACAAGAATTTATGGGGGGTTTCTGATGATGAACAGACCATCACTTCTGAAAACATACTTCAAACAATATATAAGCAGTTGTGAAACCCCATGGAGCAAAAACTCAAGCCTGAACTTCCCTGCATGCAAGAAATCTCTGCCATGTCCATGTGTTCAGAGCTCATTTTCAAACTCCTTTGTCCCTTTTTTACCCCCATACTTCTTCAAATGCCTATCTGCTCTCTACCAGCACTTTTATCAAATTAAGGTATTTTTGCCCCTCAAATCAAAGCTGTAACTCTAAGGCCTGCTGGGAGTCTTGATGAGTTAAATTTATATTTGAATGCAAAATTCAGCCACACTGCTTTTATTTACAATTAATTATTCCTTGATAATATGCAATCAACGCATGCAGATATTTTGCTTTCATTCTGGTAATTCCTGCAAGAAACAACAGAAAAGGCATAAATCACTAAACTGGAGATATACATGTATGGCAGCAAGAATCAATTATTTATATTCCACTAAAGAAACATTTAACGATTCATTCATTCATTCATTCATTCAGAGAATACGGGCTAGTGCTTAAAGCAATAAACTACGTTATAGGAAGGAACAGTTTGGAATCCCTCAGGAAGAGAGAACAGAACTATTTGGGGTCTCCCATCCCCAAAAGTGCTCAGGGCTCTCCACAGGGGAAACCATCAGCCAAGTCAGAGAGCAGAATCAGAACGTTTGCTGATTAGTTCTTCGACAGCTTTGGCTTTTTAGAAAAAAGTTATTTCTAAAGATAACTTAGAATTTGATTCAAACCTGAACCGTTCTCAGTTTACAATAGGTTGGGACAAAGAAGGGTTAAATTTGATCTTTTCATGGCTCTTTTCAGAGGATCTTTTTACTTTAGTACACATCCAACCAAGCCAGCCAGCAGTGGGAGGGCAATGCTTTTGGGTTTTACTTTCAATAAAACATAATCACAAACACACAATATCTCCGTAGTGACCATCATTGCAAAAAGTGCCCGGGTTGCAAGGACAGGGGCGGCTTCTTGTGGACGTGGCTTGGAGCAGAACAGGCAGAACACGGCTCTGAGTCACAGCAGAACAGGCAGAACACGATTCTGGGTCAAAGCAGAACAGGCAGAACACGGCTCTGACCCGGAGCAGAACAGGACAGAACACAGCTCTGGGCCAAAGCAGAACAGGCAGAACACGGCTCTGACCCGGGGCAGAACAGGCAGAACACGGCTCTGACCCGGGGCAGAACAGGCAGAACACGGCTCTATTTGAGTAGGACAGGCAGAACTCGGCTCTGGGTCAAAGCAGAACAGGCAGAACACGGCTCTGACTCCACCATGTGGCCTCGCACCGACACAGACGGATCACCGGCGAAGTAAACTCTCAGAAGCGCTGCACAAACCTCCCCGGTTTAAGCACAGTAATTCACTAAAATACTGTAACACAGTTTGCATGTGAAGCACAACTGCAGAAGACGATTACTATATTAATAGCCAAGACAGCAACATATTTTTTTACTGAAGAAAAATTTTTTGCTTTCATTATGGTCTCTGCAGAAAAAGAAATTGCTGCACAATGCACATATTTTACCATCTTTTCAGACTATAGCCTTTTTTTTGTTTTGTTTTGTTTTTGTTTTTGTTTTTCCCCAGGTTTCAGTTTGGTACTACTACTACCTGACAGTTCAAATGTAGCCATCAAGAAATCAGTGGGACCAATTCTGCCCCAATCTACAGCTGCTTCTGTCTTCACTGGGAGATGGAGATTAAAGGCTACAGACAATAGAGCAAGAAGTGATGAGCGGGAGAGCATGGGTGTGAGACAGTAAGGACCACAATCACGAGAAGAAAGTTGGATGACCAGGACCTATCTCATATGAGAGAAATACAAAAAGTGCAGAAAAAACCCAAACATCTGTATGCAGATGCAGAGCAATAATCAGAAACACAGTGACACACTGTGAGTCAGCACAATGCTGGAGTGCTGGCTGGGTAAGGAAAATCAGGAAGATTAGTCAGGGAGGATGAGTGGGACAAGTGGGAGAAAATAGTGGCTCAGATGCAGAATTTTCTGGGGTGGAGGCATGACTGTCCCTAGAGAATGAGTCAGAATCTGATCCAGAAGATCAACAAACAGAACATTTTGGTGGCGTCTGCTACAGATCACCATATCAAGAACCAGAATGGGCATCTCTCTCTCTCTCTCATTTTTTGTATTGCTTTGCTTTGTTTTTTGTTTTTTGTTTTTGGTTTTTTTCTTTTTTTTTTAGTGCTTTAGTACTCATGGGAGCCTCTAACCATATGGATGTTTTGTTAGTTACAAGCAATATTAGATATTTCTAATTTGTGCAGGCGACTGCTTTTCAACAAAGGTGCAGACCAGACTAATAAAAGCAGGATGTTTGCAAACACATAACAGGTCAAATCTGGCAATTTTGGCTGCAATGATTATCCACGAGATGGTGGAGTAGTCCCAGTCAGAAGATCTTGAGAGTAGTAAGGAAGACAAGTACTAGAACAAATATATCAGAGTTCAGAGCAGGTTTTTCCTTGTCTAGGGGACACAAAGGCAGGAAGGATTCTGTGAGTACCAAATCACCAAAAGTTCAGGAGAGTTGGTTGATGTTGAAGGACAATATGTTTCCTCAAAGCATAAATTTTAAAAAAAAGCTATACCAGTATTCAGGAAATCAAGTAGATGAGGCTCAGCAGGAAACTCATGTGTGAGCTCAAACCAAAAGAGAGGGAATGGAGGGAACAGTAAGAAAGAGACAGAAAAGGTTGACAGATTAAAAATCCTCTGCAACAAACTTTTCTGGTAAGATCTGTTCTTCTATGGAAGATTGTGCAGCTACCAGAAGGATTTCTTCAGTACCCCTCCCAAGTAGTCAGTAAGTCCCTAAGGTATGTCTGCCTGTCAAGCAAGATCCTTTTAGCTATGGAAAATCCTTCACTAAATCCTGCGTGATCGGCGCTTTCCTCTCCAATGAAATGTTCATTTATCTGGGAAACATTGCATACATTGCTCATTGTATCTATAAAACCCTCAGCTAACTAGGATTATTAAACAGATGCTCAATTTGCAATTTGCTTTGTTAGTGTTCATGGAAGTTATGCAATGCTACCTTGAAGGTTTTATAAAACTAAAAGTCCTGGCTTCATAAAAATACTTGCATAACAAACTAAGCCTCTTTTTCTTGGTAAGGTGGTGGGTTGGAATTTTTAAGTCCCAATACTAACTCTAAAAGCCAGCATGAAAGGAATTACTGCTATTGGCCACAATTAACATTTTTGGTAGCAGACATGCTGCTTTGTGGATGAGGGAAGACAGTCATAAAACCGAGATTATGTGAATTTAATAAAATCAAGGGTCTTCTGTTCATTTGAGTTTTAACATCATCGATACTTTAGCCATTCTAAAGCAAATCAATTTTGAACTTATACCCAAGAGATTTTTGTTTTCCTATTTTAACAATATGAAGAGTACTTTCTTAATTGAGTAGGAAGATGAATTCCCTCTACTTCTTTTTTGCCGCTCCATTTGTGTGATATTTTTACTATGAACATACACACAATCCTATGGAGCACATGCCTCAAATGAGACCTTTTAAATTTTGAAAGGGTTAGTTCTAGGAATATCCTAAACCTCTTAGAAAACAAAAGTGAGGGTTGTAACTAGAAACTTCTTCTCAGTTTGTTCAAATATTTGCTTTTTGAGAAAATAGCATAAGCAGTTACAAGAGTACCAAGTACTACTGGGAGGTTTTTCTTTTCCTTTTCTTGCAGCACATATGTAATTTTTATATTTTCACTTGTGATTCTAATTATAAAATGGGCAGATAAGTAAAATATTAAAACTAACCCATACAAAAGCCAGCTGAAGTCATAACTGGGAAAGAACCGAAAGGAAAAAAGTACTCATAGACATTGACAAGGAGAACAACATTTTGAGTCCTTATTTTAACTGCTCATGGAAAACTCATGATCACTGCTTTCATCAAAGACCACAAGGCATGAGAGATCCCAAATTGTAAGAATATTGTCCCTCTGTTTAAGTTTTAATTTAGCCACTTTTAAAAACTTATCTCAGCATTTGGGTCTTGGGATGTTTTCCAGACTGTTGCTCAAAGCTCTTTTTTGCCTGGTTAATTAGAGCTTAGTCCAGAGCAGGGGAAAGGAGAGGAGGAGACCAGCATTGCCCTCCAGGACAACTAGCAGCACCAGCTGTCACACAAGCTGCTGGCTCTTGGCTCTCCAATTGCTCATGCAGAAGGAGAGTGCTGTGTTTTCCTTCACTGCTCCTCTCAACAGAGCAGTGTGATCAACTCCTTCCTTCGCTGCCATGATGAATCTTCAGCCTGTGCTGCCACCTGCTCAGTTCTCAACACTTATCCTGCTCCCAGCACTGCAGCTCCATTGTGCTTCCACCCCAAGTTGGGCTGAGGGCCTGGATCTCAGGCAATTCTGTGCAGAAAACAAGGTTTGCTCTAGAAACCTCAGAAGAGTTGTTTCTGCATTCCTGAACTCCAGTTCCCTGAACTCAGCTTAATGCCCCATTTCAAGTCACTTCCAAACAACCACCTCCACCACTTCTAACCAAGGACTGCAGGCAAGCAAAGAAGTTCTAGTTGCAAAATAATGAGACAAAATAAAAGTTCCACCAACGAAGTCTAAGGAGGGAAAAATATATTAGAGTAGAAAAAAGCGAAACACCCTGGCTAGTCTTTTTAACCATGCTGTTAATGGAATGGCAATGCAGGCTTATTTTCGCTATTTGTGACAAAAAAGAATAACTTAACAGGGAATTGCTCTTCCATTATAACTTTGAAAAAACCAGCTAAGTAGAAATATATTTCCCTGCAGAGCTGTATCAAACATTTATGCTTTTACAGCTTTGCTCTTGTCAAACAATACAGAGCAGCATTCCCAAGTTCCACTTGATGGAGAAAAGCGTGCTGTATAGATTGGCCTCAACACAAAAAATTAATGATATCATTGTAATTAATAAAACATTCACTAAAATCAAAATGTAAAATGAGTGCAATTTAATATAACCATGCGATTATTTCTGCATTTATTCAATTCCTTTGGTATGGGACTCTGTGAGAATTTTAATGATGTAGACAATAGTAATCAAATAGACAAGTGCAGAAAAATGACACGTTTCTCTAAGCAGTCACTTTCTCATTCTAAGAAGATTCTTTGTAGTAGAGTCAGGTCTGCAGATTGAAAATCTAATGGAAGCACTCTTTTAAGAGTTTCTAATTCTCAACTGAACAAATGTTAGTGTTTATCAAAACAGAAGAAATATACTGATGTGGTTTAACTGGGACAATAAAACATTTCAGAGCAGGAATTCATATACATTGGAGACATCATAAATAAAAGTACTTATTTCTCTTTTACCCTCAGTGCCTTTGAAAAAACCACTCAGAGATTTGAGAATTTAGCTGGTTTGTGAAAAGCTAAAATTTCCCTCTGGTGCATTCATTAAAAGAGTATTTCTTTCTAAATGGGTAATCTTCTTGAGTTTCTGCAAAAGCTATTTTTCTGCATTCCTATCAGTTACCATGTCACTAAAGCTATTTCAATGCCCATCATGCTGCAGATGAGCCCATCAATGGCTCCTGTTTCATTTTTGGTTCCCAATGCTCAGCCCTGGTGGTGTCACAGCTTTGGGAATGATGTCAAGCAAGATTTCCAGACGGAAGAATTCATGTCCTGGACAGGGCAAGGCAGCAGCAAGGCTCAGAGCACCACAGGTGAACATGCAGTTGCAGCAGGACAAGGGGGAACCCCCCAGCAGTCTCCCTGGCCAGCAGGTAGGTTTGTCTCATCCTGAGCTCTCCAGCAGGCCCAGTGAGTGACACTATGGGATTAGAGAATACACACCTTAATGGTCCAGGGCAGCTGACACAGACTGGTTCAAAGGAGAAAAGCAACCTTTCTCTACTACTGTGCATATTCCTTTGGCTTGCTGAGGCCTGGCTAGAGCATTTCTTCTTTACCCTGGCCCTGTATGTGCACATGGTAGTGAATATTGTCCCTTCTGTTAGATTTTTCCAAAACAAATATGACTTGGAAGCCTGGATTCAAATTTGCTCTTCAGTACTCTTGTAGCCAAGAAGAGAACATAACCCAGGGGTATGCATAAGGGAAGGATAACTGTCACGGCCAGAAAAAATGGGCAAGACCATTTCCCAACTTCAAAGAAACAAATAACAGTGATCCAGAGCCTCTTCTTGGGCTCCATCTCTGTTTCTGAGGCACAGCCAAGAATCTGAGCCAAAGTTTAAGATACAGTGAATTGCAGTTATGTTTAGCAAATGAAGCTTTTTTCCTTTTTTATAACTGTTCCACAGAAGGATGTGCCAATGGTACAGCTCATGAAGAAAGGAATAAGAGATGCTGTCAGTTCCCTAGAAGTGCTGCAAACAGAAGATCACTATATATAAAGACCTCACTTGGCTACAGTCGCACTTAAATCGTCACAAAAAGGAAGTATGAGATCAGAAGGCTTAGTGCCTAAACTCTGCTGAAGAAAACTGGGTTGCCAATATGACCACTAGCAATTACTTGGCTTTAGATCAGTAGACAATCTTGATACTTATCTGATCAGCAGCAATGTTTAGTGAAGCAAACCAAATTCAGGCACAAACATCTAAAATACAGGGACTAGACCATAATCATACTACACTAGTGGAGCTTGCTACCAAATTCAAAAGCAACTTGCCAGCTGCAACTGTTAGAATATTTTCCTTTTGTTTCACTGCAATCAAAAGTGACTGAAAAATATATTATCCTGCCTTGGAATTTAATTCTTTCCTGCAGTTTAAATATAATTTATTATAGTCACTAATAGTACTTTTTTCCTAACAAAATTCTATTTGTTTTCCATCATATCTTTATAGAATAATCCTGGGAACACTGAGAGTAGTAATTTGGTGGGTTTATCTACCACAGCACATTTAATATGCTCTAATCTTTCTCTGACCCAACTATATCATTGAGAGGTTGTGACTTCACTGGGGCAGAGACTCTATGAAGTGCCTTCAGACAAGACCTCCAAAGTGTGTTATCACAATATAGATAAATCACTGCCAATAAGATATTTGCTCAAGCTTTAGCTTGATGGCTAAAAACCATGAAAATATTGGAATAATACTGACAATTTTCTGAAGAGTTCTGTATTTCATTAAATTTTTTAAAAAATTAATTATAAAATAAGGTTGTATCATGTAGTGAGCTAAGGATGAAAAGCTTTAAACCTCAGGCTTTCTACTAAAAACTCCCAAACATTTGCAGGAGCACGATCCATTGTGTCTGCACAAGTGCAGGAATTACTTTAATGTCTCTAACAGAAAGGCAATTTAAAAGGAATTGGGTTTGAGTACTCCTCCTCCAATACAGACTGGCATGAAGTTTAACTTTTATCCAATGCCTGATTTCTTTTAAAGCTGAATGATTCATGATGCAGCATAATTTTGTGTCAGGAAAGCAGGACCCTTTTTTATTGCTGCAACTTGATCATTTAGCCAAAGAATAATTTGAGTGGGTTTGTTGTTTGTTTGTTTGTTTTTTACCCCTGGTGTTCTAAATAAAAATCTGATATCAATAATTTGAATCTAGGAAGTATTTAATTTTACATACTGGGTATTAATTAAAAATTTTTAAACTAGTTATCCTTGTGCACTACAAGGTGCCCATGCAGTATTGTCTTTCTTTTGCATCATTGATATTTAAAGTTGCCTTTACAATCTGGAAGAGAAGACAGACTGTGTCCTGCATTTTTACATGTATTAAAAAAATCTGTCTATTATGCTGGTTTCACAGTTTTGCACAGTTTAATAATGCAGAGCAAGAACTATATTTACAGGAAAACAAGATATTTCTCAATTGGTAACTGTCATATCCTGGATCCATGGCTTTACAGTGTCAGCCAGATCCTATATGTTGTTTTGGAATAAAAAGTTTTCCATAGGCTTTTTTTCATTCCAGTACTTACTTAAATAGCAAGTGACTTATCTCTACAGGCATCAGCCAACTGCTTTCCAGTTGCAGCATTCGTATTCTTACAATAAATTATAGCAAGTAAACTGACTTCATTCTTTCGAGGACCTCATCTTGCTGCACATACACAAATATATTTTTTGAAAACCTCTAGGTCAAGAGGTTGATTATGCAAGGCAGTAATTTGTAAAAATATTAGAGTATAATGCTACTCCATAGTTGAAAAAAATGCCTAAGCTTGCCAATCTTTCCAGTCCAAGGGGCTAGATAGGGCAGGGTGAGCTTTGCCCTGTGTACTCCAGCTGTCTCAACAAAGCCACACAGACTTCTTAAAGTGGAATGGGATAAATACCCTCAGAAGGTGATTCCTTCCATTTGCATTTTTAGCAGAAACATAGACTTTAGGGAGCTAAAACTGGATCAGTGTCGTCTCATTAACAAGTAGATGATAAAACTGGAATTATGAGGTTACCATTTCAATTTACCTAAAAAATTCACTCTCCTCTGTCTACAAAAATACTTGTTTATAATGGCATATCCCTGGAAAATTGATTATATTCTTTTCTCATTAGGATCTAGGCCACTGCAGACTCTTCTTTCCTTCCCTAAGCAGGACATGTAAGTCTACAACATTTTATTACCTGCAGACAGGTTTGTATTCTGCATCATCTGAAGTGTGAGGCAGAACCATTTTTTCCTGAAGTAACTTTGTTGTTGTGAAGAGGTCCTTTCTGAAATTGCAGAAAAAAACCTGACATTCACTGTGACCAGGAGAGCAGGTTTTCTGATAGTTCATTGTTCAGACAGTAGAAGACACTGGAAGCCACCAGTGGTGAGGAAGGTTTTTCTAGAGACACGAAGTGCAACATTCTCCTCAAAATGAGCCCAAAACCTTCCTCTCCCACTGACTGAGCTGCTATCGCCCACCCTCCACAGGGTTCTGCTGTTGTGGACAACCTCTGATGATGAAGGTGATATCAGCACCTTTCCAAAGAAAACCTTCCAATGCCCGTAAATGCGATGGCATTACCAAGGCTGATGCATTTACAGAGTGCTCCTGAGACTTCTGAAACAGCTCCCAAGCCCAGCCAGCACAGCAAAAACCCAAATGAAGAGGTTAAATTACGGACAGCATTCTTTCATTTCTCACTGCTGACTGAGGAATAGTTAATATGTAGCCATCGCTGGAAGAGATAGAGGAAAACTTGGGCAATATTTTCTCTGGGCACCTTGCATAAACAGATCAGTCTCCAAGACATTTTGAATTTATTGGCAGAGCAAAGTAGCATCATTGCTTGCTTACTCACACCAAGGTAGACATTTTAATCTAGCATTCTGCAATCCTTGCAGGATGCACTTACTCTATCTGCTGGTTCAAAGCCATCACCATATAGTTGTTTTGCATATACACAGGGTTTTGTTTTTTTCCACTGGAAATGGAAACTCGTTGCTCACTGCAAAGGGAAGAAGAAAAATAACAGAAGTTCATTTCCTTTTGAAAAACATTGACAAATATTTTTAATCTATTTTTTTTTTCTCAGTTAATAAAACTTTTCCAGCTTCTACTAGTATAAATTCTAGTATAAAACCCTCTATGGATATTTGCTCCTTCTGCCTAGGGTGCTTCTGTGCATGCAGCAGTTAACCTAAAGATGAATAAACCCCATATAAAGCTTTAAAAATTGCAAGTTTATTTCTGTACTATACTGGTTCTGTTTCTGTACAGAAATGATATCTAGAGTATTGCAAGGCAAAAGCACCGATCTTCACTATAGTTGGGTCAATTGTTATGCCTTGGAAGTTTTCTCAGGAGACATTGCTGGCGGCAGAGACCATTGCTTGATGCTTCTCTTGAAGTCACCTGTTGTCCTGCTGGGATTGCTGTTGGCCAGATACCGATTTCTCTGGTAGGAGTAATTTGGGAATTGGACTACCAGTAACAGAGATGTTCAGGGACTATTGCTAAAAGCTATTTTATTACTAATAAGGAACACACACTAAAGCCTATCCATCCTCTGGTCTTTATAATAAGCAATGTGGGATTCCCTTTGCTGACATATATCTCCAAGCCCAATGCATTCACATTTTGCTCTTGGAAATTATGTCCAGCATCTATTAATGCCCTTGAACCAAGGTTCAGGATTCAATGGCTGGATGGCTACTGATAAGTCTGGATCAATACTGGGGTGAGGAGTCTACCAGTAATTAGTTGTATGAGCAATTAAGGCTCTCGTTTGTCCTTTGGCTTGCTGGTTCATCACTACCAATTTAGCCCAGGGAGGCTGACCAGAGCCATGGACTTTTGAAATCAGTCTGAGAAGCCTGACAAGCTTGTGTTACACATGCAACACATGGAGTTTCATATCTGGTAGGACGTGCAAGGTAAATTAATGTTCCTTGTGAAGAGTCAAAGTCATGCTTTAGTTCCAATGTAGTATTTCTCATTCTTGTAGTCTGGACTGCTTTTGTCTCCTTGGAAACAGAGGTATTGTTCCTCACTTTTGATCTGAAGGCCACACAGTTATCAGAGATATTACTTACTTAGAGGAAACTTGAAACACACATTTGAACAAGTCACCTCCTAAAGTTACACAACTATCATTCCATTTCTTCAGCACCTACTTCAAAACTACACTGCAGGTGCACAGAAGTGAACACAAGTCAGCCATGTATTGGATAAACGCCCCATCCATTTCACACAGCCAGAACCCTCTTAATGATTCTCCACTTCCTGCAGCTGATTATCCACTGCTGATGACTTCAGATAGAACTGTGAGCTTTCTACCAGTGTGTAGCAGAAGAAGAAAATAGGAATGTCCAAGCTGTTCAAGGTCAGAAGTCTACATTGTTTTATACACTTCTCAAAGACAGAGCACTCTGTCCACACAACTTAGCCTGAAACGCCTTCTGTGATTGTTGAGAAATTCCCTGAGCAAGAAACACTCTTACAGCAGCTTTCCCTTTGCTCAGTGTCTGCTAACACTCATTTGAATGCAAAGTGACTATTCAGCTCAACCATGTTTACAACTCTTATGATTTTTTATTTATGAGTGTTCATACAAACGGGCTTTTTGTTCACACAAATGCTTGCTGAAGGGCTATTTTTCATATGAATACCTGCACTCAGAAAGAAACAAGGGTATTCTCTCAGAGCAAAAACAATTGCTACCTGTTGCTATTTGTTGGTTCTTACTCACCTATTCTAAAACCTGCCATCATGCATTTTATGAAACAATATCTGGAAATTAGATGGCCAATCACATGCAAAACCAAAATGTCAGTGGATTCTGGCACTTCTGCTTCGACTGAGTAATATCTCATGACCAGCTCTGTTTACTAGAGTGGAACAACTCAAAATAAGAAATTACTCCACCAGGTAAAGTCACAGAATCTAGCCCAAACCAGAAAATAACTTTAGACCTCATGAAAACATCAGCAATTCATGCCCTGCAGAAAATACCTAAGGACTGGGGAGTTTTGGGGTTTTTGGGTCTGTTGTTGTGGTTTGTTTTTTTCCCAGAATGTTAGTCTCATTTTCTAAGAATTTTCTATGCAGTAGCAAAGCTTTGTACATTCACAAAAATCTGTTTGCCATAAATAATATCACAAGCTCTGTTATCCTTCCTTTTTTCCCCCAAGGGACAAAAAACCTTAAAATACCAATGTTACCTTGTGCCATACTTAAAGTTTGTATGAAACAAAAAGCATGTTGTTGTTAAACAAAGGATGCAAGTGAGTAAATGACAGGATTTGAGATGTAAACGATGAAAAATTTCATTCTATGGTGAAAGAAGTCCAGAGTCTGATGCTGTAAATGAGTAGGGCATCTGCAACCCCTTGCTTCAGCATTTGGTCCCTACACAACATCCCCACTGCAAAGGCTCCAGATTGCTTTTTCTTACAGACTAAATAGTTTGCATATAAAAAAGATAGGATTAAGGAAAAGTCAGTTTTGCGCATTGTGAATATTTTTTTTACTTTATAACTTGGAGTCAAATCAAATCAAATTTTATTTCCAATCTTTTCCTGGTACTGGATAAGAAGATTATAAACTCCTTTTCTCAGTGCCTGCCTTCCTGTCCCATAGCCTTCTGGTTCTCTTGCAGCCTCATTTTCTAGTCCTATTCACTTCCAGCTGGTCCTGCCTGCACCTACACCACCCTACAGTTCAAGAATCTGTTCTGTTGTTTCTTCCTGTACAGATTTCCTACCTTTCCTTTCTAGAGCCTTTCTCCATGCTCAATGGAGTGAGTCACTTCACAAGACACTTCCTGCTCTTCCTCCCAGCTGAGCATGCCTGTGCTCCCCATCCTGAAGCTCTCCTACACCCTGCCTGTGCCTTGGGGGTACCCAGGTCTGTCTCATGAGGGTACCTTGCAATCCTGTCAAGACATACATGAGATTATGAGATAATTTCAGCACAGTCACTAAAGCATGGAAAATTAGGAAGAGTTTGAGTTTTGCTGATTCCTTTAAAAATTGTTAAATATCATCAGTTTTAAAAGCTATGCTTTATCACATTCTCAACATGATCATAATTAAATGGATGGACTTGCCTGTGTTTGATACAGAAGATTAAGTTTAATTATTGTTTTGTGCTAAGAAAAACATTGGGGGTGGGGGATACACGATAGGTGCAAGTATGGTACTAAATTTCAGCCTTCTAAAAGCATAACTTTAGCCCCCTGCAGTTGCCAGATAACATTTCTGAAGTTGTGGAGATATTAAAAGGGTGGCAGTTCATTATGAAGCCATTTATATTTTGTCAGACTGTTAACAAGATTTGTGTTATCTGTACCATGCAACAGGAAGGCTGCTGCAGAATCCATAATAACTTCTTACTATGCATGCCAAATTGTTGGTGCAATTGGAAAAGAGAGGAGTAGAACCCGAAGATTATATTAGTAACAAACTACATCAGTTGAGAGCCAAGTTACCCAGCCCTCTTTGTGTTATTGTTTGATTGAATTCATACTACATCATTAACTCATTCAATATTCAAATTATCACAAACTTCAGTATTATACTAAATTCTTAGGATTAGCAAAAGTCAAGGTACATGTGCTTCTGATTCCAAACATGAAACTGTTTTTTAATGTATTTTGCACCATTTGATCTACATATATTTAACCAACAATTCCTTGTATAACAATACAAATCTATTAAAAATTACAGTCTACTACTACTACTGTCTATACCTTTACATGCACTGGTTTTTATGGTGTCATCTCAAGAACAATGTTTTAACCATTCTTCTCTTGCTCCTTTCTCTCCAGTATAGCTTCTGAAAGACATCATTTGTCACCAACTTCCACTGTCTGCAGTCATTATTGGAAGTGTTAAGTGCATCACAGTAAGACCCTTCAGAAAGTGATAATATATCAACAAGGAGGGAATGTATTGATAGAGAAATTGAAACTTTAGGCTACATAGAGCTGACAAGCCATTGCTAAAATTATTTAACTCTTTTTGAAACAAGGATCTTGTGAAGCTGAAATCCTGACATTGAGCACTCTCACCATAAAGGGACTTACAGAAATGTTGTGTTTCTTATACATCTTGTGCTTTCAAAGTGCCATCTTTTAGGATTTTAAAAGTCATGCTAAATATGATTAAGGATACTCAGCACATTTCAAAATTTATCTCATAGAAAGGAAGTTAAAAACTTTACACACTGACTTTCCAGTTTAATGGCACAAATTGAGTTAAACAAGAAATAGTGGCAGGCAATGAACGAACATAACATAGGTACAAGGAAATTTTCCGGAATGAAATGTAACAATAATCAGTCAAATTGAAACACTAATCTTAAAGAAATTAGGATTTTAGTTAAAAGTTAGAAGAAACGGGGCTTGAGATAGTTACCTGAAACTTTAATTGATTGCCTGTCAATTTATGTTTGCTTAGTTGTGCTGGCAGTGGGAAAGGATTAAACTAGTAGTTAGTCCAAAGAACACGAACAAATGCAACCAGAAACTCATTCCTTGCAAAACTGGAGTTGCCCCAAAAGCCGTTTGTATTGTCATTAATAGAAAAGGTCAGGGAGAGGAAGACTCACCTTACTTCCTCCTTTTAAGACCTGTCCCCACAAAAACGACCCCAGACTTAGTTCAAGAAGCCAACCACGCATGCTTAATAGTCATTCAAGCTAATTACCATAGGAAGTGAGGAATGGGAGTGGCTAGTATTATGAATATGTATTTGTTTAAACCTTTTGTCAATAAATAGACTCTGTGACCACTTGAAATTTTGCAGTGCTTATTAGGGGCTACCCCACACTGCTAAAAATAAAACATACACTTTCTAACTTTAAATTGTTAGAGAGTCTTTTGTCCGTCACAGTTCAGTATCAGTATTAGACCAATACTCATATCCTGGTAAACCAAAATTATGCATGGAGATTTCATTTATGATTCCCAAGACAAAACAAAATAAGGTGATATGAGTTTAGGGATGAAAGTTACTGACTTAGAAGTGAGACTACACTTTTGAATGGGAAGGCCATCCATCTCTTCTAGACATCCTGTCCCAGACAAAAGAGACAATGCTGAGCTACAGCTAGTTAGAGATTTTCACCTCCAAACCACAGCTCAACAGGTGTGATATCCCCAAAAGGACTGAAGGCAATGCCAGATCCACAGCACTCATGCCTGTGCTGAGCAGGTTTTAACAGCTTGGAAGTGATTCCATTGTGTCATTAACATAAATGTGACTTGTAGCCAAGACAGAGACAGTAGACATTACATCAGAGCTGCACACAGGCTACAAGAGCCTCTTAGAGACAGCAACACAGCACCCTTTGTGGTAGCAGAGGTGACAGTCAAATTATACAACCTGACCACACCTGTGCTCTTCAGTGTCAGTCATTGCCATCTACTGGTTTGTAGTTAGGCATCCATCAACTAAGCATTTTAAACTTTTGGAGGCTTGCAAGATACAGATCAACAGCAAAAAACAAATTCAGGGTTTGCAAAAAAACAATCATTCTGGACACTTGATTATAGCTGGGCTATTTATTAATTCCAAGTTTCATGTAGAGGACTTTCAAAACAAACTTTATAAAAAGGTTTTTTTTGAAACATAATATTGACATTCACTCTACTGAAAGGAATGGAGATATTAAAAATAAAAGGTTTTCCTAGCATTTAAAAAGTATGTCATATATTCCAAAGCCCAGCAACCACACTCTCATACATTCATAAAGAAGGATTTGTCTAATAAAACCCCAACATATTGTCTCAAAATCTAACTAGAAACACCAATTAAGTAGCTGTTACCACCAATATGAAAATTGTTGCCACCAGTCACCACTCAATATGACACTGCCACAATGACATTTGAAGATTTAGTAGAAGCAAGTACATTCTATAATTATTGTTGACTTTGTGAATACTGTCTTGATCAAAATCTTGATTTGAATTATTTATCGAACACAGCGAATAGCCCAATGTCAAAGCTAAATTAATATTCTGTTTTTAGGCTGTGACCAAGTCTTCTTTTTGCAACTGAGATTAGTTATAAATTCCTATAAATGCCTCTGGATGTACACACCATAGCATATTTGACCCAAGGGTCTTTGTCCCTTTTGAAGCTGTAGATATGTCTAAGCTCTTGTTTCAGCAACCTGGATTGATGTAGTTATTTTGAAGCTCAAAAGCTTAGAACCTAAATCATTAATTTTTTTCTTCTGGTAGTCTTAATTTTTATGAAGCTCAGATAACGTTTTTAAAAAATTTCGATCTGCTGGAGAAAATTGTATTTTAAATTTAAATTTAAAGTCCTTGAGAAGTTTTTAGTCATTTCACTCTTTTGGTACAGTTGTAGAAATACAACTTAGTCTTTCACACCAGTTAGTTCTATTAGTATAAAGTATATATTAGGGTATTTTTTTTTCACATGTGAAGGTAAGAAGTGCCTAAACCAATGAATTGTGGATGTCACTGGTTGGCTGTGCTGGTAGAAGACGTACATAACCCAAACCTAACACTAGCATGCCACTGAAACTCTCAACTTTCAATGAAGAGCAATTCTCTTAATTATTAAGAGGGAAAACAATATAATAAAAAATAGGTAAAACCCCCTAGATGGATTGTGTTACTCAATATTTTCTTGCAGAGCAACTACAGAGTTTGAGTAGCATTATTACAGTAACTTAAAACGTAGTGATCACAGATCCACCACTTTCTCCAGCGTCTGCTAGGTTCACAGGATAACCAAGCCAGGGTGGATAGTGAAAGCAGTTCCAGAAATTTCTAGCTTCTGTTAATCAACAGAAATGAGATTATTCCTTACCCAAATGTTGGAGTCAGTGACACAAGGGCCTGCCTGAATCCTCCAGGCAGAAGCCAGAGTGCAGGAACTGAATTAAAGCCCTTGGACAGATTGAAACATGTTAAATCACCCGCACATAGAATGGGAGTTTAGGTAGAAGAATAAGCATGAGTTTGAGTATAAGTTTAGATGTAACTTTGAGTTTTAGGATAAATAAGTAAGTCAGTAAGTTTCAGTGAGAGCTGTAGTGTTTTTAGTAAGTAAAAGGTGCAGATACCAGAGTAGAAGACCAAGTTCTAGCGAAGGTTAACAAACACACTAATGTTTTCAGTAGAGGCTCCAGAAGCTCCTTGTTAGACACTACTTAGACAAAATAGAACTTCAGTGAGAATATTGCTTACATTTTTCAGATAGAACAAGATCGTATACATAGTTTGTACGTACCCTAGCGTGTTAAGAAATTAGGATTCTCATAGGTTGAGAGAAAGTGGTTTGAATTTATGTGTTAGCTTGTTAGAAAACCCCTATATAAGATATGTATTAGGGAGAGTTGGTGCTTTTGCCATTGCTTTTTGGTTTTGTTTTTGCCACTGCTTTTTGCCACTGCTGTGCTGTGCCTGCCAGCATCTCCAACACCCCAGCAGAAGACAGGAGCTCCGGCAGCAGCACCAACCTCTGTAGGACCCCTGGGGATGGCTCCTGCTTTTGTTTGGGACTTTATGCTAAAACTTAGCATGGACTTTAATGTCAATGACTGTGCCTTTGAAGACTGATCCGCTTTTGCAATAAATAACCTTTTTAGCAACTACTGGCTGCTTTAATCATTTAGAGATAACCTGGCACGAAGGGTGTGTCGAGAGCACCGGGGTGGTAACCCCACACCCAACATTAATGCATTGAAATACTTCCCCCATCCAGTAGTCAACCATCTTCAAACACAGCTGCTCAAGAAAATTAACTAGCTTCATCTCAGCAATGTGTCAAAGAACTAGTTCCAGTGTATGGAAGTGCTGGCTTCTCTAGGTGGCATGTCCAGGCGTTTTTTGCTTTAAATGGTGAGTTGAAATACAACCATTGAGAATATCTGACAATTTACACACTGAAAGGCAAACTGGAAAGCAATCATGGAAAAGAAGGTTGAAGAAGTTCAAAAGTGACAAAACAAAGCACTAGTGAGAGCTGTGGAAAGTTACTAAAGGCTGTCAACACCTGTGTTCTGTCATACAGTTTCTAACCAATTACTCCTGCAAAGTAGATGTGTTGTTGCCCTGCTTAAAACAGGAGCAAAATTTTACTAGTGATTATCTATCTATCTATCTATCTATCTATCTATCTATCTATCTATCTATCTATCTATCTATCTATCTATCTATCAGTCTTTCTATCTCCATGAACACAAATCTGTCCAGGCTCCAAGTTGGGTTTGGGTAGACTGTGCCTAAGGTGGAAGCCAGGTCACTGTATTAATCTGCAGCTTTAAGCCCAAGTAAATAAAGTGCTTTTGGAAGAGGACCTCAGGATGCAGGTCTGTCCATGCAAGTCATGTAGAAATTGACTAAATGAGGAGACCTTTATTGACTTCAGTGGATGCTTTGGATCGAGTTCATAAGATAATTCACCGTGTATGTCATAAGGTTTGATCTTCTGTTTTACTGTGTTTGTAGGTTTTATTCTGTGAAGGATGCCATTGTCTAAGAGAACCTGATACAAACCCTAGATGTCTAAGTTTTTGACTGGGCATCCAGTACAACAGAAATTTTCCTTTTTAATTAAAGGAACCTTCTCCTTAGTTTGTAACTGGAAAGTAATTTCAAAAGCTCATATTTTCAAAAAGAAGGAAAAATGCAAACAGTAGTTATCACTCTTGAATGAAGTCTCCAAAATAAAAAGCATCAACTAATTATCCTGTGCATTTTCTTTAAATACTACAAGCAGGTTTCCTGTAGCTGAGCCTGTGCAATTACATTTAATCTCCTCATTCCATATCTACATCAGCAGATTATACTTTCCCATCTAAGTCCTGACTTGATTAGCGAGAAGGGTGTGATTTTAATGATGTGTTTTTCAAAGGCGTCTTTCAAGGTCACTCTTCAAACCCACAGATTCTTCAGGACTGCTGACAATGTCTTACAAAGAAAATATTCCCAGGGATTTAGATTATATACACCACTTATCTTGAAAATAAGTGGAGGAAGAAAGCTATCATAAATCCCTGCTGGCCCATCTATTCACATGCCTTCAGCAGTCATTTATTACATGCTCTGTGCCTTATCAGGTGCCCATTTGTAAATGATACAGAATTTTGAATACAGTACTGTGTACACCTTGTGTGTATATTTTGTTGCTCATTCATTAAAGAATAAGATGGATGAGAGTGAATCCATAGACTGTGCTCCTATCTACTCTTGGAGTTCGTGTTTTGACAGATGAATGAGGTGTAAAGGTTGTGAAGCGGAAGCAACACTCTTTAGTAGTCCATTAACATGCAGGGATTATGCCTTCCCCAAGCAAGTGAAATGACAAGTGTGTACTTATTTTACTCAATGACAAGAAACTGAACTGACAAACTGACGCTGGGCATGTTCCTTCCTTCATGTTTTTCCTACACCAATAAAAGCTGAGTGGACTGGTATACTAACTAAAAATCAGGTTCAATTGCTGTAGGTACCCAAAGTGTATGTAATAATCATGTTTATCTTCATCAACAACCTGACATCTGTGATCATTCTTGATCACTGCAATGCCAGCTTGAATGACATTCACTGTGAAGTGCACATTAACAAAATGATATTTAGTTGTTAAAAAAAAAAGGAGAAAGTATTGAGCATGTCAGTGTTGAATTTCCTCTATTGTGAAAATTTAGCAAATAGACTGACTTTGGTTTTGCAACTTTTCTGCAAATATGTCATATAAAAATATAGTTGGGAAATCTTTGGATGCAAACTGAAGCAGAAAATTATTTCATCACAATTTTGGCACTATTACGCAGGTTATAACTTGAGTATTTTCCAGTACAATTTTAACTGAGAGAGAAAATAGAAATATTTACTACACCATAATCATGCCAGAAGTTCTTGAAAACAAAGAGAAGGTATGGTCAAGGGGCTAGGAAGGCAAATGCCTTCTATTTCCTGAAGTATAACTGAAGATTCAAAGTCTGCTGCTCAACCCCAAATGAGCAGTCTGTATTTAGAGGAGGAAGGCAGGCTTTTGAAAAGCAGCTAGCTCTGGCAAGAGCTTTTATGGCGGGGAGAGGTGAAGCAGGGAGTAATTCTCCTCCATTGCCTTCAAAGGTTTGATCAGGCAAATTTTGCCACCTGTAAAGAAACTCCACAGTTGTTTCCTAATAGATATAATAAATAGCTAGGGCTGATGAGGGCTGATGGGCTAGACATTATTAGGCTTACCACACCCAGTGAGTCTTTGCTGGACAAGCAATTTCCAGCCAGATGGGGAAAGGTTGGTCTCCTTGGGGTGGGCTGACCCTTGAAGTTGCTGAGTTGGCGTCTTCCTATTCTTTGTTTTCTCTCTGAGGATATTATGCCTTTTCATGTCAACACTTTTCCTCTTGAATCTTTGAACTGCTGCCTATCCCCATCTCAGCAATCTTTCTTATCTCACATGGCTGCAGGCTACATGCTTTCTCTCAGCTGTCTCACGACCTAGCAGTCTGCTTGGGAGTACACACCAAGGTTACACAGTTGTGCTGAATCTGAACTGGCCTTGGATCATAGGTAACTCAACCCAAAAAGGAGAGTGACAAGGGCCACAGAACTTCAAGAAATTGTGCACACTTTCTTAGGAACTCTTGAAGTATGAAACGGAGTATTAGAAAAAGTAAAAGAAAGAGGAAATATATTCCCTGTGGATCTCAGCACACGGGTTGTGCTTTCAGGGATCTTTCTCCTGCTCTCTTATGCTTGGTTTCTTTCCCCAGGTTCCCCACTGAGCAGTGAAATGAGAATGTGAAGAAATCACCAGGAGTAGAAGCCCTGTCTAGCCCTGAAACTGAATTTTGCTATGTGACAATAACATCGGTTACCACATGGTTCTCAGAGTATGTTTAAACAAACTAGATCAGCACATTTCCCACTTTGCCATATAGTGGAGCTGAGAGAGAAATGCCACTTTCCAGAGTCACTTTTCCTACCAACCCCAGAATTACCACTCTGGTGTTTACGAGACATGCACTGAGTGAGGAGTTTGGTCTTTTGAAGAGTAACACTCATTAGGTGCCATTGGATGCAAGTCTGTGATGTGCTTCTCCCTTTCAAAGGTCTCTCTGAATTCTTCAGAGAGAAATCAGAGTGCAGGGATTGAATTAAAACCTTTGGATGGATCAAAGTATATTAAGCTACTCACATATAAAATAAAAGTTTAAGTTTTAGGATAAGCAAGTAAGTAAGAATATGTTTTAAGCACTTTAAAGAGTTAAGGTCTTAGATACCAGTGTAGAAGTGCAAGTTCTAGTGAAGGTTGAAAAACATAGTCCTAGATACTAGTGTTGAAAACAAGTTTCCACAGAGGTTCCAGGAACACAGTTTTAGACATAATGAAACTATAGTAAGAATATTGCTTACATTTTTTAGATAGAACAAGATAGACCATATGTGTAGTTTATACGTAACCTAGCATGCTAAAAAACTAAAATTATATTAGATTAAGAAGAAATAGTTTGTGTTTTTAGCTCATTGGGTAATTTGTGTATAAGAATCTAAGCACTGGGGAGACACTCACTCCTGCTCTCTTGCTTTTCTTCTCTCCTCACTGCCATTGTCATTGCCTGAAGAAGACAGGACCTGCCACAGCAACTTTGGCCTTCCCAGAACCTCAACAGGAACACCTTCTACTTCTAATTGGGACTTTATTTGTATTTAGGACTATTTACCAAAGCCTTTTAGCATGGACTTTAACACTTGTTGACTCTTTGCCTTACGAGACTGATGTGCCTTTGCAATAAACAACTTTATAGTAATTGATAACTGCTCAACCCTTTTAAAGAAAACAACCACTACCCAACACCACCCAATCTCTTGTTTTGAGTGACAGCTTTACTCTTTGGTCCTGCATAGAGACAAGGTAAGGCAAAGCAAGAATAACATACAACATGCCCTGTGCCTCCTCCCACAGTTGAAACATGTAGTCTTGGCATACTATCACCAAAAAAAAAAGAAGGGCCAAAAATTTCTGCTAATTTGCCCTCATTACCAGGAGCCTTCACACAGTGATCAGTAGACACATGCAGACTCATATAATAAATCCCTTCTTCTTTCTCCAAAACCTGTACAGAATCCTGTGTGTTGATGTGGTAGAGAGTCATAGCACCAGCACTAGGTTACCAAGAAATTCTCTGCCTTGAGGAAATTTGAGAGTTAATGGATCTTTCTGGACAATGGCATTTGGATCATGGATTATCTTCCTGCCACATGGCACTTTAACATATTTGACCAGGAACTGTTGAATTGCTTTATACTTTGGTGAATAAGAAAATTATATGCTCTTTCTTAAATCACCACTTACAGCATCATTATTTTAAATGATGACTTCTTGTTATTGTTTTCCATAGAAGAAACTTAATAATAAATAAAGTCTCTTCTATTTTTCTCATGTACTAATTGGTTTTTTTCATTTCTAAATAATGGAAGTCCTCTAACTTATCCTCATTAAGACAGATTTTTAATTATAGTTGCATGCAAATACAGCTGCATGCACGCATCACATTATAAATTTGACCCCAAGAACTTAAACGCTTTCATTATTTATGTAAGTAAGCTTTTATTTATTTATCCTAGAAAACAAAGTGCATTTTTAATTATGAATATCAATTTTTTTTTCTTTTCCATAAGAATATACTGGAATTTCATCCAGTTATAAAATCTGCGAGTTACAATTAACACATGTATTTATTTCCAAAAATAGAGGTGGATATGTTTCAGATTATGCACAAATTATAAATGCTGATGTTCTGGACTAAGAAATTAGACTGCACAGCATTAATTATTTAGTTCAATGATTTACATTTCACAAGTAAAAATAGATACTTTCACTATCTTCTCTCTTACCAGCTGCAGGTGTTCTACTCAAATCTAGTGCCTCCCCTGACTAGTGAACAAAGTAAAATGAAAAACTCAGGAAGTAATGAAACAGAACTTAGCTTAAGCACCCATAATTTTATAGAACTGTAAATAATACTGCCATTTTCACTCTCCTTTTTCTCAGTGTTAAACCCATATGTTAGATTTCTTTGCTCACTCAGAAAGTGGCATTACACATCAGCACCCAAATATGACCCAAAAGGCACTGGTCATGCTTCAGCTGGAGAACCTGTTGATAGAAGTTTGGTTTATGTTTCAGTGCTTTTCTTCTATGTCTACATTTTAGAAATTACGTGTGAAAAATCACAACTCTGAAACCACAGTGAAGTAAAACATTAATAATAATAACCATAGGATCATGAGATGATGCAATATCTTTAAGGAATCCCAGAAGTGTCTTTTTTTGCTCCCAAGTCCTTGTGACTATGATTCACTCCCAGACAGAACCAGACAAAGACAGTCCTCCACCTTAGGTGCAGTGAGATACTTACTTTTGGCAGTCTCACTGCCAAAAAGGTACCTTTACTTAAAAAGCAGATTCTTAAAATACTGACTCAGTTGATTCACATCCTTGTTACTTGTAATTGTGGAAAGTTAGCCTTGTTTTCACTTGAATTATGATCCTCACAGGACACAATGACTTCAGTTGAAACAGCAGAATTAAGGAAATAGGTATCAAACTAGTGACTCATAAAGTGGGTTTTAAACACTCTGTCACAATACCAAGTTTCCCTCCATCACCTGTTCAGCCCACAGAGCTGTATCCAAGCCTTCACTGAATATCTGAGAGAGACAGGCCTAAGGACAGCCTGAGAACCCCTTCACTTCAAGCTCTACTCTGTCGTGATGGGTGCCAAAATCATATAGAGTCCTAGAACTGCTCTGGAAAGTTGAGATCTCTAATGTCCTCCAGAAGAAATATCTTTTTCTCTGCAAAGTTTTTCACTGATGAGCAACGGCAGCCAAATGTCTTTTCTGGAGGAGGAATTTGTTATCCAAACTGATATTCCTAGTTATGTTCAAGATTTGCAATAACACAAGATTTGTAATTTTGTGTTGATCTATGTTGGCAGTTTAGCTGATTTTAATTAAATATCTTTTGAATTTAAATTTCTATATGTAGATTAACTCTGGTAAAAAAACTTAACATAAAGGCGACTTGTCAAACCTATTTGAAATATGGTATTAGATTGTGATTCATTTAGTGCAGAAAAGTGAGGCAAGTCTAATTTACTATATGTTGACCAAGGAAAGAGCCAAGGTAATGGCTTTCTTTAGAATTCTGAGTTCAGGAAAATAGAACAGTCACATATAGAAAGTTAGAATTTGAGACCTAAAGATCTCCCAGTCAGATAATATTTGCATTAATCTCTTCACTGACTTTTAATTTTTCTAGTTCTGAAAATACATTCAGGTATAAAAATGTAAATGTGAGATTCCTGACAAACACCATACTACACAATGCCAATTAAAAAGGAAATTAAATTGTAGATGAAGCAGAAGAAAATTCCTTGTGACATTATACTGGAGGGAATGATAAAAAAGCTATAATCACATTATAGAAAGAGATGTAGGTTTTCTATTTTAATAGTGTTGAGAATAAGACATTAAAACCTCAGAGATGGATGACACAAAACAGAAAATAAAATTAAGTGTACTCTAACATAATGTTGAACACTGTTATTGTAGTGTGACTATAGTATTGCATACAAAAACTGAAGTGACCAAAATAAGTAAATTATGATTTACGTGATTTACTGATTCATTCTGTGTCCTTGTTTAAGGACCAGCCTTCAAAAAGGTTGAACATGTAAATGTGAACATTTACTTCAGTTTGCACATGTAACACATGATGGAGGGTAAAATGTCATAGGAAAATGGTCAATTATTGGTCTGAGTTCAGTGAGTTCTCTTGAATCAAAAGTGAGTAAAAACCCAGGATTTGTCACTCGACCCATTTTGCAAAAAAAATTCAGTCGCATTGGCAGACTGTAGTAATGAATACTTTTTATCAGCTTTCACTTGAAATGTTTCCATTTTACATGGAATGTCATGGAATGCCCCTGATTAGGTATTCTACAGATCCTCCTTCTACTAAAAACAGCCGAGTATCTGATCATTCTTTTACTCATTCTTCATGTGATCCAAGTTTGTTTTCTATATATAGAGAGAAAAAACCTATAGATATCCAGAATAACACCTGTGTGCAGCAGAACTTGGTATCAAAATAGATTAAGTTGATGACATCATGTCTAAAGAAAGAAAAAAAAAGTTTGATGATATGTGAGGTTCTTCTCTGTGTCTTAAAAGTCTAAATACAAAGTATTAGAAGCATTACATAGGTCTGAAGCTTCAATTGTGGCAGATTATACTTTTTAAAAGGCCTTTAGACCCATCACAGGATTTTGAATGGCAGAAAGAACATAAATATATTATTCTACAGAGAACATGTAAAGCTGACTGTATGCACACTACTGTAAAATTGCTGCAACTAATAGTATAGAAACAGTGGAAGAAAGATTTCTTTTCATGAGTTTGAAGCTGATGTTGTCCATGAGTCACACCAGATGTACTGAGCCATGTCATTCCAGCAGTTATGAAGTCATTTCTGACTCAAAGGATAACTGAGAAGGTTTGGTAGCCCCCATGGTGTCATTACTTGAAAAGTATCTTTCCCAGTAAGAATCCAGAGTTCACCCATGGAAACTCTCTAATTTTGCATTCTATATATGCATATTTTATTTTCCATACTGTTAATTTTTTGCTTAAATGTTGTAGTCTATTTTCTTTAACAAGCTCTGGGACTAAGCTGGCATTAACTGTTAACTCTAAACCCATGAGCATCTTTCACTTGTATGTCTACTGTCATGATATGATGCAGTCCAGCAGTGCTAATTTGGGGTTGGACTGCTGACAAGATATATTAGCACCAGGTTTTGACATACCAGAATGTGATTTTGAGCACTGGAGTTGTTCTGGGCTCAGTGGAATTCAGGCTCAGATACTAATTCTGATATGGACATACATGAATCGATTTTGACAACATATTTTATGTGTCAATACCTTCTTCTAGATATAAGCTAATTAGATTATTTTTTTTTTTTCTGTGGTTAAAGCACTGAACTTAGAAACAGCAAATACAGCTTAAGGTCCAGACTGTGACAGATGGCATTTAAAAAAAAAATAATTGTAAGGTCAAAGGTAAAAGGCAAAAGGTTCTTAAAGATCCATTGTTAAACTAGACCCAGGGGCAGTCATTAGGGATTCTCCCTCTTTGCCCAAATATAAATCAGGTATTAGGAAGGAAGTTCAGTGGCAGCAGAAGCAGAAAACATAAACAAAGTAATGAATTTACAAGTTTACATTTGATGTGAAGAGCAATTGATTCCACTGCAGGCTTACTGTAACGTATGAGCATGCACAGTTCCTCCCAGCCTCTGCTGAGACAAGTGTGGTGGGTTTGGATTAGTGAGTAGAAAATAATTTGTTGCAATCATTAATACAGTTGTAATATTTTGATGGGGTTTGTGGGTAGAATTTGCATCAAAGCTGGGAACATCTCAACCTTTTTACACAGATGCATAAAAATTTATGGCATTTTATATGTGGCACCATCTGCTTTTCATAGGTTTTGTCTTTTCTGGATGTTTTCGTTTTAATTTATTCTCCATGGGGAATTAATTTCTTTAATGTTGAGCTTGTTAATAGAAAGAAAAAATATTACTGTACATATAATACAAATAAACTATACAGTCAATTGTATAATATAGTTGTGTGAGTGGATTTTGTTTCTGTTGAGAAAGTAAATAAAAATCTGATACAGCCTAGTTTTCAGGAACACCTAACACTCCAATGCCAGCGTCTACTGAGGAAATTTTGGGCAGTTCCAAGGATCATTTCCTTCCTTGCTACTCTGTGGGGAGATTATTGTCCTTATTGACAAGATTACTGTCCTTATTGACATCATTCACCTCACTTTCAGCTCAGAGTACACTTCCAACCCCACAATCAATTTCTCTCTCATATTTCTGCCCACAGCAGCAGGCATTATTGCCTGATGGGAACATTGTAATCAAACTACACCAGTGTCCTCCAAACCTTGAACCTGTGCCCAGGCTGTAGGTCTGGTGCCTCCACTAATTAGCTATTCTAAATTTAGCTGTCAACTTTAATTAGGAAAGCCATTGTCTCCAAATATGTGACCTGATAAAAGGAGACATGAGAAACATCTAGGATCAGGACACTGTGAAGCATCAGCTGTGGGGTTTTCATGAGTTTCAGCCTCACATCTGTGAAAATTAGAGATGCCCAGTCCCAGGTGGGATAGGGCACAGCAGTGCCTTCCCATTTTTAAGGGCTAAATCCTGACTTCTGTCAGGCCCCTTTCTATTATCTCACCCTGTGAGCCTGCAGGAGGGAAAATGGAGAGGAAGAATATGTACAGTCATCTGATTTTTCTGCTAACCATCCAGAGAAGGTGTGTGCTCACACTGGGAACTAAGAGAACCACTACACTCATTAAATCTAAACTAACTTGGGCACCACAGTGTGGACAGCATGTACTGCACAGCAAGATGCAAGCAATGCCTAAGATCGTGAGTCCCTGTGTGTTGGAGTTAGTGAACGGTAGAGACACATGCCATGAGTCTGTTAACAAAATCTTTATGGTTTTAGGAGGACGGGATATGTTTGAGTCAGTGAGTCAGGTCTCTCAATTCTTCAGAGAGAAATCAGAGTGCAGAAATTGAATTTAAGTCTTTGGATGCTTTGAAGTATTTCAAGTTACTCACACATGAAGTAGAGGCGTAAGTTTAAGTTTTAGGATAAGTAAGTAAGTCAGTAAGTAAATTTTAGAATGAACTTCAGTGTTTTTAGTAAGTGAAAGGTTCAGATACCAGAGTAGAAGTGCAAGTTCTAGTGAAGTTTGAAAAACATAGTACTGTTTTCAGTGCAGACTCCAGGAACATGGTTTTAGGCAGTGCTTATACATAGTAGAGCTCTAATAAAAATATTGGTTACATTTTTCAGATTGAACAAGATAGGTCACACGTAGTTTATACATATCCTGGCGTGTTAAGAAATTAGAATTCTAGTAGGTGAAGTGGTGGTCAGAGTTTGTGTGCTAGCTTGTTGGAAAAATCCCATATAAGGGTATGTACTGGGGAGAGCTGGTGCCTTTTGCCATTTGCTTTTTGCCATTTCTTTTGCCATTGCTTTTCTATTTTGCTTTGTTTTGTTTTGCTCACCGGCATCAACACCCAAGATGCAGACAGGAGCTGCTGCAGCAACATCAGCTTCCCGAGACCTTGACAGGAGCAGCTTCTGCTTCTCTTTGGGACTCGATACCAAAACTTAACATAGACTTTAATGTCTGTAACCAGGTCTTTTGAGACTGATGAGCCTTTGTTATAAACAGCCTCTTATCAACTATTAGCTGCTTTGCTCATTTGGAAGATAACCCGACATAACGTTAATGCATCGAGAGCACCAGAGGTTCTAACTTCACACCTGTGCTCTCTCCTGCCCCAGCTGCACCACCTTCAGCTCTTGAACAAGCCAACAGAAGGGGAACTCAAGCTGAACTGTTACCAGATGCTGCTCTCTGCTTTTCTCTAGGACAATGTGCATTTACTACATTGATTCAAAAGGGTGGCAACATTATACACTGATCTTGGAAACAGAACTTTCGATCTAAACATATTTATGTTATATACATTGTCAATATAAATATAATTTAAAATGCAATGCAGTGAAATTTTGTATGTGGTTACTGCTGGGGAGATACACTGAAATGATAATGCCACAACAGAGCAGGTACACCCAAAATTATAAGAGATATTAGGTAATTCAGCAGTGTCCTATTAAAATATGATTGATTGTGACGATCTGGCCCACACAGAGATTTCCCAACTGATTAACTGGTCATTTATCTAAATGGGGGCTTTCTAAGTAGAATTGTTAGATGTTTTCTACATGGTAGGAATAAAAAATCCTGCAAAATTCTGTTTCTCAACTGTGTAAAATAAATTTTCTATGGACTTCTGCCATAATTAGGCTCTTATTTCTAGTTGACATATAATCTTAAATAAATTTATTTGGCAGTCAAAACAAGGGAAGCCAGTGAGGAGCTTAAGTCTATAAATAGTGAAAAGGTAATTCAAATAATATGAAATTAATTTTAACTTAAGAATAAAATAGTATATGTACAGGGAAATGAATTATTTTTGATATGTCAATAGGCACCAGCATAAAATGTGATCTTTCCCCTTGCAGAGGAAGTTCTAAGTGAGAGCTTATTGTGAATGATCTCTAACACATATGACACAGATGCAGATGTAACCACCTCACAGCCTATGTACCCATGATGCTCACAAACAGGATTTGTTGAGGCAACTTCTCTCTGAACTCCATCCCAGTATTTTCCTCTCACAACTGCTCCTTTCATTCATTTCTGTTGCATCCCAGTTATTGAGGGCCTCAGCAGCAGAAGTCAGTAATATTTGAACACATTTTTCACTCCCATAACATGCTCCTCTTGTCCTGCTCTCATTGTAGAGTAGCTTACAAATGTTTGAGACAAAGGAGCACAGTAGAAAGTAATTCATGTATTTACTGGTTCAGTGTGCAAGGTCAGCTGTCTGGCATCATCTTCCTCAAATTACTTTGCAAATACCATGGGGTAAAGACTCTGCTGGCAATTAGTAATTTTCATCAGCTACTTCCCATTAATTCCCCAAAAATATGTCCTTACCTGGGGTAATTGCAAAGTCCTTTGAACTGACCCCTACACTTGTGCATAAGACAGAGGTTTAAGTACATTTTGCTAGCTGTTACAGCTTATATTTAAGCTGTGTTGGAGTCTGATAAATGCAATGGATTTCTTCATGGATCTTCATTTATCTTCATCAATACATTCAAATAGTGGATTCCCACAGAAATAATTCTTCCCAGTATTTACGAAGTATTTACAAAGGCTCTTCTCAATTCTCTATCTCTTTATGACACCTATAGCAATTAGATTTTCTTTCTCAAGGGAAAATAAAAGTGTAGCAGATTTTCTCACACTTTTGCAGGGAATTTCCTGCCTTGCTTACAACCAAAGTAATTTCGCTCAAGTATACCAGAAATACAGTAGTCATTCCTTGAGTTCAGGGGTGAAAAGAATAATTAAATTGTAATTGTATACTCACCTTGTTGCTGAAAGTGATTCTTCTTATCTGGGACAATGGCTATTAAGAAAAAAGTTCCTAGTGTTCAGTCACTGGGAGTTTTGACTTGGTGGCAATAAGAGTGAAAGGAAAAAATAATAAGACAGTAACTGATGCAACACCTTTGCAACTTCCCTCTTGTCTAGAATTTACACAAGTGTTCCTGTAATTTATCTTCATTACCCTAAACTACTTGCAACATAATTCATATATTTTGACTTTTAGCCAAATGACTTTTTTTTATGATGTGTTTATCAAGCTTGCATTGAGGTTTAAGAGCTCAATGTGGACTCGAAAATCTAAACTGTATATTGTGTGGAAGGACAAGAGAGAGGAGACCACTGAAAGTGCCTGTGTGTCCCTGCATATAGGTGCTACTTACAGCAGAAGAGCTGAAACATAGAAAAAAAAAACCACCAAGCTTATATGATATTTGTGGTGGATTTTTGTTTTCACACAAGGATTGAACTGAATTCTATTATTTCATTTAAGGGCACTTTAACAGCCAAAATTATATTTAACTTCTAGAATGAGACTTGAATGTGATATGTATTTTATTTTTAGTCTCTGCAGACTAAACATCAATCGCTGTCTCCATGTTTGAAAGAAGATGAAAGAGCAAACAATAGAGCAGAAGGATTCTGAGGCTAAAACCTCTCAGATGCTTGTGAGCATACAAGTCTGTAAATATTGATGATTCTTGGCAATAAAAAACATTCCTATCTATTTAGCTCCTGGGAGTAGGGAAATTAAGCCAGATTTCGCAAGCCTTTCAGCATTAATTGTATAATGAGATCAATTAGCAATTACACTAAATTATTAAGTGAGTCTTACACATACCACCACATTACCTCATATATTCTCCTTGTAGGCAGCCCTTGCTAGGGTAATCAAGCCTAAAGTACTAGCAGAGACAGAAATTACTATTCTTAACATGTAAAAAAACACAGAAACTGGATTTTGGGGGCAGGAAGTTCATGAAACTCAAATGAGTTTCTTCCAGCAAAAGTTCATGATTTGCCTTACAAATCCAAGAGCTACTAGAAGAGTGAAAGCTCTGCTGTGGTCCTTGCATGACTGGCTGTAGTAGTCCAGATAATAGCAATTTTACTTTTAGAAGTTCATGTTGGCAATACTGGTGCTTTTGTCTGGATATGTTTTATGGATACAGATTTAGAATTTGGATTTCTGTGCTGCCCTGAGACACGTATGTCTTTCAAAGGTTGTTGGTTCCCCCCTCAGTTTCATGAGTGCACTTCACTGAGATCAGTGGGAGGTGCAGGTCTGCCAGCGCTGTGGGGCTCTCACTTTGGCTGGAGGCTTTCTGGTCTCTCCACAAGGAAAATGCTCCAATCTGCCTTGCCTGCCTCTTTTTTTCTTCCTGTGAAGGACAGTCAAGCAGAACTCTTTTTATACAGAAGTACCCCTTTGCTCTCTGCCTGGTATGGACCAAGATTCCCCTGCAGTCTTTCCTTTTCCTCAGGCAATGTGTTGTTCTGCTCTGTGCTTGGGGTTGCAGATTCTATTTTTTTTTTTTTCCTGGCAATGGGGAAAGGAGAAAATGAGAAGAGAATATTTTGCTTGCTTGTACTCAGGAATCCAGTTGGTTGCACACTGAGGGAGAGAAAAAGAGCTGAAGTCTATGTATAAAGAAGGGAAAATAGCTAAGGCAGATGGAAAGAGCACTAGCAAAACCTCTGTGGTGATTTTGGATCATGACATCCTAATTCATGCTGAAATGTGGGAGATTTTTAACAGTGAGGGAGACTTCAAATATTACAGGACAATGAATATGTTATAGAGGGACAAGAGGCCCAGGAGGGAAGCTGGGCTTAAACCATAATGAGGAAATTTTAGGCATACACAGCAGCAGATGCTCTCCTAAGGTCTTGTCTAGGAAGGAGTTTGGCTGCTGCTGTGGCTTGTAACCAGTATAAATTCTCCTGAGCAAATAGTTTTCTGTGCTGTTTGTTCTCTGGGTTGCAGCAGGTTACTGTGAAATCAGACCCAATTTCCAACCTAGGAAAAGATCACATCTGTGCAAATTACAATGTATATGCCTTTCTCCATAAATCTTGGTGGATGGGCTCTTGTGACAAAGTGCTGAGAGCAAAATTAGCCTCCAAGAACAGAATTAATCAAATGCCTTAGTAAATAAATTTGCTGGACTGCTACAATTGTAAACAATATAGCAAGAGTTTTTTGAATTGATATCAAAACCACACTAATTCTTTAAACTAGTCAAATTTAATTGCATATTGTATTTTGTCATGAAAATAGCTGTGTTTTCTTAATATGTGCTGGGGGAGAAAAGGAGAAAATTATTTCAGAACTTTCAATAAATCATAACAGATGAGAATCAATGGCATCTTGGAAATTATTTCAGTGCATGCAGATAAGAATGTGAACTTAATGTGCTCCATAACTATCAACCAAAATAAGCCATCAGAAGTGCAAGCCACGTTACATGGCCCAGTAATCTGCAAGAAATCTATTGGCAGAAAAATATTCTCCCTGAAGTTCTTATATTGATTTCCATGTTTCATTAGATGCATTAAAATTCTACTGCCACTGAGTGCTTCACTATTGCTGTAATGGGCACTCCGTAAATTGTGATAGGAAACCACAGGATTGGTGTAACTCCACATCTGCACTTGTGTAACATGTTGAACCTGGCCCTGCACCTCATTTGCACAGAATGAAAGCTGGCAGCAGTGGAACAGCCCAAAGCTTGTCATAGCAGCATACTGAATACATACATTCAGTCTTACAGATGTAGCAGCCTGCAGCTCTGCTTTTTAATTTTTATCTCCAACATGTGATGGACAGAAAGAATTTTTCATTTATATCTTCACTGAAGAGGAAAAATACTGGAATTATTACCTCTTTTGATTCAATTCACTAACAGTATTGATTTTCTAATGGAATCTGAAGTGAGCCTGTTGATTGACATCAAGGCGGAACAAAAGTTGTCACAGTGTTGAAGAAGGAAGCAAGGAAAATTGTAATCTTTTTCTGAAATACTTATTGATATATTGTAGCAGAGGTAAGAGCTCTGGGGTATATTCAGATTTCTGAGGTTTTTTTTACTTTATGGATCATCCTTTCTTACTTGGTGCTAGTTATCTTGAAGAGGCAGCAGAGCTCCAATTGTTTAGAAGGAGCTCTGCAGAATGAATTTCCCTATATTTTCTTAGATGGAAATGTAAGTATTTACATTTGTTAGACAATCTATAAGTTACTTTATGTGATAATGATAATAATAAGTAAAATTTAGGAATTTTTGTGCATCACTAGAAAGGTGTCATAGAAAGAGGGGATAATGTAAAAATATCCTCTTACAATCAAGTTTTCTATACTTTTAATTAATTGTAGATATTAAAACTGGCTTGAATAGAAATCTTCCCTCATTTTTCATAGCAATTCATTTAAAAATGAAGTTTTATTATTATTTTAATTTCTATTTCCTGGGAAAAAATTTTAAAATATCACATCTACAAAACCATTTCCATTAAAAACAAAAAGGAAAAAAGAAATACAAAAACTCATCTGTCAAATAAAGAGAATTTTTATACCAAAATAAATCTGTTTATCCTCCAAACTTTAAAGACTCTGTTAAAAAGCAATACATTGAGAACCCCCACTCAAATGTCCATCAGAAAAAAAAAATTATGAGAAGCTAACTGGTGTAATGACGTTTTTTCAGTGAAAACTGTTTCAATGGCAGTTTTGTGTTATCACATCACCGAGGGAGCTGCAGACCTGGGCCTGGGCACAGAAAGTCGAATTACACATGCAAAGGACCTGCACACCAAGCAGGCAGACACAGCATGTGTTGGTTTTAGCTTCTCAATAAAATTTCCAGGACTTTCATTCTAGGCAACAGCAAACCATTTGAGTCAAAGTACACATTGGAAACACTCACTATGGCGCGTTCCCTCCCTGGGGGTCTCCTCCCTGCTCTCAGATGCTTTCAGGATCCATCCTCCCAGGAGAACTGTTCTGGAAAGACTCTGAGGAGGTGTATGTGCTGCATGTGTATTTGTGTAGTGCACATGTAGGTGCAATCACAGGTTTTGATTTAAGGAATTTGTGCTGAAAGGGACACAATTGCCGTATGAGAAAAAGGAGACAAAAGGAAAGCATTAAGAGCATCTTTCCTAACTTTCATGATTTGTAAATTAGTCTAAGCTATTTGTGCAGCATTTACATCTTAGTTTAAGCTATTTATTTAGGCTCCCTCTACAATGAATGAAGAGATGGAGACATCTCCACAGGATATTCATCCTCTCTCGTTTCCTCTCAAGAGACTCAAGGTGGGATTTGTGTGGATGTGCGCTGCATGAAGGTATGCTGCAGGACCATGGCTAGCTCCCTCAGGAAACACAGCACAACTCTCAGACTAAGCAAATCAAACTTTTCTCCCAGGCTTGTTGTTTGCTTACAGAACTGTGAATTTGTCTATGTTCTCTCTTCTGTGTAACCAAAAAGCTCTCAAGCAGCAGTGTCTGAATGTGCTTCCTCCACCTACCTCAATCTGTTTGCACACTAAAGGAACATAATTGGGTCATCAAAATCTCTGATTCTGGCTACTGACCCACCTATGCAATGTATTGAAAACAGCGTGGCAATTTTTTTTCTGATTACTTTCTAAGACAAATTTTCTATGCATTTGATTGCCTCAGGGAATAGTTCAAATATTTTTTATTTAGTGGCGAAACCAGTCTAAGGCATTTTTACTTTCACTTAGTCTGGTAAACCATCCCTATTCTGGTGCAGGTGCTTCTGCCTCCTTTAGATGATGATGCTATTGTTTGTACTGCATCTGAGAGAAAATAAAGTTTTTTCTATATTTCAATGAAGAGTCTATCACTCGGGGGGGTGCACTGACAGTAGAGTGGCTTGGGAGAAGTGTTCAGAAATCAGGGAACTGAAGGAGGAAATGTTTCCATTGGCTTTGCTGCTGGTGAAAGACTAAGGTTGTCATATCTATTGATATGCACTTACAATCCTTATGACCTGTTATCCTGCACAGTAGGTGTTTCTACGTGGAAAGGGATCTTTTATTTAAGGTTCCAAAAGATGGTATGTCTAGTTGTAGGGTGCCTAGAGACTCAGAGTACACACAGTCACTTTAGTGAAAGTGATGAACTCACTTTCTCCCACTCAAAATGAGGTGGTTTTTTTTTCAAAAGATAGTTTTAACACAGATATTTGTGGTGGGCAAGTTTATTTTATCCAAATATACTTCATTTCATGCCATATCAGATATAATCCATCTTCATGCAACCAGCTGACATAAACACCATGATGTGTGATGGTTAACTTGACAGAAATACAATCAAAGGCTCGCACTTGATCTGAATCCTGTCTGTCTTGCCAGAAGACCTAAGAGCACAAATAAATGCAGGACTTCAGAACTAATGTTCGACCTCAGAGTGTTTTCAGAGGAATGAAAAATGAACTCCCCATTGACTCTACACAGAGGAAAATTATCCAGCCTGTCCTGACACCTTCCACCAGGCCAGCTGCAGCCAAACTCACTTTGCTAGAAACCTCTGTGCTCACTAGCAGTCGACTCATTAATTTTTCTGAATGATCAGCTGGAAAACAGCCATAGCAGAAACAAAAATGAGCCTGACTATTATGTAGTGAAAAATCTTCACAAGGTTACAAGTTGTTGTTTTTTAACAGCTATAAACTGCTACTATTTAACCTGTAAGGCTTCTGGTAATGCTTCTCCTCCTGCAGCAAACCCTTAAACTAACTCTCCCCAACAAGCTGCAGGGACCATTTTGGAAGCTGAGGTATTTCTTAAAGAGAAGAAATATAGTTAAGGAGAGAACTTCCATCATAACACCCATCTGTGCTTCTTTAGTATCTGGTATCAAAAATCCCCATTAGACTGGCAGTGCACAATATATTCTGGCTGGTCTCCCTTTTGTCCTTGACATGCCTCTTCTATGTCGTGGGCCAGAGGGACTGATGAGGAGATAGCAACATCAATTTTATGCCAGCTGCAGATTTCTCCATCCTAGGTCAATCCTCTGCTGCACATTAAAGGCTAATTCAAGGTCCCTTTATGTTCTTCAGGTGGGTGGACTTCAGCACAAGCTTGCATCTGACTCTCAGAGACCACTGCATTATTTGAGTTCTGTGATTTGTGTTGGCTTTAACGGTTGTTGTTTGGCTAAAATCCTGCCTGCAGTTTAAAAGTTCAGTTTGAATTTTGCCTTCATCTCCCTGTTTGATCATGACTGTGTCTAAAGTCTAATTCAACAAATCTTATTTGCCGCCTTTCTCTGACACTTGTTTAACTCCAGTGGTTTAACTTTGAAGCTTGGGCCACAGTGTTCTAACTAAGGACGGAAAGAAGATGATGAAAAAGCTGTGATAGATTGCATGTGAGGAGATTATACAACAAATTAACTCTGAAACATTTTAAGTGCTGTTGCTGCAACTGGTAAACTTGACTAACATTAGCAGGCAGCACTTAGGAGGTCTGTTCTTTTAATTGTAAATAGTCTGACACTTTATTAAAAATCACCCCATAAATTTGGGGATTTTTTGCAGTAATTAATGGTTCTCTCCTGTCTCACTGATCTAATGTGATCTCTGCAATGCATACAAGGAAAAAAAAAGTCTTTTATCTGTCAGCTAAAGGAATGTGTAACACTGCAGCACAGTGTGATCAAAAGGGTAAATACAATTTCTGTGTGGTAGAGGAAATTCTAGTGTTTTCATACGTTTTCAATTATGTTATAATTTTTGGTTTTATCAATGACTGTAGTATATTGCATCAGGAATAAAAAAGTAGCTGGACACACTTGATAGATTATGAACTTTCTGGTTGAAGGAGGTAACTCCAAAAACCATTTTGGCACAGCATTTTTTACTAGTGTAAAACACTGAACTACTTATTAGAGCAAGGCATTTCTGGAAGAAGTTCTTAGAGATAGACTGGTAAAAACACAGATGTTAGAGATTATGAGGGCCTTGAGTATACTAAAAAAAAAAAACCCCAACAAACCAATGTAAGAGCAGTCCTTAATCTTGCTCTTGATATTGAGAACTTTCATGTGGGAACAGCTGAAAGAAGCTTTCACTACAATGGTTGCAGTAAATATGACAGGACCCAAAAAACCCTAAAGGGGTTGAAAAAATAGAAGAGGGAAAACTGATTCCCCTAAAGACAAATACAGAGTGTGCTGTGTTTCCACAGCCAAAATTTCAATATCCATTCCTTCATTGTGCCTGCATAGCTTCTAGGTACCTTTTATTGCTGAGGTCACTTTACCCTGTAAGAATTTTGAAATTTAGGTCCTTTGGATAATGAAGTATTCCAAATTTTCCACAAATCGTGTACTATATCATCACCTGCATCTTTTTGTGGACACAGACAGCTCAAGCTACAACCAGGCTGATTGAATACCTACCATTACAGGAGAAAAAATTTTTGGTTTTGAATGGAAAACAAGGTCTTATAAAATTAAGAGTCAAGATTCAAGCTTCACTCAGAATGAGACCCTGAAATGAAATACCAGAAGGCAAGAGAATTAAAAGCCCCTGCCCTGACACAAGCAGGTCAGCTCACTTAATTTCCTATGCCTTTCATAATTTTTAAGTTTCTGTAAGAATACTTAAAATTATTAAAATCAATTAAACATAGAGATAGAAGAGGGATTGTTAGTCCCATTGTTGTATTATTGGCATTTTATGTATTATTCTTGAAGAACTAATGGCCAGCTCTTATTTTGGTAAAATATCCATATGATGATGTTTTTCTTACATGGAACATGCCCTCTTACAACATCCTAGAAGATGCTGTCATGTGCTTGTACTGAAAAACCTTGGATGTCTGAAATACAAATAAAAAATTTTACTTCATCACTTCTACAGTCTGACAGGAGAGGCTTTGTTTACTTAAGCATAAGGCTTGGAGAAAGAAATCCAACTCCAAAGTGCAAAGGAATGAAAGAACTTGTAAGCTAGTCTAGCCATAAGTGATGAAGAGCTGTAAGAAAGCACAGCATTATCAAAGGTAAATGCTTAGGGAATAAAACAATTACAAAAACTAAAGTTTGAGGAGTTTTAGTCTCAGAAGATTGAGAAGGGTAAGCCACCATGTCAGGAGAAGGAGCAAGGGAATACATTAGAGCTGCTCGTTTGCCACCGCCGCAGAACAAGTAAAAACAGATTGCATCACAAAGAAGAAAATTGCTTTTGGTCATTGTTATGAGTTTGTGGGGAGGTTTTCCTATTCTGTTTTGTTGGGTTTTGTGGTGTGTTGGAGGAGGGTCTTGAAGGAACAAACTTCTAGGACTATATAATCTGTCTTAACTTTTTGTCTTTGGTCAAGAAAATTTGATTAACTTCTTATCCATAAGCTTTTCTGCTCTTTGAGTAGAATAATATATAAAAAATACAACATGTATAATGTATAGTAGGTAGTATAAAGTAAAAAAAACTATATGTTGTATTATGTTGTATTATATTGTGATATATTATATAATATATTCTATATATTACAAATGCTGGTTTTCACAAAATTAAAGTTCATGAGACAGCGTGGTATACAAGCCACCCTTTGTAGACCCTGGCAGCTGGGATAAATATCAGCATCTTCAGGAGCAGCATATCTCCCTTCTGGCTGCAAGAGGCACTGAAAGGTTTGCATTGCCAGTTCTGAATTACTAAGAGAAGCTTTTGCTTGTTGGTCTAATCCACCCTTCTGGAAGCTCAGGGCATTGAAGGACAGTTCACTGGAAGAGACAGAGGGTCCATCTGCCTGTCTGTGACAGTGGCCAGGAGTGACTGGCATTGTAAGAGCAGGAGTGCTCTCAAGTTCCAGTGACCTGTAGGTGACTTCTAAATCAGATGTGCTTGCTTGTTTCTTAATAGCTGTTGAAGGAAGTTTCTTCCATGCATTTGTCAAGTCTGTTCTGTGTTACCACATCTCAGGGCACGGGGATATGCAGTTTAAACAGAAGCAGTGTGGAAAAAAAGCCTCCTGTTGATTATTATGAGCATACCATCCCTCAATTTCATTTGATTCTGACTTTTTTTTTCAGATAACAAGAAGCAATGAACAGCTGCTACAGCTGCTCTTTCTTCACTTACCCTTGTAATCTGTATTGTTGTGGATTCCCATCACAGCTACCTGATTAGTTGCACTGCTCAAAAAGAAATGTTCCAAACCTTTGACCTTCTTTCTCCTCTCTGAACTTTTTAGTACCACTAAGTCCTACTTGAGGTGAAGATGACCAGTTCTAGACCACATTTCAAGATATATTCACAATGTGTGTTAATGGCTTGGGAATTTTTTTTCTGCTTTGTTTTCTATTTTTTCCCAGTAATTGCTACAATACACAGTAGGGTTTTTAATTCACTATTGAGAATTTTACTAATGTTTGAAAATACCTATTATTATAACCACAAGTTCTCTTTCCCGAGTGGAAATAGGTAGTTTAGGATCCATTGTCTCAGACTCTTTTTCTCCTTGTGCGTTACTTGGTATTTATTATATAGAATGTAATCTGCCATCCTATTGCCTGTTTAGTACCATGACATTCTTCCCCCTCTATTTACAATCAGCTTTCATTTTTATTACCCTGAATAATCTCACATCACCATTAGTCTCTTTGTTCTCCATCCTTTTCCATTTCTGTATACTCTAACAGACACTGCAAAGATCCCAGAGATCTATGTCTGTCCTCCATTGTGAAGCCCAAACATTCATTCTTTCTCTTTGTTTCTTACCTGTTAACCTGTTGTTAATCTATAATGACTTACTTCTCTCCCACAGGCAGCTTAATTTCTTTAAGAGCTCATGAAGCTGACTGCCTCCAGATTTATCACAGAGGAAAGGAGGATGGTACTTACCTACTTTATAAAATGCCTTCACATCTACAAATGAGAAATGCTAGGTATTAATATTAGCTTGGAAATCTGTATTGCTTGGCCTTAGATAAAAGATGTAATGGGAAATGGAACTGAAGGAGCAGGAATTTGAGAAATGCACGGTGCGATGAGAAGAGGGCTGGCTGCTGTACAAAAATCAGAATTGTACCCATCTTAGCCTGGGGCTTTTTGAGTTTTAGCAGAGCTATTGCTTGAGTAATTTCTCCATGTGTAAAATGGGCTTCCAACTGTGATTGTGTCGGGGTTAAATAAATGTGGATCTGGTAGCTTATCAAAAAGGTGCCAAAGAAAGTTGAGTCTGCTAGGTCTGCTAGGCTGAGTACAGGTCCTGACAGATTTCTGTATTAAGTCCCCAGAATCTTCAGTGGTTCATTCATCTGACATTTCACTGAGGGATTTGATGTCTGTTGCTTTTTTATTTTGCTAGGAAGTAACCTTCTAAGAGCCTGGAGGTAGAACAGCCAAACAAACAAACAAACAAACAAACAAACAAACAAACAAACAAACAATTTTCTCATGTGAATTTATTTCCACAAAAATCTGAGCATTACTACCTCAAATTTTTACCATCTTGTTCTGTTTTTAATAAATGTTTGAACAGCTTTCCCCTAAGTAACATGTTTAGCTATGCAGTGTATCACCATAATACAAATTAAAAGTGGGTTAAAATGTCACTATTAGAATTTTTGCCTAACCCCATAATTAAAGTTTTGCCTTGACCAAAGTTAGGATCCATACCTTCTGCTCTTCATGTCAGCTGGCAGCACTCCACTGATTCTAAGAGGACTCTTTTTAATACCTTAAAGAGCAGAAATACTTTTTATGATTTGCCTCTGAAATGTTACACAAATGGCAGAGTGTAAGATGTAGTGACAATGTAAATAAAAGACAATCTGGCTGCAGTAGCTTGCAGAACTGAAATGAGATGTAAGTAATAATTGATCAGTGTATGGGAAATTTGGGAAAATCAAATTTTGCAGTTATTTTAATTATCCTTTATTATATCAACTATATTCATGGAAGTTGGTAAAACTGTGAATTCTATTTGGATAATGCACTTGGTGAAGAAAATCAAAATATGCATTATGAATGAGCAAAAGAGTTTTAATATGTTGTTTTGGAATCTAAACCATTCAAATCACTTTTGCAGTTTTTGAAGTTCATGTGGTTTGGTTCCTTCTGGTACTATGCACAGCTAAGGGCAGGGACACCTCATTGCTGCCACGCAGGCAATCTGCAGCCCCTATCAAAAACTCCTGTCTCCTGCTTTTGTGCCATTGTTTCAGCAAACAAGGGTTATAAATACAACTGGCCTGGATCATGTATCAGGTCAAAAATGAAACCTCTGAGTACAAAGACATAAAAAACTCCAAACAGTGTTTGAAACAAAACTCAAGTGGTTGAGAACAAAATTGATGTCCGAAGCCACAAGGTAACAGGGCCAACCCGTGTAGTCCCTGCTGCTGTAATAAATCTCCCTCTGAAGCACATGGACAGTGGAGCCAAGCACAGAGGCAGGTGTTAACATTCCAGTCCAGCTCAGATGTTGTTTACACTCCCTTGCAGTTTAGAAGAGATTTGTCATTAATACATAATGTCAACCTTTGTAAATTCATAGAGGTACTGTCATCGTTTCTGCTCCTGACTGCAATGCCTGTCATTCACAGTCACCACAAGGGTCTCCATAGATCTTTTCTTGGTCTACATTTTTGAGGAATAGAGATTATAATAGTGATTTAAACAAGTTCTGGTTTCTTATTCTATGTATTTATTATATTTCACTTGGTTTATTTATAAATACAAATGTTTATGGCTGTATAAAATGTGTCTAAAAGCTGAGCTTGTTTTGCATCTTCTAAGCACTGCTTTAAAAATATATTTTTTCAGGTTGAATCTTGACAAAGAGTATCTGGGGGAAAAATATCATAAAGTGGTTACATTTATTTGAACACCACCCAACTGCCCAGGTTAGCTCATCTTGTCTGGAAGGAGATGTAATTAAGCACAGTGGATTAAATGCTAAATTCAATAAAATGCCTCAGTAAGTTAATGAAAAATCATTTTTATCAAGGACAGAAGTCTGTAGATTCAAAAATACATTCACTCCTTCCCATGAAGTTGATCTACAAGAATTCTCTCTTCAATTATTGAAAAGGGCTGAAAACAGATAAGCTGGTTAATAAAAACTGGAAACCCTATGAAATTACATTATATGTTTTCCCAATCTATAGAATAGATTCATCTGTGTGATAAGTTTTTTGTCATTTTCAATTTCTTGATATCTAACTAATGTGCATGGAAAGCTATTTCTATGACTAAGTCACAGAAAAGGTCTGAGACAATAACAGATCATTCATCAGATCTTCATATTTCTTCAGTGAGAAAAAAGAAACTACAAATACAGCTTTGCAAGTGGTTACAATTCTGAGATAGAAATTTGTGCATCCAGATTACCATAAAGCATGAATCATAGAGATCTCATTATGTGATTATGCAAATATGCATTAATTACACAATTACAAGAATCTATGGTGATGAGATATAATTAATTATATGACTTGGTTTACTTTCTGAATGTAATGTCATTAGCTACCAGAGGCCCATAGATATGTTTATTTTTTTGATTCACTGACGTTTTAATATTAGGGGGGAATTATAAATTAGTGTAACAACAGATGATAAAAGCAGATGGAATAAAGTTAACTGGAGCCAATGTGATTTACACAGCTTCAAACTGAACAGTTTGTGTATTTATCCAGTTATAAATGTTTTGCTCCATGATGAAGAGTTCTGTTCAGAACAAAAGTTTAAAAAACCGGTGACATATCTAGATTAGACCCTCTAAGCATGTGTCTTAAGATGTTAAGCTGTACTGGCCCAAAACTAATCATTGGAAGGTAATTTAGGGCGAGGCACAGCTGTACTCACACACTTGGGAAGTAAGGGATGGGCATTGCTGGCTGGAGACTTGAAGAGTACAATCTAGTTTATTTTCCTTAAATGTCCAATACAGTAGTCCCTACCAGAGAGCCAGATACATCCTACCTGCTGCAAACAATGATCTGGGGAAAGATCAAGGGCTTTCTCAGGGAGTTTATCTCTTTCTATTGTTGTTGATGTTCTGTTGACATCTCAGGAGGAGCCTTGGATGTCTTACTCAAAGGCAGGACACTTTGTAGAGGTGTTCAATAAAAATTAATCTTTCCAGGGTTTGTGATACAGGAGTAGGCCTATGCTTGCAGGAGCACTGGGCAGGTATGATAGCTCAGACAAGTAAAAAGGAATGGCTTGTTCTCTTCACTGTAATATCTCTCATGTTCAGGATGTTGGTCTCAAGCTGTGACACAGCAGCTTTGAAATACCCTGCTTGGTCACTCTGCCCGAAGTGCTGAGACTAATGAGGTAGGACAACTGAGGTTTTCCACAGCCACTTTCCCAGCTTTTTGGGCCCAGTGTATGTCTTGTGTGAAACCCTTCACCATCATCTCCATAAAAATCACAGAGTAGTTGAACTTGGAAGGAACCTCTGGGCACCACCTGGTCCAATTTCCTCAGCTCAAGCAGGGCCACTCAGAGCCGTTTGCCCTTCTTGGACTGTATCCAGACAGCTCTTGAATATCTCCAAGGCTGGGGACTCCACAGCCTTCCTGGGTAACCTGTGCCAGTGCTCAGTGAGCCCACAATGAAGAAGTGTTTCCTGATGTTCAGAGGAAATACTTCTGTGTTTCTGCTTGTGTCTCTGGTCCTGACTCTGGGAAAAGAGCCTCTCTCCATCCTTTTTGCTCCCTTCAGGTGTTTCCCTGAGCCTTCTCTTCTCCAGGCCATACAGTTCCAGATCTCAGCCTTTTATCATAGGAGAGACGCTCCAGTCCCTTAATCACTGTTGGACTTTCTCCTGCATGTCCATGTCTCTCTTGTGCTGAGCTCAGAGCTGGAAACAACAGGTATGGCCTCACCAGTGTGAGTGGAAAAGAATGATCAAATGTTGGGATCAGTGAGACAAGGGCCTGCCTGAATCCTTCAGGCAGAAGCCAGAGTGCACCCACACATAGAATGGGAGTTTAGGTAAAAGACTAAGCATAAGTTTAAGTTTAGATGTAACTTTGAGTTTTAGAATAAATAAATAAGTAAGTAAGTCAGTAAGTTTCAGTGAGAGCTGTAGTGCTTTTAGTAAGTAAAAGGTGCAGATACCAGAGTAGAACAAGTTCTAGTGAAGGTTAACAAACACACTAATGTTTTCAGTAGAGGCTCCAAAAGCTCCTTGCAAGACATTACTTAGACAAAATAGAACTTCAGTGAGAATATTGCTTACATTTTTCAGATAGAACAAGATAGATCATATACACAGTTTATACGTATCCCAGTGTGTTAAGAAATTAGAATTTTCATAGGTTGAGCGAAAGTGGTTTGAATTTACATGTTAGCTTGTTGAAAAATCCTAGATAAGATTTTGTATTAGGGAGAGTTAGTGCTTTTTGCCTTTTGCTTTTTGCCTTTTGCCACTGCTTTTTGCCACTGCTGTGCTGTGCCTGCCAGCATCTCCAACACCCCAGCAGAAGACAGGAGCTCCGGCAGCAGCACCAACCTCTCCAGGACCCCTGGGGATGGCTCCTGCTTTTGTTTGGGACTTTATGCTAAAACTTAGCATGGACTTTAATGTCTATGACTGTGCCTTTGAAGACTGATCCGCTTTTGCAATAAATAACCTTTTTAGCAACTACTAGCTGCTTTAATCATTTAGAGATAACCCGGTGTTGAGAGTACCGGGGGATAACCCCACAATCAACTCCCTTGACCTGCTGGCAGTGCTTTGCCTAGTGCAGCCTGGACACCACTGTGGCAGGGGCACATTGCTGCCTTGGCCTCAGCCTGGCATCCCCCAAAATCCTTCCTGGTTTCCAGCTCTGTGGCCCCCAGTACACGTTGTTGCCTGGGTTTCTTCCTCCCTGTGTGCAGGACTTTGCTTGTGCAGGTCCCTCTGGATGGGAGCACAGCCTTCTGGTGAGTTAGCCACTCCTCCCACACAGTCTCTATACTGTATTTTACCTTTCACCAATACACAGATTTTTCTGTCTGACACTGAAAATTCTTTTGACTGACGAGGAGAACAAAGCATGGTGCTATCTTAACCATATCATTGCTCTTGAGCTCAGTCTTGCTCTATGCCAAACCAGGAAATTCTAATGAATCCTGCTAATTGACTCCTGGTCTTTGTATTTGAAATGAAAGAGCTACTGCAAAATGCAGAGGAAACCTGCTCCTCCCAGCTTTAAACAATTATACTGTAAGGTTAAAGTGGAACTTTTCCTTCTACCCATAACTGAATGTTTCACAGCAGAGAGTTAGCAGTTTTTAAGACAGCAAGTATTTATAAAATTCAGGGAAGTTCACAAGTAGGTCTAGCAAACTCTGGATGAAAGCAGATGGAGAAAAGGTTACCATAACCTAATCTGGCTGTTCTCTATTTTTTCACTTCAAATTTAGTATCTGACTACCTTTTCATAGATACAGAAATAAATTCCTTTCTAAGTACTCAGATGGAGCACTTCAAGTACTGATTACAGCACTAAACCTGAGGTGTACTTTCATATAAAAAATGTGAACATCTCAGTCCAGAAATTAATTTGATTTGCTTGTTCAGAATACAGATAATTGAAGACATTTAAGAAAATACAGTTATTAAAAAGCAGATGGCTCTTTATGATTGATTATTTTTAAAAGGGAATGGTCTTCTAAAAGAATACACCTGTTAGAACTCAGCTTGTGTAGAGATGCTTGAAGTCATTCCTATTTCTTGTTTGAAAATAATATATTTCACAAAAATAGCTTATAATTGTATTCTTTTAACATTTGCCATTGGCAGTAAACTTTTTATACTGAAATCATTATTAAAAAACCAATAAAACTCATAATAAATTAGTGTTAAAGCAATGCTAAGTCCTTTTGAATATGTCGATTAACAGTGTTTATCTTTCTCGGTGAAGAACTTCTGGAGCTTTCTCTGAGGCCACTACTAATTAGAAGCTGGTGTCATTGAAAATTCATGGAAGATCTCCTCCACACTGCTGAGAACACAGAAATTATTGTATTTTACTACACATTAACACAATTTATTCTCATTAACACCATCAGTAACAGATCACTGTGCCATTTCTCAACAAAAATATTATTCTCTTCTTTTGTGGCAGTAGATGTGACTTCACAGCAGCTCCTTTATTGCTCCACAGAGATTGACAAATGCCTGTTTTCCACTGAAACACATACTGAGTCTCTTGGGGAAGTCTCCTCTTTGTGTGAAAATAATGGATGTATTTTCATGGAGAAGTTGTAGCTTATTAAATGTACTTGCTACAGAGATCAAAGGCTTTCACTTACTGAAAGATGGCTGTAAAACAACTTGCAGAGGCTCTGGAATAATACTAGGGATTGCCCAACTCCACGCCTCAGCTGCTAAATACTTTCCTAAGAGTCACACAGCGGACAAGGCTTTCTTCTGTGCTATCTTAGGGACTGGGATTCAGGAACACGACAGGGAGGCTGTTTTTCACATAGCTGTAACCTGTAGTTAAGTCTTTTATAGCCATTGATTTGTGCAGCCAGACATGAGAGTGGAGCAACTCCAATTAACAAAAACCAGAGGAGAGGTAACTTAAACATACCTCAAGTCATTATTGCACAATAGACATCACAGCTTCCCTGAGTACCTTACTAATATATTTCTAGAACACAGGGACAGTTAAATAGTAACAGGAGACTAATATTTGTGTTTGATAAACCTTAGCAATATGTTGGTGTTGTATCACATAAAAATGTTTTCTGCCTCAAATGAATTTCAGGATAAAAGGAGGATAAGGGGCCTGGTTTTCTGCCAAAGCCAGTCATCAAAGTCCTGCTGGGTGCCAGCCAGTCTCCAGCTACAGTTGAGGCCAACAAGTATGGTAAAGTCCTGGCTATATATCTCTATCACAGCTGTGCAGGTGCTTCTGGCTCACCTGCTCAAAGTCCCCGTAGAGCTGACAGACACATGAAACCAGGAGCTTCTAGGGCTCATCTGCAGCCAGGGTGGGCTTCAGCAGGTGGGAGCACTACATGGGGCCAAGAGACACCCACAGTGCTGGGCTGGACCTGCGCTCCTGAGCTTCGTCTGCCAGAAGCCTGGAGCCAGCATGGGGTTTGCAGCTGGGGAGGAGCAGGGGTCTACCTCACCTCAAAAGGCATTTTCTGCAATACCTCATCTTTTTATTCTTGCTAAACAGGCTATAGGAGTCAAGTGAGGAATGGGGCTGTAGAAGGAGCAGCCAGAGGAACTTCCAGCATTTGGGACACAATCTAGCATGTAGATGTTAAGATTTCTTTCTAGAAAGTGTAGACGAGATTAGAAGTTCATATATATATCATAAGAAAAGCTCTAGATCTCATATGCCACTGAACTTAAAAACATCATGTAAAAGCACCCCAGAACAGGTTAAAACTTTCTTTTCTACCTGATTTTCTCAGGGAAGACATGAACTCTGCAATTCTCCTGTCTCTCTCCTCTGAGTCAGAAAAATTGGTTAGCTTCATACAGCCCAGTAAAAACCCCTGGTTTGCCAAATGGAAGACTGAAATGTCACATTCTGACATTGAGTTTGAAAGCCAGATAAGCCAGTTGTCTTTATTCACATCATAAAGTGTTCTCTTCATTAATAAAAACAGAGAAAATAAACTCTGAGGAAGAAACAAGCATTCATAATATGGTCATGTAATGCAGTGTGTGTACATAAAATGTATCTATATGTGTGTATATAAATACATAAATAAGTATATATTTATATACAAGCTGAACAGAAGTCAACATTTCTCATGCAAACTCATCTGTCAGTTCAAGAAGTAAATGGAAGTTCAGCTCTCCTCTTTATTTGAAGTAAGTGCTGTGAGCCAGATTTGGTTCACATTTTCAAAATTTATAGCACTGTGATGCTTGCCAAAAATTCTTAATTAGATCAGAGGAGCAGCAAAACTGTCAGATGCAATAGCAGAGTACAACGAAGGAATAAAATATTCTGGGGTTAATTGGATAAGTTCATTCAGCCAGTTTTGCCAAGCTACTTTTCTACAATGATCCACAGACAGATAATGAGGATAGGGTTTTTCTCAGTAATAATAAAACTGATTCCTCAAATACATTTCATTTACAAGAACTCAGAAATTGTTTATAACTAACATAAACCAACAATCATATCCCCCTTCCCACAGTACACATAAATTGTGAACTTCACATGAACTCAGTTGCTTAGAGAGTACTTTGGGTATCTCACTTGTATGAGAATTTCATGAGAAGTGCTGCTGGCTGAGTGCTGCGGTGAGGCTGAGACCCAGTGACATCTCTAGTTGCATAAACTGTTTGAGCTTTCATGTATTCAGAAGAAGGCGGCAACACTTGGAACGACAGAGTAAGAGAAGATGGTATTAAATTCAAAACTAGGCTGTAAAGCATTTTTCAATCGATTCCTCCATTTCTTGAGAGAGCTCACATAAAATATGGTATTTGGGATGTTTTACTTGACACAGTGTATTAACACAAGAGCATTTCTAGGTAAGTAAAACCCAATATTTTTAATAGAGACTATATTTTTATGGTGAGAATTTTTGGTAATAATCACAGTGTTTTTCTGTTGGTTGTCCACCTTGTAATGAGTTCATTGCTCTAGGGACATATCTAGAGGGAGATCAGGACATTAGATCCCTAGGGTATTTCACCACAGGGAAGAAATAAACCTCACAGCTTTATGATGCAGGAAGCAAAGGCCAGCCTGTCTATTATTTTAGAGGCCCTTCCAAACCAGAGCTGAGTGCCAAAAAAGCAGCACAGCTATTCTGAAAATGAGTTGCCTTTTGTTAAGCCCCAGCACAGCTGGTCAGGATGGCTCTGCTAATGTGATGAGTCACCAAATCATCTCCCAGCCACAGGAGAATGTTATTTCTTTACAGAAGAAGGAGCACTGAGATACTCCTTTTTGAAAGGAAAGAATAGAGGAGTCTTGCCATTTTATCTAAGTTTTATGTGCTGATACAATGGATAATACTCGCAATCACTATTGGGAAGTTAACAAGTAATTTAAAGTATGCCCTATGTAATTCACTCACTAATGTGAGTATTTTATTTAAAAAAAAATTAGAGCCAAAAAGTGTTTGAATTCCTCTGTGTGGTTCCACCAGTTATTTGAGAAGGCTGCTAGGATTACTAGGTGAATTGTCAGACCAGTTTGCAATAAAAGCCTGCAAGGCCTCAGGAAAAGTGGCGTTTAAAACCAGGGTATAGATCTTTTTCTCTATGTGTATGTGGGATGTAAACAGGAGGAGATTTGGGATGGATGGAAGGATGGATGGATGGATAAAGGAGAATCGGGGGAGGGAGAATAGCAGGAAGGAAGGAAGATGTTTAAAATCTGAAATATAGAGAGGTGCTGGCAGGAAAACAAAAAAAATAAGTAGGAAGGAGAGGACATTTTAAAAGCTTTTATGTTTGAGAAATGATGAAGCAGTTTTTCAGTAGGAAGCAAAAGTGCAAGAAATATATGTTGTTTTAAGATGGTTCTTGATAAATTTGTGAATAGAAATACATGTCCCATACAAGACTACAAAATTGCCTTGTTTGATAACTCCCAGCAGTGTTTCCAATCATCTGAACCGACATGATTTTATTAAATATAACCTATATATATCCAGACTAAATGATTTGCGACGTGTTACTGAATCCCATGATATTACAGACTCTTCAGTTCTGGAATTCTTCAGTTTTAATTTAATTTTAAAAGCCACCAAAAAGGTAGAGATGAAAAGAGTTTACAAATGCATATGAGAAAAGATGGATAATCAGATATGCAAGACAGTTTTACAGAAATGGTCATGCAAAACTCAGGAGAAGTAGAGAAGAGAAACAAAGAAATGTGCAAATACTTAACACTATCAAGAGAATAAGGATCAATTACTGTCATTAGTCAAGGAGGTTGATCAATAAATGCTAATAAATGGATTAAAATGCAGCAGGGAAAATTTATAACTAGAAGAACAGTGACATAATGAAACAATCTGCCAGTGAAGGTTATGGCATTTCCATTACCAAAAGTATTCAAATCTATTTTAAGAAGAATGAAATCCATCCAGTGATTCAGGCTGATGGACTGAGATGACCCAAGAGGCATCTCTTCTACCACAAATAATTCTTCTGCAAGCATACTGATGCTTAGTAAGAGCTGCACTTCAATGAAATGTTTCATCTTATTTCTACAAAGAAATCATGTAATAAGAAATATCGAGTGGAAAGACAGCTACCTGTTTTTCCAATTAGTGGAAAATTAATAGCATTTCAGTTATCTATATTATGGAATGTTTCTATTAAATGTTTCAACTAAATCTGTTAATGCTGTAGTTCCTCCAAAAACAATTATTTTCAAAAGTAAACTCAGTCTTCTCTCATGTCTGGCTATAGAACAACTTACTGTACATATCTATCTAACGTATTATACATGTGTTTAAGAAACAGTAAAAAATCCCACTGGTTTGATGTAAGTTTGCTTTCATGTGTGCCATTATTTGTTTGCATGTTAAGTGTGTTGAAATGGACCTTGCATGTGGTTTTATTTATTGGAAATCACACAGCACACACTACTTATGAATACACAGGCAGTATTTCATCCCTAGCATCCCAAAGTCTAATTAAGATTATTCTCTCTTTTGCTCCTTCTTGTGACTCTTCTGTAAGAGTCATGGGTCATCAATACCTGAGCATTGTGCCTATATGGATTATGCACATGGAATTTGTGTGATTATTAGAGGAGACACTAGAATGAAATGTATCCACTGAAATATTCACCAGATTTAATGGGGAATTATTTAAGAAATAATTGGAAGAATTAGACTGGGATTTTCTGCCCATTTAACCAAAAATACACTGGTATCCATTAAAAGAAAATAAGAAAATACAAATAAATCATGTATTTGTTTCTTTTCTATGGACAGAAATTTTTGCAAAACTGACATCAAAACTACCACAGAAAAACCTTCTCAAGATGATGCCATGATGTCCTAAAAAGGACATCAGATCTTTTAGTCCCAATCCTGTGTTAGGAAATTAGAAGAAAAGCAATCCACTTCTAGAGAAAAAGAGGTTGATTAAAAATAACCTTTTTACTGAAAGAAAAAAAAAAGGGAAAGTAGTGGGATACTAAAAGGGGGTCCTGCTGAAGTTCCATATTGTGGCTGCGTTATCAGTTATTTTGTGTAATTTTGTGTGCATGTCTGTGTTATTCATGGGATTTTTATAGCAAAGACAGAGCAGCACAGAGGCTGGAGTAAAGTTTCCTACTGAAAACATGATCTCTGTCCTTGTAACACTGTAAGTCCAACTGCCCTGCTAGGTCAGGGTATGAATATGAATACAAGTCAACATTTCCTTCCTTGCTTTCCTAGCTGACCTTTATGTAAATCCTGCACTCAGAGTTCAACCACAATTATCATTGCCCAAGATTCAACATTTTAAAATATTGTTTATATATATATTTTGTCTGTAGAGTTATAGCACTCCACAGATCACAACTGCTATAAGTAGCTGTTATACTTTCCATTATTTTCCCCTTTACCTAGTCAGGAATAAAGGAGTCTTCACACTGTCCAGGACAAGTGAAGAAGAGACTTTATATGGATCAAGGAAGATGGTAACAAGTGCACAAGGCCATGTCACAAAACACTTTCCTTGGAGGGACATGTTCTCACACATCAATCTTGTATGTGGCTCCTTGTGTCTGAAAAGTCATCCACTCTCAGCAGGCTGATTGCAACGTAGCTGGGAAAGTGTTTGTGGTGTTAACAGGCTTTATACAACAGGTGAATGAGGCAGCTGCAGAAACAGCAGTAGCACAAAAAAAAAATAAAATCAGTACAAAACTCTTAACCTTTTCAATTTCTTGGAAATGAAAAAATGCAGAAAGTGAAAAGGTGGAATCTAAAACACTTGGATTCTAAAGCATTCTTCACAGCTATCTGGAGTATTATCTAAAAAATATCAAACTATTGCAGAATTAAAAATAAAAAAAAGGTGGTACATAAAAATAAATACAGTGGTACATATTAATTCTCAGGTATTTTATTTCTGCAAATGACCTTAGCTTGATTTTGCCACTTTTCCTAGAAAATGCCATCAGGAAATTATAAGCAGTATTAAGGAACTGTAGTTTAAGAAAGGATTGGATATGTTTCTTTTAGTAAAAGCTACTATGTGCAGAATTGTAACTTGTATGTTAGTGCTTTATCAATCCCATATTATATAAAGAAGATGAGGATCTACTATTCTGCTTTCAAATTCTGGATGTCTTGATGACTTTCAAAATTTGTTGGGTACATGATACATATTTCTATGTCAAGTGTGCAACAGAAGTAATTTGTTTTTCTATGTAAAAGTCTTGGCAGACTGCAAGAAATTAGGACTTTCACAATAGTTATCTTTCATAATGCATGCAAAAAATTTTATAGATTATTTTTAAATAGCATTAAGTTCCATTTGAAATAGTGTATTTAAGCTAATAATACTTGAATTGCATATTGGAGGGATGTTGCAAGGTCCACCTAAGGAAAAATCCACTGTGCACCTAATGTTCTCCCTCTGTGTGTCTCAATAGAAACTGTATTTGTTATTTGTCTGTTCCTTTCTTCCATCCAAGAAGTGCTGTCACACTACTCAAGGGGAAATTTTGAAGCAGGTCTCTAATTTGATCTTCTGTCTCTTTCTTCTCAGGAAAAGGGGTAAGGTTTGCTCATCAGCTTGTCCACTCTGAGCACCTGCATCCTAACTCTCTTTTTAATCTGCTGTTTTTGCCAAACCAGCAGAGAAAGGCCATATTTTGGGAAGGCTAAATAAGGGGGGAGGGAGTAACCCTGCATCAGTTCCCATTTAAATCTGCCATGAGAAGATGTACTTGCAGGTACATGAGAGCATGTGGATGCATAGAGCTCTGAAACATGTAATGGAATATTACAGAGAAAAAAGAACCCTGTGGTTTAGGACATAGGTTTTGATGTTGGACATTTCCTGTGCAAAGTCCTTCTTTAGCACTACATGTCAGAGGGGATGATTTTGGATCTGAGAGTGAGATGTGGAGAGAGCAGATTCTCCAGCCTGGGTGTCTCAGCACTGCACAAGTGAAGCTGCAGGATCCAGAAGAGGCCCTGAGATGCCAACAAGATCGATCAGGTTATCAGTGAGGAATGGAAACAGCCCCATGGGATTGTGTTCATGTCTCACAGGTTGATCAGATGTGTAAGAGAGCAATGGGAAACCCTAGGAAACAACAAAGAGGTCACAAAGGTGCTGTCACTGTCAGGTAATCTGCCCTAAGGCTGGCATGCTTTTCAGTTTGAAGGGAAGAGGGATGTCATGATTCTTCTCATCTCTTCCAAACTTCCTCCATTACCAGCCCAAAAACCTGGTGATGTTGTTTAAATCATTGTCCCAGTTTTTTATCTCTTAAAAGTTATCAGCCCAGAAATGATGTGCAGAAATAAGCCAAATCAACCAACTTCCAACACCTCAGGTACTTCTGCTGGTACAGCCTTTTTCATATTTAAAAACTGCCAGTATTAGAAAAAAAATTCTCATTTTTTGACAAAAGCCTCTGTATCGAGTGATGAAACATAAAGAAAACTTTTTATTTTTTCCACCTTTGCAGACAGCATAAGGGAAGGTTGATACTGCTAACACAAAAATTTTCCTTGAAAATTAAAACAAGTTCTTCTAAAACTATCATTTGAGATCCACATACTTGCTTACTTTTCAAGGAATTAAGTATATGGAATGCCCTATTAGTCCAATCTGGGCCACAGGGGCTTCAAATGTTTTCAAGTAAAGAGCAACAAAAACCTTTCTAATCTGTGGAAAAACAGTTATATAAATGGTGTTCAGACAAAAATATATGACAATGGCAGTATCCACATTAGTTACACTGAACTGGAAGAGGTCTGAGTCAAAGCAGCCACTTCAGTTTTCTCATGAGCTCAGCTACTAACAGAGTGAGGTTTTTCTTTCTTTAATCATAGACTTCTCCAGGAAAGGAACTGACAGGCTGCTGTTCTTTGGAGTTAGTGTAAAAAATAATAAGGTCTTGAGGCAGAGTCTTCCAATAAGGATTTTATTCTTGATTTCCTGTTGAAAGGACAGTGATTAACCTCCTTAGATATGCAACACAGTTTAAACCTCCAGCAGTAATGACAAATTATTACAAACAACATGTTTCCAGACCCTTCAATTTGATTTTAAAATATCTCCTTAACAAAAAAAAAAAAAGTGCATTGAGAAAATTGAAATAATTAAGCCTCCATTTAAAATACTCAAAATTCATGTTAGAAACAAAATATTCTACCCTCTTGAGAGACATTTATAATTATTATTTGCTTTATGAATGCAAATTTGTTTTATGCCTGGTCTAGAGGTATGCTGTGATTAGTAAATAATAACACATAATGTTATTCCCCAAAACCACGTGCCCTAACATCACAGGGCAATCCTTTCCCTGATGGGTTTATCCAAGCACTGGCCTGGGTAAGCACTTCTGACCTCCTTCCCAGTGGAGTCAGCTTGGCAGGAGGGAAAGCACAGTGAGGAGAGCTCTGCATTAGCAGCACTGTCTTCTTGTGGCACCCAGCTACAGCTTCCTTAGGCATCCTTCTGCTGCACCACTCCATAAGATAAACCATCAGACACAGGAAAGGAGTAAAAGCTGCTGGAATAGCACCAGAAGTGAGGGGTCAGTCAGCACTGGGCAGCAAGAACCAAGAGATGACTAACACCTCTGTCAGCAAATTGCAGGAGGGGAAGAAGAACTTTATTCTTTCATTGAAGAACTGAAGAAGGCAATGAGGTAGTTTTGCAGATGAATTCTTCTGAAAAAATAGAAGGGGCAGAATGGGGAAAAGTCCATATCTAGGGAGGGAAATAATAGAGGTTGCTATGAAAGGTCTTGGAAAAACAAAAAATGATTATGTGCTTGTTGTAGGAGACAGAAACATAGCAAGATATAAACAGGGGTATACAGACAAAGGAAGAGGCAAAGAAAATTATCTTTTTGCATTTTGAAGAAAATAGGGCAGGATCAGGAGTCTTTGTCTCCTGTTTTTTCCCATTTGTGAGCTTGGAAGGGTATATTACAATGAGGAAAAATCATAAGGCAAAGACAATTTAAAGAGAAATTCAAAACAAAAGGAAGGGAACAGATCACTGGAGAAAGTGCAGGATTTAGAGACATGAATGAAAAAATGCAGCTGTAAGAAAGAGGGTGAGTGAGAGTGGCAGTGCAAGAAGGAGTGAGCAAAGATGAGCTGATGGGAAGAACAAGGTAACATCCCACCTTGCAAATTGCATCTTTCGATAAATCAGTGTGAATCTAAACTAAGGATAAAACCATAAAGTGAGTAACTAAAATTCTACCATGGAAATGAGTTCTTTTTCAGATCATTACTACATACAATATGGCAGATCTCAAAATGTAATCTGTAGTGGTGTATATATGATATAAAACAACTAGCAGAAAGCAATTTCACCTACCAAGAAAGTTAACAGAGAAAAGGACTTTTTTACAACAGATGTTTAAAGTACACAAAAGAAAAATAGTACAGCAATAGTCAACTTGATGAGGAGCTGACTGAGATAATACTCTCTTCAAAAATAAACTGAATAAGAATCTCTCAGAATCAGGAAAATCCAAGTAAAGGGCATTTTGCTGACAAGGTTAATAGGACAAAAGAAAAAGGACTGCTATATAATAAAGAAAATATGCAAACCACAAAATCTCAAATATGAAAAACTCAAAATCTCAATTGTGGACCTTGGCCAGCACACATCTCCTTCTCTTGGCTTTGAGGCACACTTCTTTTTCTCAGTACTGGAAAAATACAGATTCCTCAGTCAGGGGATTTTGCAGTGGAATCAGCAGCAGAGACACCTGCCATCTTTCTGAAGGCATTGCTGGAACTTTCAGCAAATAGGAGGAATAAGAGCAGGGCAGCTGCAGGAGGTGTCAGGTTTTATCTGGGAGTCCTTCATGTAGCTTCTTGTAGTAGACAGCTGTGTCATTCTTGCAAACTCTCCCTTTCCTTCAACAGGATGGGGGGGAAAAAAGAAAATAGGGAAAACATCAATGGAATGTTATAAACCTCTTCCATTATTTATTTGAAAAAAATAATTTACATTCAGCATATCTGTATATTCTGTGCTATTTTTTGCTCTTTCCTACACACAACTCTTCTTATTTTGCACCAGAAGGGCCCCCTACAGGGGCTGCCTACACTGGTCTAGTGTAAATAGTTGAGTTGCAGAAAGGAATGGTTATTGTGGTACATTGGGCACATCCAATATGCATTCAGGGCTGCAGCTGGATCATTAATTTATTGAAAAGAGTTGTAACCTTTTAGTTAGGTTTTGTTAAATCTCTAGCAGAATTACCAAGAGGGACTTGAGAGAGGAACAGCAAGACCTGTTGATACCACTGATAAAATGGACAAGTGCTCTTTCTTCATCTACTTTATCAAAGCAGGCACTTCATAACACAACAGGAGTGTCAGAAGTTTTTTGTCACATAATGTTTCCCTGACCTAAGGGAAGAATAATCTATTATATGATTCAGAAATAAGTTTAAAGTGATTTTGCCTTTCATGTCTCGCAGAGAGCCAAGAACATGATGACACTTTCAGTCTAATTATGAAACATTTCATTTTTTTCTTATGCAACTTTACAGAATCCTTAATAAGGATTCCCAGTAATATTTTCCCACTCATGTTCTGTGCCTTCAAATTAGGCATTTGTCCTTTAACTTTTCTAACTTTGTTCCTTTTCAGCTTCTTTAAAAAGGAAAATACTTGCTCTCCTAGACTTTAAATGACTAAAAGAAAGATTATCTGCAAGGTAATTTTGATACATAATGTGGTTTTTACTTTGACCTTGCAGTCAATGCACTTACAGTGCATACATTGCAGACTACACAGTGAAAACTTTTGGGGTAAGGATTGCTAATGTTGTCTAGTTATAGGGCTCTTCACTGGCAGCACTCAGTGGCAGCAGAGTTCACCTGCTGGAATCCACCTCATTGTGTCAAACAGCCTCATAACCTACCTGGGACAAGGATGGCTGCAGGAGAGGCTAGGTTGTCATTACAGAAATCTTCTGCATGCATCAGTTGTACTTAAAGGGATTATACCAACTGTATATAATAACAGTAATGCATTCCCCCTGGATACAGCTCCCTTTTCAAATACAGGAAAAAATATGTATCCATAAGTGCTTAAAAAATTGTGGACTGCTTTGAATTTAAATTCCTTTGAGCTGTTGTCAAGGCCCCATGTACTCCCACTGAGAAGTGCTCTGGCTCTCAGAGACCACACAGGAAATTCAGGAAGTGAACGCTGGGGGCTGTGTTCTCAGGGTGGGCTCCAGCAGTCCCAGCCTCATGGGGAGAGAGGTAGGAAGTTCATCCCCATCCAAACAGCTTCACCTGCTGCCAGCCCTGCATCCAACATTTCACCTTATTTAGAAGCACTTTTGGATCCTAATTTATAGCAGCTGTAGTTTTTTTAGCCAGTTTCTAGCACCAAAAAAGCCTAAGCCTCTGCCCAATCTGAAAACAAGGATGAACTATAAAGTCATTATTAAGCCTAAGTTTATTTTCAGTGTGTCAGAACTGATTTGCTACATGCTTTTCTAGGGCTATTGTATCACTTATGGAAGGGTTACTGAAGAAATCCCCAAACACTGAGAAAATGAAATATATGACAGTGTAATTTGTCAGCCTACCTATGCACACTGCAGGTCACACTCTGATGGGTGAGGTGAATGGGGAGCTAAATTCAATTCACTCATTTCACTGGCACAACTACCCACAGGTAATACAGATGCAGAGATAACAAGAAATGTGACTAGTTTGTTACCAACAGCCTCTAAAAATAATACACACACAAATAAACTTGTGTTTATAATGACCTGTTGTGCATCAGAGTTGTACTGGCTTCTTTAGCCCAGGAGCACCCAGGAACACTCAGCACTGCAGCACACAAACCCCACACAGCTGACACCAAGTGTTCAAAATTAGAGGTCACCTTGAAACTGTCATTCATTGCATGCTTCATCTAACTTGGTTTTATTCAAAGCTTTAGTCTCACTCTTACCCTTCTTATTCTTAAATCAAGATGTACGACCCAGGATCATCATATGCACTTGCCAGGTAGAATCATGCACAAACATAAGGAAAAGTCCAGAAAGTCTTAATACATGCTCTCTCCCCAAAGCCATGCCATTAAAGCTAAGGGACGGCTGCCCAGAGGGTTGAAGAATTTGTTGTGGTTTTGGGGGAAGAAACTTTCGATGGGGTCATTTAAAGGGATTGTGGAAATACCTTCCTATGGAATGTTTAGAGGACCAAAGGTGGGGAAAGGGAAGAATCTGGGTTAATAAGGCAGGAACAGAAATGGACAAAAAGCACTAAAGCAGTAAACAGGCTTCTGGTCCATTCACTTGTCTGCCTGAGCTTCGTCACAGCAGTCTATCCTATTTCCTCATTTTGTCCTATTTCTGTGTGTGTGCACACCCTGCTCTTTGCCTGCGTGTGTACCTGAATGTCAGTGATTTTTTGAGCCAGAGCAGCCAAAGAGTAAGATGAGAAGTTGCCACCCATCAAGACCACTGTAGATGTGCCATACTGACTTTTCACTGCCCAGATTTACATGTATACACCAAAAAAAGTATGTATATCAAGCTAACCACTAGCTGGATACAGAAATTTTTAAATCCTTCATTATTTTTCAGCAGTTTTAGCCTGCATAAATACACTGAGAATCAGAAAATAGCACAGAAACTTTACCAACACAAAACAAAAATATTAATTTAATAGTTGTGTGTCACAACGTATAAGTTCAGGAAATTAATTCTGCCAGGGACAGAGAGATATCCAAAAGCATATACAGTTATCCTCCAGCTGCTGTCATCCAGTAATTCCTGGGTTTATTTAGTCTTATTAGCTATTTTCCTAGATTTGTCATTGATGGATGTCGTGCACTAGTCATTTGAAAGAGCTGATAGCCTTGAAAGTGTATACACTGAGAGTTTCCAGAGCAGAGGAATAACTAAACTACTCTAAAGGATATAAGTCCTAAGAGAAAAATACATACCACCTCAGGAACAGATTAAAAAAGTAAGAAAACCAAGTAGGGTGCAAACAATTTTAGAATTCTTGTGAATCTTCTTTTTAACTTTCTATTAGAATTTGCTCCCATCCAGTGTCCAGAGGTACATATTCGTGAACAATTTTAGACAGAAGACTACCAAGAGGTGTAGGTGAACATAATTTATTTGTCAAAACAAGACAATTACTTCACAATAACTACAGTAATTTCATGATTACAAGCCGTACCTGATTATAAGGCGCAGCTCCGGGTGTCGGCAACCTTTAGGTCTTTGTATAAGCTGCACCAGATTATAAACTGCATTTTTGTTCGCAGGGAGGACCCGTGTGCAACAAAGTTGCCAATTAGTAACAGAAGTGTGAGATCACGGGCTTTACTGGCTCGGCTCAGGGCCGGGCAGGCTCAGCCCCCTCAGGGCTGCAGAACGGGCCAGGTGGCCCAGCTCAGCACTGTCGCTCAGCGGGGCCACTTGGGGCTGGCCGCCACTGCCGCCGCCGCTGGGCTCGCTTGCCCTGGCCCGGCGCTGCCCTGTGGCAGTAGGCAGGGAAGGAGCCCCCCTGCCTCTCCCCCCACGCTGCCGGCGGCACAGAGCCTGCCTCCACCCGCTGCACAACAGAGTAACCAATTTGTAACAATCGTGCAATCCCAGGTTTTACTGGCAGGTGCTCAGCTCGGCACCCTGGCTGGCACTTCTGGTGTTGGAAATTTCCAACCTTTTTTCATATATTGGCCGCTCCTGAGTGTAAGCCGCATTTCCGGGGTGGGAGCATGATTTTAGTCAAAATGGTGCGGCTTATAATCGTGAAATTACTGTATATAGATATTTCAGCTTCAGGAGACCAGAAGCTATAAAAAGTACAGAGGAGATTGCTAAATGTAAAACAAACCACTGAGCTCCAGCTCTCACCTGAGATGTGTGGGGGTGCACACGAACACACATGGGGGGGTCTCACAAAAGCTGTCAATAACCCTTGGGCTTCTAAGTACTGTCAAATCAGCAAAGCATGGAGAACTACACTCACTTTGTTTTGTGAAAATTATAACCACAGAAAGAGAAATTAATGTGTGAAATCAAATCCCCAGCAGCTGAAGCAAAATAATACTGTTAATACTTTTCTAGCACAAACTGAAACAGAAGTGCCTCTGAATCAGGATCATATCCTTAAATCACACCTTCATTAACTCCCAGCTGAGAAAGCATAGCACAGCTCCTGTGACCTGGCTGAAGTGACAGGATCTTTCTTTAGTCCTTTTGAGTTATATTCTTGGTCTACTACACATGGACTTCAAGACAATCACCCTCCTGAGGAACATTCTGATTAATATTATTTCTGCTTGAAACCATTATCAATTTTGCAATTGCTCTTAGCAGAGCTAGGAGTCCACCTAAACAGGACTTAGCTAAAGCATGGAATTTGTTAATGGGTGGGGTAAACATCTGAAAACTCTTTTTTTTCATGTCCCTTCGAAAACAACATTTTGACTTTCAGGAGGCTTGCATTGTCTTCATTGGCTGCTGTAGTGTCTGTGCTGCAAACTGTTTCTATGGGGGAAAGTGTTTCTATGCACAGAAATGACCAAAATTCTTCCTCTGTCTTGTCCCAGTGTGAAAAAAGAACCCCTCAGTATACAATACAGTGAGATGTAACTAATATAAAATACTGTACCTGTGAAAGTGAAATTGCATTGATAGTTACTGCATTTCTGATATTCTATCTTCATCTTTTTAGACATTAAACTAGCAATTGCCTACCAAAACTTACTGCAATCTTCAAGTATTTGTAATTTTGCCATTAAAAGGTTATATTAACCAAAGAATCAATTAATTTTTGCACTATAAATAAGGCTACACAACGGTGTCTGAGACTTTACTACAGAGTAACCTAGCAACCATTTTATTATCCATGTGTTGATCAAAGTATATACTTTGAAAAAATGAAAAATACTGTGATACAGATTGAGCCAGTATAAAAGTTGCCACAAACTTGATATTGTGTATGTGAATATGAGATAGAAAAGGGCAGTAGCTAAGGAAGTAAAGCTTGTTAGAAGGACCTCTAGGTGACTTTTCTCATATTTGTTTGTCTTCTGGTATTGTGTGAACTTTTTTCAGCTTTGCAAATTCTACATGAGCACACATACATACATATCAAGCTATCTCTTCTTCTGTTAGACCTATAGGGCCAGAACTCAATGATTTATATGAAGTTTAAATTATTCTATTCTTTCTAAATGCATAGACACACATAGTTCTATATTCTTAGTAAGCAGGATACTATCTTGTTATCTCTGTGCTCTGGTGTCCTTCAACAAAGAGTGAAAAGCAATTTATGCCAAACTTTATATTACCTCAAAATTACCTACTGCCTATAGGGAGGCCAGGAAATACAGCATTTGCCATGGTATTTAATGCAAGCAGTGATTGTCAGAGCATGTGTTTGTATGCAGCAAGTTTTCCAGCAGGTAGACAGGGCCAATCACACCCTGACAGAAAGGAGATAACACTGCCTCCACAATGGGCAGACAATGGTTTATAGTGAGATTGGACACTTGGACAGTCACCATTTCAGTTCCTTTAATGTAAGTCACCACCAGATCTTTCTAAGTTGCACAGCCTAAAACCAGCAGTCTAAAACCAGCCAGGAATGCTTGGGAGTGGTATTAAAATCTGAGGTATTGATTAGCTACTAGATTATAAGAACTAAATATCATACCCATCAAATCATAATGGGCACTTAATCTTAATTTGATGAGATCCTGAGGGAGAAAGTGAGCAGACAATGCTGCACTTGTCAAAAATTCCATTTCTTCTTGGTGAAAGCAGTGCCAGCAATGCAGGTCTGGTCTAACAGCTGGATCTCAGATTAAATATCTGCTCAAGACATTTTTAGCCCCTTATCTGAGGAAAAGAGCAGAAAACCTTTGATGGCTAACCTGCAGTGCTGGATTTTCTCCAAGGTGTGGTCTTCCTTCTCTTGTACACATTTGTATATACAGAATTGAGCTGTACTGTTGGTATTTGGGTCATTGCAAAAGTGTTTTCAAAGGTCTTTTACCTTTGAAATTTTTGATGTGAAGGTTGCAACACGCTGGCATACCATTCACTGGGAAATAGAGGTCTGTAAAGGGAACTCTAGTATATTGACTCGTGACCAACTATTTAGTATAAGATCAAGAAACCCTAAGTGTTAGCAGGCTATTTCATCATCAAACTGCACTTGAAAAACAGGTTATTGATTTAAAGGTGATGTCTTTTAGTGCTCAGCATAAGCCAGGATACCCTGACACAGATACGCAGTGGGAAAAAATTATTTGAATCTTGAAGGTTTCCTGTAAGGAAGTCTGTAACTTATGTAAAAGTAGAATGAGTTGCTGAAGCAAAAATCTTTCACCTACAAGCAGTCTGTTAAACACCTACACTTATCCTGTAGAGTATTAGTGGATCCCTGTAGCTTTTGATTGAAAAGAAAAATGTAGAGCAATTTTTTGACAGAAAGCTTTCAACACTTGTAATTGCGAAATGTTGCTGTCCAAGTCTGTAACAATTTGGCTTTGCTGGGGCTGCCAAATGCTGCAAATATCTACCTGCCTAGAAAGCAAAGGGCAGAAATAACAGAAGTATGCCTTCAAGATCTCAGTCCTCCTCGTGTTGCCACTCAGCCTGCCTGATGTAATGTGATGGGAAGCTTTAAAGTATGATAAAGGCAAGTCCTGATTTAATTCAAAAACCAAGATCCCTCTTGGTGCCATTCTTGAATTGACAAAGTGTCTTTCTGTCATTCCCGGGATTGTTTCTAATGTAAAACTCCTGCTGCAGTCCCCCAATGTAAGTGCTGACTGATTCATTTTGATCTGATTCCACAGAAGAATGAGGAGGCCAGGCAGTGGAAAAGGCTGCTAGATGAGGAGATAAATGGTTTCTGGATACTAAGCAAAAAACTTCTGTACTAATCTTTTACCTAATGCACTGTTTGTTGCTGTCAATAAAATGGTAAAACTCAGGGACCTCAAGAACTGTTCTGCTCTATCCCAGTATTTACCTTTTTTCATATAAAATTTAAATGCAACTTGCATTAACCCAGTAAAGCAGAAGTAAATTGAATTACAGTAATTTCACGAATACAAGCCGCAGCAATTTGACAAAAATTTTGGTGGAAATCCGGAAGTGCGGCTAATAGTCGGGGGCGGCTAATATGTGAATAATTTTCTGACATTTACAACCCCAGACGTGCCAGCCAGGGTGCCGAGCCAAGCACCTGCCAGTAAAAGCCGGCATTCCGCGATTGTTACAGTGTTACTGTGTTGCCCTGGCTCCCTGCTGGCAGCACGGGGGGTGGGGAGAGAGGCAGGAGAGCTCTCTTCCCTCCTCTGCCACAGCCCAGGGGAGGACGGGGGGGGCCCCGCGCAGCCATTGCCACGGCTCGGGGAGGAGGTGGGGTGCTTTGTCCGTGCCCGCCGCCAGCGCCACGGGCGCAGGAAAGCTCCGTCCCCGCCCGCCACCGCTACCGTAGGAGCGGGGGAAGCTCCGTCCCTGCCTGCCACCGCGGGGCAGCGCCGACCCGGGGTGACCGAGCCCAGTGGTAGCGGCGGCTGGCCCCGAGCGGCAGTGCCGGGCTGGGCCACCTGGCCCCGTCAGCAGCCCCTAGCGGGCCGAGCCTGCACAGCCTTAGCTCAGCCAGTAAACCCCTCCCTCCCGCGGTTCTGTTACTAATTGCACGCGGGTCCTTGCTGCTAACGACAGAGCGGCTTATATTCGGGTGCGGCTTATTTATGGACAAAAACCGAAATATTTGCCAACACCCAGAGATGCGGCTTATACTCAGTGCGGCTTGTATTCGTGAATTTACTGTAAAACATATCAAATTGAAAGCACCCAGTGTGCAATGGAGACCACCAAAAGATTAGCAGACATGGTATTTCACACTGTTGAAAAAAAGCATATCACCTATCAGAAAGGACCAATAATTTGTCAATATATGTCAATTTTCTCTAAGGACCCTTCAAAAGAATTTGTGTGAGCTAAATTGAAGTAGCAAAATTTAATGATTTTAATGATCAAACCATCAAACTCTCTGGGATTCTTCAAGGGTAAACTTACTTCCTTCTACTGGCACAGATCAAATTGCTGACCAATTTTGTTTTATCCAAACCCAGAAGAGCAGCCCCTGACTGGGATGGCAAGATGTTGGTTCTAAAAGATACATTCAAAGAGAACAAGTCCATCGTGCCTGTTCCTAGGGCTTCGGAAGTTTTTGAGGGGTTGGGTTTCTTTTGGAGGGGGTTTGAGGTTTTTTACAGATGCAGCAGTCATAATCAGATAAATTAAACTGTTTTCACCGAAGTTTAATTTGGGGCATCCTGTAGAGAAATAACACAAATTTCTGCAACATCAGTGGAATCAACATCTGTGACAGGCATTTACCAGTATATTTGGGAGTTATGTTCTTTATTCTGATCATCCCCATCCAAAAAAGGTCACAGAAGCTTGCCACATGAATGAATGGACATGCTGAACTTCACTCAGCCTTGCAAAGATACCAAAACCATTCAAACGTAATGCTATTTATCAGGAAAAATAAAAAAATATTCAAAGTAATGAAAATTTGAGCTTAGCTTGGCAGAAAATTCTAGTTAAAGAAAGGACAGTTTGGCTTAATATCTCTATGAGGTAAAATAATGATGAATATACAAATGAACATGAACAAATATGCTACTAGCATGCACAAGTAATGACAGCCAGTCTATATTTCATTTTGTTGCTGAAAAGAAACACATATCATGTTTATCTCTCTCACTGAAGCAGTCCAGATTTCAAATAGACATTTAAGCAGCTAGATGTTTTCTTAGCAAAAAATCAAATCTGGTTAACAGAAAAAATATTCATGTGACAATCTGTCACTGTGTTATTTTTTACTAATGAATTTACTTGGTTATCTTTTCAACAGAAAAAATTTAAGAACCATAATTGGTAACCATGATCTTGATAGTCCTTCAGCAACTTCTTAAGCAACACTGTACTACAAAATTATATCTGTAATGTAACATATATACTCCTAAGTACAATAATGGACATTAAAAGCATGTTCCACAATGTATCTGTTAAATCTATTATATAAACTGCCAAAATAAAGTACCACATGGGCTCATTTTCAGCTATTTGAAAAGCATTAAAAATTCATGTTATATGAACAGGAACATCCAATATTCAGCTTTTGTAAGCGAATATTTAAGATGCTCCATAAATTACAGTGCCAACTAGCAGTTCTTTAAAACACTCTGGATGTTAATAAAATCACCACGCTATAATGGACACACAAAATAAGTCATATCACCCTTCTGGCACTTACTATTGTAATATATCTGTAAAACTCAGGACTTCTGTGAGGCAATAGGTTCCAGCCCCAAAACATGAGTTATATAATATATATTTTACTCTTTATATTTCTTCACATGGAAGTGTGTTATGATTTAGCCCCTGCTGGCAGCTGAGCATCACACAGGCACTCACTCACCCTCCCCACCTACCCCACAGCGTGATAGGGAAAAGATCAGAAGAACAAATGAGAGAAAACCCATGGGTTGAGATAAAGGTAGTTTAATGAAACAGAAAAGGAAGAAAATAATAAAGGTGATAAAATAATCAGAATACACCAAACAAGTGATGCACAAGGCTACAGTGATGAAAGCCCAGCCAGTTCCTGAGCAGAGGGCTCTGGCCAGCGTTCCCCCCAGTTTATTGTTCAGCAGATGCCATGTGTTATGGAACATCTCTCAGGTCTCTTGCTCTTGCTCCCTCACACTTTCTTGTGCCCCTCCAGCCTTCTCGCTGGCAGGGCACAAGAAGTTGAAAAGTTCTTAGCTTAGTGCAAATATTGAATAACAGCAGGTAAAACATCAGTGTGTCATCAACATTATTTTTATACTAAATCCAAACAGCACCATACCAGCTATTAGGAAGAAAATTAACTCTATCCCAGCTGCAACTAGGACAAAGACTCAATTTATAATGTTTATATTTTATATTTGGTAATACAGACACAGATGTTGTCTCTCCATCAATACTAGAAGAAAATATTTTCCTATAAGCTTTTACTTTAAAAATTATAATCACTTGATGAAAGGAAAACCCAATGCTTTTGCAGCTGTTTTTCTCTCCTCAAAATCCCTTTACTTTATTTGTATGAATGTCTCATGGAACCTCTTTTTTGTTTCCTTCAAATCTGTGCTGACAAGACTTGCTGAACTAAATTGTTCAATAATGCATCAATCTGTTATTTTGTATTTATGATGTAGCTCTTCCCTATCCCCCCATAGCACTGCGCTGAAGTTTGGAGCCAAGCATGAGTTACAAGCCTGCAAAGCACCATGTGTGCTAATTGTGCTTTATATATTATTAATATGCAATGCATCCTGATACCAAGCTTCAGAGCCCCCAGGCCTTCTGAGAGATTCAAAGGAAGAAGAGAGGAGATCCCACTTGTCCTCAGTGTTTCCTAGCTCCTTTTGTCAGCTCCTGGCTGCTGCTCATTATCAGAGCTGGAGGAGGCAGAGCGCGGCGTGGCCGTCACTCCGCACCGCGGTCACAGCTCTGCCTGTGTGTGCTCCTGTGCTCTGCAGCACCATCTCCCTGGATCCTGGCAGACACTGCCAAGCTGCTCATGCTTTGCTGACACACATGCTTTCTACAGCTCTTTCTCCAGGAAGACCCTTTCCAGGAAAACCTTGTTAAGTACCTGACAGAACCAATCTTCTTTTAATTTCAAGGCACTTGGACCTTTAGATGTAATTACATGTATAAATAGAATGACTCACCCAATTTTCCTGCTGTTTGTAACTTACATTTCATTATTTTCATTTAGCTGACAGAGAGCTGACAATTGTAGCTGTCCCTGGAGATAGTGTAGTGTATCCAATTTACAGATATTCTTTGTAATTGTTTGGCAACAGACTGCCTGACCATGCATTTAAGAACTGAGGTGAACTTATATATGTATATTAAGATGAACCCAGATCAAAGTACCACATCTTATTTTATTTTTAATTAAAGCAGCAGAAATTTAAGGGAGTGTGGGAAACTCTACAGGCATGAGAGCCCATCTGGACATATTTGACAGGGCTCCTGTCATGCTGACAACTATTTTACAGCTCGGTGGTGTCTGACAAATTCTAAAACTATTTTCTGGGCTTATTAAGAGAAAATTGAAAGGGTCCAACCATGAAGCAGTCCCTGATTGCTGCTCAACACTGCATCTTCTCTGCTGCTGCCCTGAATGCAAGCAATCCTGTGGGCTGCTACACCTGACACATGGGGGCTGCTCCAGAAATGAGAAAACCCACAGAACACGTTAACTGTTCCTGGTGAAGGAGACAGAAGAGCCATAGAGGTATTTGTCTTCCTGGTAAATGCACCCTTAACATCTCCCTTTGCTTCCCTTAAATTCATTACACTCCTTAAACATGTTGCTTCTTTTAAATTCATTATACAAGCACAAAATTAAAAGTATATTCCTATCAAGGCTTTGAAAGGACTAACATATTAGTAGCAAGTAGAAGCTTCAGGTTTGTGGTTTTCCATGGCTTCATTGGCATTTACTCAAGTGAATACTCCCAGCTCGGATGTACAGTCCAAAATCTCACATGGAGAGTTGTGTGCCTTTGGTACTCGGTAGGGCTCAGTCAACTTCATGGCAAAGATAGTACAGAAAATACCAGCAAAAACTGCAGCCTTGGAGTTCTGAAAAGCAAAAACATAAAAGTACAAACAGCTGCTAACGGCTTCATATTATGCTCCCTCTGGAAAGTAAATACAGTCTATGGGGAATTTTCCAGTAGATAAAAATGGCTTAAACAAACTGCAGGGGAAAGAAGTGAGAGGAAGAGTGAGAAGTTACGGAGACCTAGAAAAACTACAGAAATTACTGTCTCAAAGCCTCCAGTTCATTTTGAAGTCAATCTGTTCCACTTGAGAAGACTGGCGATCCACTTAAGATGACTGGTAATCAGAAGATATTTAAGACCATTGTGTCTCTTTACTGGACCTTTTACTTCTAAGTACTGTCATCTTTTTCAAGCAGAGACTATAAAAGTACTGATACCAAGTTCTAGAAAGTAAAACATAATCTTACTGAAGATAAAGAGATTCCTACAAAGAAAATATTTTCCTGTTGCATTCAAATTTATGTGGACATTCCTGGACTAGAAATGAATGGCATTGTAAATGGAGTAAAAAGTAATAGAAAAGACATGACATAGCAGAAATTGCTGTATCGATTATGTGCTCCCTGTTCCTTCAGTCCATTTGGTCCATTGCCTCTTAATTAGTACTGTGTGTGTCTACATTAACGTGATAGCCTGAAGCAGGAGTGCACTTCTGAATCAAATCTCCTGCCATTTCCAATTACCCCTTTTTGTTTCAGATCTCAGGGTAACCCGAGAGCACACAAACTCCATTTCACTGTATTGGCCTAAATGAAGAGCTGAACTTCACACACTCACCTGGTGTGCTCCAGCCACTGACAGGCAATCAGGCTGCAGGACCAGCAGAGGGTCCCAGTGCATGTGACAGAGCTGCTGGGTCCTTGGCACCAGCTCTTTCCCCCTACAAAACGCGTTGCACTGAACTGCCTGCTAAGGTGGACGCAGCTTTCCTTCATTCATGCACATCACCTTGCTATATTTGCATGCTGATTAAAAATGTAGCAAATCTAAAATATAAAAGCTTCTTAAGCCTTTTTAAAATTCTTCTTTGCCATTAAACACCTTGTTAACAATGTAACCAAGTTCTGGGCGTTTTCCTGACATGCTGGCAGAGGAACACTTCCTGAAGCAGCTCAGTATAATTCTTATAATGATAAAATAATCAAATAAATTTTCAAATGTGTCACTATCAGAAACTATCAAATGTTTGCTCTATTGCTTCACTGCTGTCCAGGTTTTGGCTAGGATAGACTTACTTTCACCTCAGTAGCTGGAACGTTATCTCAAACCTCTGGCTCCATACTGCAGGCCAAAAAGGACTGTTGTGTTTAGGCTCAGCCAGCAGCTAAGCACCAAGAAACTGCTGGTTCAACAGCACATGGAATGGAGAAGAGAATCAAAAGTAGAAATTGCACATTTTGAGAAGTACAGGAATAGGAGGAGGAGGAGGAGGAGGAGGAGGAGGAGGAGGAGGAGGAGGAGGAGGAGGAGGAGGAGGAGGAGGAGGAGGAGGAGGAGGAGGAGGAGGAGGAGGAGGAGGAGGATGAGGACGAGGAGGAGGAGGATGATGAGGACAAGGACGAGGAAGAGGACGAGGAGAAGAAGAAGAAAATGATGATGATGATGATGAAGATCAAACCAAGGCAAAAGAAGTTATGCAAAATACAATTGCTCACCACCCGCTGATAAATGCCAGACCTTGCTCTCCTTCTGGGCATGAGGTCCTCTGGTGTGGAGTATCCCTTTGGCCAGTTTGCTCAGCTGTCCTGGCTGTGCTCTCCACCAGCTTCTCATGCTCCTCCTCACTGGCAGAGCATGAGACACACTAAAAAGTCCTTGACTCAGGATAGGCACTATATAACAATAACAAAAATGTCCATATGTTATCAATATTAATCTAATACTGAATCCCAAAAACACAGGTCTGTGCCAGACACTGAGAATAAATTAACTACCCCAGCGAAAACCAGGACAACTGTGAATGAGTAGTGAATTCCTTTTTCTCTGACTGGGGTAGAACTGCGGAAGACACAGATCAAACCAAGCAATTCTCAGCAAACCTTATGTTAACTGAGTGGATATGTTGTGGAACAGCTGTAGCTGTTGTCAACAGCAGTTAATATTTGGAGAGTAAATCCCCTCACTGTGCTTCTCTGTTGGTTTCCACAGGTGCTCACTCACAACCACACAGGGAGAGCAGCTATAAGGCCAAGGCTGGAAGTTCACTCCCAGTAAGGCAACTGCACTGGCACTCTGGTGGCTTCCAGGTAGTGCTGGAGCAGTCCCTGTCGGGGTCCCTGACATCTGACACGTGTGTGACTCCACAGTCCCTGTCAGTGGGCAGCAGCTCTTGCCCTCTCAGACACGCCCAAGTTACCCAAAGCTTGGCTGATGCTGGTGAGCAGTGTCTTCTTGAGGTGTTGGTTGATTTGGGAGGTTTATCGCTTCTGGTGGAGGTAATGGGATTATGTACAGCTTCTTGGAGACTTTCACAGGTTGCCTCTCAGCACATACTTTCCACTCCTCAGTTGTTATTGTCTGGTAAACTTCTATTCATCCACACACAATCACACACACTCACAGAGGAGGGGCTTTCATAATAAATCTCATATCTTTTTTGTGTCCTATACTGAAATCTGGAAACAAAAATTATTTTCCAGTTATATTCTCAACTAGAAAAGATTGTGATTCTTCTAATCTCCTAGAAAAATCTTCTGGTTCATTTTCTCATTCCATTCTGCCCTCACACAGATAATATTGTCCAACAGAACAACAAATTAGAATTGTTACAATGCATATGTTTAATGCCATATTTTTAAATAAAGATAATGAACATAGAGTTTTAGCACAAATTTGAGTATTGTACCTACCTTTTTTTATTCCCAAATGTCAACCTGTCTGCGTTCTTCTCTTGTTTTGTTCCTAAGTTCTAGTGATGCAACAAATGTTACTTATGAGAAACTACAGTATTCTTCTTGTCTGGGCTGAAATAAAGAAGATTTTTTGCTTTTTTTTTAGTTCGTGGTTTTCAAATACCCTTCACAAGTCTGTGTCTAAGCACCAGTAATTAAAACTAATCTGAGGAAAAAAAATTGTATTTTTCCCATTTAATACACAAGAAATTTATAGTTAGATAAATGCCATCAAACCAGAAACAACAGCCACAATTACAGGCTCCTGGGCCAGTATCTCAACAAAAGCTGCTTGCTCTCTTTGCCATGGCTGAGAATGAAAACAACAGCTGCTGACATCCAAAAGTGAAGCAGGTTTTCAGCTCTTTTGCAGAAGAGTAATCATTTCTTCCCTTACAGCCATTCCACCACACTGTCCTTTGCACAAATAATCAGTAGTTGCTGTCCTCCCTGCTTTGCTGTGTTAGCTCTAAATCATTCATGTTTCTCCTAATCAAATAATCTCAAATTATTTTCGAGAGTTGTGTTTATTTAAACTTAGAAGATGCACAATTTAGACTTGCATGTAAAACTGGTTAATCAGTGCAAGCTTGGAGGAGATATGGATAACGAGATATGGATAAATATGTCACCATCCCTTTTGGGTTTTATCTCTTACAGCTCTAACATAAGTCTGGCTGTACCCAGCCAGACTGCTTGCATCTGAATAGAGAGGTGATTCAGCAACATTTCAGCTAGAGGTCCGTCAATTTATTCATAGAGTTTGGGAGGCTGGAGCAGAGAGACTATTCACCATGGCTGAAAAATAGTGCAAATGTCACATGTGTCTTCAGAAAGGGAAAGGAGGAAGATTGGGAAACTACAGGCCAGTCTTGTGGTCTGGGGCTTGGAGTCAGACTCAAAACTTGAAAAAAATGGCAGAACATGAAGTAAAACACTTTCTAAAATTTTGTCTTTATGGAGATAAAATAACAACATCCAGAAAAGAAAGGGGCTAAAAAGAGACTGAAGGGAAGAAATCCTGAAAACAAATAACATGGCAGAATGAAGCTGCAGAAGAAGTAAGCTAATGGGTAATTAATGCTAGAAAAACAGAAAATAAGTATGTGTTAAGGAAGAGAAAGACACAGAAAATAAAGAAAATAAAAGAGGAAAAATGTTATATAGGATAAACAAATAACATCAATTCACTTTACTTAAGTCACCTTTGGCACCCAAGGCTCATCTTTATTCTGTAAAACATGTTTGCCAAAGTCCATAATGAAGTCTGGAACAGAGAGAATCTGTTGTGAACTCTCTGTGCCTTTGCATATTTTTAAATCATTCAAAATATCACAGAAAAGAAACTGATAAAGTAACACTTTCCTGTATCTCATTCCAATGCAGTGAGAATTTATAACATCACTTGGAAAAATATGTTTATTTTTTCCATATTGTCATCCTCTTACGTAGTACTAATTTTTAAACTGTGTATTATAATCACAATAGATCATTACTACAATGTGTTTCCTGAAGACCAAGAAAACAAAACTATGCTTTAATCAAATGGTGATAAAATAAAGCATTTTGTAGCAGACTTCAAACCTTTAAATTCCCACTACCGGAAAAAAAGTTGCTTTCATATCATGCAGGAAAACCAGCCTGGATTAGTGCAGTGCTTCATCTGCATCATTCAAGACATGCATTGCTATCATTACTAAAACAACACTGCTTGCATGTTACATATTTAACTATAAGCATACCATAATTCCTCATTAACAGTGCTGTGTTCCTAACCTGAATATGTTGTCTGGAGGTGGATGGGAGCTATTCCCAGACACAGGAAGTCCAGGGTGCCAGCTGATAAATCTGCATGCAAAATGCTGCACTACAGCCCTCTGTGTGTGACAGACAAAGCCCCCAGATGTGAAGGGCAGCTGTGCAAGGCAGTGCACTGCTCAGGGGTTGATGCTGCTTGGTACAACCTATGTCCAATAAAAATATTACCTATAAAAAAAACCTACAAAACCTATAAAAAATATCAAAGGTCAGCTTAGTGGACTGCCATTCATCCTGTTTGTGAGATACCCTTGTGGTTCCACCAGAGAACAGGGACTCAAGTAGGGGATGCAAATAATCCAGAAAGTCTCTTCAAATTCTTAGTCTCCACTTTACCTAAGACACTAACTGTATTTATACTGCAAATGGAAAATAAAAGATAATAGTAACATTTCATATTTTTAATAAAAACAATTATTTTTAGAAATGAGACCAAAAGGGTACCTGATGACACTGGTGCACAGGGCTGTGCTGACACCAGCCTACCTTATCCACTGTCTCCTATTTTTGGTTTTCACCTGTTCACAGCACCTCTATCCCTTTGCTCTGGGTATTATGAAAAATCAAAACAACTGCCGATGTGAGGTGTTTTACTTTTCTCTAGTTACTAATGGAGCTCTCTGTCTAAACAAAACCTCATTTCTTGAAACTTACTGGAACCTAATCTTGAAATGTCTCCTGTTCAGTAAAAAAGCACCACAGCACTAGTTAAAGCAACAGCTATGGGAGCTGTGGGAACACAGGTGGCAACATGAATATTGAGGAACTGTTTTTCCAAATAGGAATGGCTGTTTAGAGACCAGAGGAGCACACCAGCCCATCAGCCCATGAGACTCCTCGCTGCCTCCTTTCTTCTTGTTTGATAAGAGCAGAGTAACAGATTTTACCAGAGATCAGAGGGAACTGTCTGATCCCAGTGGGCTTTGGGGACCTGAGAGGTCTTGCTGAGGGACCTATGACTAGTTAAAAGCAAACAGCTCATCAGACAGCAGGAAGGGATCTGAAAAGATTGAAATGAGGCACATAAATGGGAAGGAGGGATTTGGATGACAGAAAAGTGTAAAAAGGTAGAAGATAGAATGAAAAAAAAAAACAGACTGAGGGACAAAACAACCACAAACCCAGCCTGTGCAGGAAAACATCATAAACTTCCTGGGGCTGCAGTCCACTTTTAAAACTCCCCAAGGATCAGCATGTAGTTTGAGCTGACAGTAAGATGCAGAGCACCCCCTGACATTTATGGGAAGGGTTCTCAGCTGAGGAGCAGCACTTTTTCTCATGGATACATAAGAATCATTCATTTGCTGGCCCTCATACTTCAGCACATTAAGGCCAGACCCTCCTCTCTCCCTCTGCTCACGGAGATGTTTTTTTCCTGAATCTTGTGTTCAGGTGAGTGGTTTTCCACTGCTGACATTTAATATTGTTCAAGGCAAAGAGGCTGTGTGACCAGACCTCTTTATCAGCCAAACAGTAAACACATTTGTAGTGTTACTAAATTTTGTTTGGCTGCCTGAAATGAAAACTAGACTGAGTGATAACAGGGAAATACCCTGAGACTCAAGAAACCAAAGACAGCTTTAATAGGGACCATGAAAAGTCTTTTGAAAGAATTCAAAGAGCAAAATACTACAGAGTGACAAAAAAGAAAAAGACTATCTTGAGAGAGTGAGTAGTTCTGTCTCTACAGAGAACATTAGCACAAAAAACACCCAGACTTTCTAAAAAACAAAAAAAAGTAGAAAAATAAATATCCCTGACCCACAACTCAACTCTCCTCAGTCCCACCAGCTCTTACTGAATTTTTCTAAGTCTCATCAGCTGCTGAGAGATTATCTGAAAGAGCTCCAGTGAAGGTTCTATAAACATTGTCTCCATAGCATAGGCTCTTGAATGTGGCTTTCTACCTGTGAGCTGAATGGAAGGACACATCCAGAAACCAAAATTCCTTCTTGGGTAATGAGTTCCACATGAGACAGCTTCTGCCACTGAATCACATACTCTCTACAGTTTTCAAGAGAGCTTATAGAAAAGTTGGGTAAATATATATACATTCTCTCTTAAAGACAACACTTGAGGATAAGAAGACTAATTGGTAGTAGTTCTGAAAACAAGACAGTGCTGTGTGTTGGTGTCTTTCTTCTGGTGACACAACTACACCCACGAACGCCCATCTTTGCTGCAAGCTCCCTCTCAGGGGCCTTTTCTCAATACTTTCGTAAAAATAGCACCTGAGTTCACTCCTTGCTACATTGAATAGCACCCTCACAAAACACTGCAGACATATGAATGTCAGCCTTGCATTGTGCCATATCCCCTCTTACTGGGACACCAGAAACAGATCCATCCTCACCACCCATCACACTGCTTGCTGAGCTTCTGCTCAGCTCCGTCCCAGATGAGGGACATTGGCTCATGACTGCTAATGCAGCTGCCTATGGAGTCCAGGCCCTCTGTTGCTTCTGTTGCCCCAGGTGAAGATGTGATTTCTGATTCTGCATAGAGTCAGCTTGGATCCAGAAATGGGTACTGTGTATGGCCCCTCACCACAACGGAAGCTTGCCCAGGGCAGCACTGAGCAGCACCAAATGCCCTGGTGCTTGCTGTGTGTAGTGCCCACTGCCACGACCCAGCTGGAGTCCACCTGGGGGGGACACTGCCATTCCTTATGTCTGACGTGTCTCTGGTCACAGTACAGGCATTAGGAGATGCAAAGATCTGAACTTCCCAGAGCAGGAACATGTCCACTGCCATGGCTGAAGTTGCAGGGTAATGCCCACGACCTCCATGTCCCAAGGCTGCTGTCACTGCAAAGGACACATCACTGACTTCATGGGAGAGGGCAACTCCTCACCAGGTGAGGAAGATTTAATGAATCTGCATAAGCCAGTGATGACTGATGGATGTTGCTCATTATTAGCAAGGAAAGGCAAGAGCTGCTTGGAGTATTTTGACATGTTAGAGATGAGTCATGGGAATTCCTTATTTTGCATTATCAAGAGTCCATTCCAAATAGAGAAAATAACTAATATAAGAATAGCTATTTTCAGCTTTTGAGCTACCATCTGCTGAGTTCTTGTCACCACGCAGCATCTAACAACCTTGTGTTACAAGGAGGTAAAGCTGAAGAGCATGAATTTGCTTGTGTGACAAAGCTGGCACTAAGACTCAGCTCCCAGCCCCCACTTGGCTGTTCATATTACACTTCTCTAAAATCTAAGAGTGGACAAATAAGTAGTTCAGTCATTCAAACAGAACCTGATCCAGCAGGCTATCAGCAGGAGTACTACTGTGAACAATTCATTGTGAAGTAAACGAAACTGCTCACAGAAAGTGGGTGTCCAAAGCTTCTCTTTGGGAGTAGATGGAAGGCTAAAGCAAATTATGTTTCCTTTTAAATGGGAAAAAAGAAAATGTAGGATGATTCTTCAACTTCAGTATTGTTAGCTGTTGTTAAATTAATAAAACATCCAGTACGTGAGCAAATTATCAAATTGCTTAAGTACAATTATAGTGCATTTCAAATATCAGTTCTGGTTATATTTTCTTTTGACAAAGTAATTACACTTCAAGAAACCACAATCAGAACAATTTTTCACTGCCAAATCTGAGAACAGAAGGTGAAAAAGGTGCATTGAGATGACTTTATAAATTGCTAACTTAACTTTTATATAATAAAAAGTCATAAAAGTAGAACAGCTTAAAAATAGACCAGAGAACTCACATCTTAATTCTATTTCAAGTTGTTTAATGATTTGTAATTTAATGAGCCTTAATACAAAGCTTATGTTTAGTTTTCTTTCCCTCCATTAACTTGATTTCTTGATATTGAAAGGGATTTGGCTGCTATAGAGGCAATATATATTTTTAGTCAAAAACTCACACAAGAGCAAGATTAGGCACAGCCATTTCCTGTCCCACCCCAGCTCCACAAGATACTCTGAACATCTGTTGGAGAAGACTGCAAGATATTCTTGTGAGGACTGAAAAGCTATTTACTTTGTGAGGCTATTGGGTTCAGGGCTGTTGAGCATAAAACACTGGGACAAGAGACAGGAAGAGAAGGAATACATTAAAAACCCAGTCACAGAATCCAAAAAGAGCAGGACAAAATTGATACTTATACCAAAGACCAGAGCTCTCACATTGATTATTGATAGGACACTGCTGGAACAAAGCTTTGACAAGTTCCACCAAAACTCTTTAACTGCTAAGGAGGGGGAAGCAAGATTACCATGGGTCTTAAAGGCTTAAGCAAACCAACTGTGGGATATTTGAAGAAATTGTGGGAATGCAATAGACTTACTATGAAATATTTAAGGGAAGGAGAAACACACACATTAGTGTGGATACGGGAGAACAAATAATGGGAAAAAAGAGAGCAGAGGAGGGCAGATAAATGCCACCAAGTCCTGTGCCTGACCACTGCATTCTGTCATTGTAACACTCCATTCTTCAGTATTACCCTGGGTGAGGGTGCTGTCCAGTCCATGCATATCGGTCAGAAGTCTGGGAGCTGACTGAGAGAGGGACCTTAGGTCTGAGTCAGTTACAGGGCAGTCTTGGGGTCTGAGAGGTGCAGGACACCACAGGGCTGGAGCTGCTACCAGAGAGATCCATTTGTGCATGTGTGTGTCTCTGTGACTGTGTCTGTGTGTGTATGACACCTGCCAGCATGGCTGGGTCCCAGCTAAACAACAAGAAAGGACCAACTGTATTTCTCATGTTTCTGTAGGTGGCCACTGCAGCCCAGAAAAAGGTGCTGTGCCCCAAAGCCTCCTGGACTCAGCTTTCCTCCCTCAATGCTCCCTCTGTAATCCCACTGCTCTCTAGTGCACACCCACACCTCTCTGGATGTGCTGCATACAATCAGAATCACTCTGTCAAGGCAGCACTGGAAGGGAAAACATCTGCTCCATCCTTGTCATGTGGACCTGATGTTCTTCCAACATGAGGCAGCAACGGATGCCCAGAAAAACTCCCAAATTTCCTCCAGGCTAATTTTGATGAATTGCTCCTTCTGGACTGACAACAGAGGGATAGTATGACTAGAGCAAGGAATTCTGGTCTGCAATGCTGCTTTCTCCTTTCCTCTTCACAATATAAAGCATGACAGGGGTTTCTGATAGCACACAGAAGACTACAGACTTACTGAGGCTTGTAGGGTCTTCTGTGAGAGAAAGTATGGATTGTCTCTCCAGGGCAGCATGGTGATCTGGATGCAGCGTCATTTTAAGCCCTACCTCAGTCTCAAAACGCATTCAACAAAGTCGGAGAAAGCTTCAAGTAACGTTTCACGTGCTGCCTCAACTACCTGGCTACCCGTGGTGCCCATGAGAAAACCACACACCCATGATAGTTCACAGAAAATCTTGTTGGAGATGCAGATTAATAGTGGATTTATCTGCACACCCAGGCTAGTAGCAGATTGAGAAAGAGAAGATAATTAGCAATTTGGGGATGTTAGCAATATGTATTTTCAGACAAAAATATTTGCTTTGAGGCTCTGGCTTACAGTTTTGGCACCATTTCTGTTCCATTCTTCCTTTCAGATGCTAGAGAATGTCCAAGTTCTCAGTGATGGCTGTTCTTATGTCCTTTTCTTTTCCCCATTATTAAAATATGTTATATGCTTTTGGAGTCAGATAATTTTGTTCAAAGTTTTCCATTTTACCCCCATATTCAGCTAATGATCAGCAGAGCTATTAAATTTGCAATTTTTGGTTCCTTTCAATCCCACCCACCCTCCATTGCAAGGTTCAAAGCCACTGCAGGCTCTTTGCAGCCTTTTGCATGCATCCAAACAGCTCACAGTGCTTTTGTTAAGGAGGAAATTATTCTTTCTGCTGTATCTCCCCACCATTCTGTGAGGTGAACCTCTTTCCCATTCTGTTTCACTGTTACACATCTCTTCAGCATCCTGCCACAGCAATGCCAGGATCTGGGTCAGTGGTGTCATGCACACAAAGTGTTTTGGAGATTTGGGAGGCAGGAGGCTCTGGAAGCTGCCCAGGAATGCAGCACCAATGTGCCATTCACACAAAGGACCTGAGAGTGACAATCTGCCCATCACAGAGAGTTTTGGGGGGGAACTGTGTTGTTGTTGAACATCTGGAGACAAAGTTCTGTCTCGTAACAGCACTGTGGAGAGCAGTAATGACACCTGAGACCAGGCAGGATAGCTGGACCACTAGGCCTGCTTGGACTCACTTCTCACTGGATTTAAAACCCACTTCTCATGTGAATACTGGAATGTACTGGAGTATTCCACCCATCTGGTGTCTGGTTGTAATTCAGTCAGGTTTTGAACATGAACAATATCCAAAAATAGTTTCTTAAAGTTTCTTAAAGGCCTTTTTGTGGTAGTGATTGTGAATAGAATATAGAAGAAACCAAATTCAGGCACATTGGTATTCAGATCCAAGCAAAAAGCATTAGCATAGTCCTAAAAAGCGTTGGCCTGATTTATGGCCTGAATTATTATATTCCTCCAGGGTTTCAGTGATGACATGCTTGCCACATGCTGTCTGTTTAACACAGTTCTTTCTTTGTCCTTCTCAGAATTTCTCTGTAAAAGTCAGAATTTTTGTAAAAGAAAACTAAGGGAATATTATAAAGGCCAGGGCCATGCCAGGCCCAGTGTACAACTCATTCAGCCAACATGTCTTGTGTGTTGTCACCACTGGCACATCTGTGCCTTCTGCTTTCCCCCCTCACTCACAAAACCTCTTTGTTTTCCCTGGAATATCAGGATGCTTCACAAAAGTGCACATGAGCGTAGGCTTGAGCCTGGGGTTTGCAGCAGCGGGGCTTTGGCATTGATTATGAGCAATTCTGATGTTTTCCACTGATTACCATGCATGTTTCTCTCCTACACAACATCTAAAATGATTCCTCGTGTTTCTGTTGTCCTCTCTCCTAATACAAGAGAAAAGGGAATTTCCTAATATTGAAAGGCAGATGAGAAACACTCTCCCCAGGCAAAGCACGAATACCCTGTAGCCACCTTATATTCCTCACAATATTCCTCCATGTCAACATCTTTCCCAGATTTCCCAAATGATTATGCATTCTTACTGATGAAGAAATACCCAGAGGTGTCATAATGCCAAGAGCTTTGGTGGGATATGTCTCCTCATTCTTCCTTCAAGGTACAAAACTGCTTCTTACTTAAGGAGACAAAAAAGAAACTTTCTTTATACTCAGAATATTAAATAACTGGAAACTTTGTATTTCTGTAACACATCTGGTACCTCCTCTTACTGGAGGCAAAATACTGAGCTAGATAGATAAGTGCTTGAATAGTAAGCATTGTTTATTAATATCATAAAAAATGACCACTGATGAGCAAGATGGAACAGTATTTGACAGCAAATCACTAAGTTCTTTGATAAAGAACTTTTATAAAGAACTGATAACCAGCTGCTATCAGTCAGGAATAAAATAAAACTGCAATATCAGTAATTTTTGACCCATTTTTCCTTGTTTTCTGTTGTTTCTCTCTAAGTCCCATTAGTAATCAACAATTCAACAGTCTTACAGGTTTCCTTACTCAGAACAAGAACTTATTTTAAACTTGATTTACCTGCTCCTCTTCAAACCATCTACCAGAAGCAGAAATTTTACAGCTTTGAAAATACTTTAATACGAAGCTGGGGGCAAGAATTAATGACAGTCATTTCTACCTTTCTCTAAGTACTGAGTGAACATACAAGGATTCAGAGAAATTCTTGCTTCTAACAGTATGCATCCTTCATTGCACCACGAGGAATGAGGTGAGCTTCCTTTCTTTTCCAGGAAGACAGGCTATAAAGGACCTAACACTGCAAAGGAGTCATAGGGTAAAATAACAATACTACCATGCTCTCCTTTACTATTTCACCCCAGGTTGCCAGCATACCTAATTGCAGCTGCATTATCACAAAATCAATCAAAAAGGAGTATAGAGAATATTGAGGCCCTTCAGTCATTACAGGCACACAATGTGTGAATCAATGCCAGGGGGACCCAATGTGTGGGTCCAATTTCAGTATTTCCCTTGTGAAAAACCTCAGATATTAACTCTTGACTGCTTCTGAAATCTTGATCATAAATATTTCTTTTCTAATAAATGATTTAGTTCTCAATCATGACTCATTAGGGATATTATTATTCTATTTTATTTCACTTACTTATTGACAGGTTAAAGTTACAGACACAACAAAAGCTATTCTATGAATGACAACATATGACAAATGAAGAAATACGATCTATTTTAAATGGCTTTTTGTCTTTAAGGCTTTGTAAAAAAATAAAGAAAATTTGAAAATCAAGATTTATCCCGTTTCTAAAATAGATTGGAAGTTACAAATCTGCAGGTATCTTTCCTGATCAAAGAGTGAAGTTCACAGAACTGGACAGCAACTACCCCTACATCACGTATTTGAACAATTTACGTATTAAAATAATCTATCAAGTAAGTTGGATCCTTTAAATCCATAGAAATTAAAATCTACTCTGCACTGTGTCCATACTATCTGTTCATTACTAAATAGTGTTGAAGAAGCAAGTGATAAATCACCACCACAGCAAAGAAAACAGCCCTTCCATCTGGAGGAACCAGTTTTCTAAAGCCTTCTGCAAAAGGATTGCACAGTCTGGCATCTCCAAAACATTTTGACATTCATATCCTCTAAAACTGGAACTCACTTAAGGCAGGCTTGAACTGAAGCAGGCATCACTGTGGCAGACAGGCACAGACACTGTCAGAGAATACAGGGACATTTTAGACACTGTAAGAGTCCTTCATGACTGAATCCCTCCTTTCTCATCTTGCACTGTAAAGTTCAATGATACCCATATACTTCATGTTGTGCCCTCCCCAAAAGACTAATTCCAATAAAGTTAACAGCAGGATTAATAAAAATAACATATATTTCTTTTAATTTATTGCTTTACAAGATACTTGCCATCACTAGAAGTGTGACCAAAATGGAACCCATCTTACTCCTGCAGAGGCTGCCCAGCTGCCCAGAGCTGCTCCATGGGTGCATGGAAACATCTGACCCTGCAGAGCCCACCAGAGTTCCTGTCCAGCTGCAGGCTGACCTCCCACAATGTAGCTCCAGACAAATCCAACTCATCATGCAGCTGAGCTCACTGAAGCTTGTTACTTTAAACTGCTGCACACCATGCAGCCCCCCAGCACAAGCAGCCTGGAAAAAGCTGCAGTCTGCACTAAGACAAAGGTAATTCTCATGGCTTCACCAGCTGTGTTCTTCACAGCCTGTGTTCCTCTTATTTCCTCAAACTTGTGAGCAAGTGTGGGCACAGCTCATGGCTACAATTTGTAGGCTGAGAGAGGAATTTCCCAATAGCTCAAATCCTGGAGCTGACAAACCTGCTCCATAAATAAGAGAAGTGGCAGTTTCTCAACACGAGCTTAGATTAGGTTTAAGCACTCTCAAAATCCTCCTGCAATACTGATAGGAAGTGCACACATTTACTCCTTGCCTGACTCATCCCAAATTAACTTCTCTTGCCCATCTAATTTTCTGTCTGGAAAAAATTTTGGCACGTTCCGATTCAGATGCAGAAAAAAGTCTGTGGTACTTTATCCAAAATTTTGTCTCTGTCTTGAATGTTTAGCTAATTGTGGAGGCATCCATACCCCTTTGCTGATGTGTGTGCTAGTAGCACATGCCCCACACTACCCTCATATGACTCCATTCTTACCCCTTCCACCTGCTGCTCCAATGGAAATGAACCATCAGACTCTCAGAAAGCATAAACCACCACCTTGGGCTTCATATGATAATAATAATAATAATAACAACAACAACAACAGCAACAACAACAACAACATTTTCCCTCATGTCAGGCAAGTTGGTGCTGTCTTGTACACCACTGATATAAAAGCACCAGATCCAAATCCCTCCTCCTCCTTCTCCACCTTGCAAGAAATCTCAGTATAATCACAGACTTCCAGCAAAAATATCCTGATTGTGAAATTACATTTTCATTTCTCCTGTTGGAATTTCTCCATCTTTTTATTTTTATACAATTATCCAATAAATTTTGGAGCAGAATTTTAATGTCTGCTGTACTTGTGGCACATCTCAGGTAACATACACCTAAAAAGCACTTTCTGCAGAGGATGTGCCCCCACAAATATTGACAGTACATTAAAATATATTTGATTGGTCTGATGGAAACTGTCAGAGGCCACCTGGTTCTTAGAAAAAGAAAAAGAAAAAGAAAAAGAAAAAGAAAAAGAAAAAGAAAAAGAAAAAGAAAAAGAAAAAGAAAAAGAAAAAGAAAAAGAGAATATATTTTTTCTTCTATTGATAAATCTCTGAGCATATGCAGCCTAATTTTTTTTATTTTCTCTTTTTCAGACTGAGGTTTACTGTCAAGTGGAGGGCTTAGCTATTACTAATACAGAGATCAATAAAAGCATCACCACATTGGTTTTTTTTCTCCTTCTGGCTTTATGATTTCCAGAGAAAGCAACTTAATAAGCTTTTCCTGTCTTTACCTTAAGGTGACCTCCCTAAAAACATCAGAAATGTATAACATTTCCTGTGTATTTTCCCATATTCTATTGAGAAATTTTTGTATTCAAGAAAGATATTTTAAAATTTTTCTCATCTCTTACTTAGATCCCTTTCAGTGGAAAACACCTTCATATGAAAAGAAGGATTTTGTGTATTCATAAACTAATAATGGTCCTTTTATTTCCTCATAGTATTAAAAATTACAACTTCTTGAGCCTATTTACTGGTAAATTTAGTTCATATATTTCTTTATGGAGGCTAGGTCACCTCAGAAAACATGAATTTTACCTTTTCACCCTCTACTGTTTGTGGATTTTCTTTCAGAAGTAATATCTCAGCTGCTGGCTCCATATCCTTATCCAGCTTGAAATTAATAAATATCACATTTCCTTTCGTGCTGGCAGGTCTCTCAACTTTTGCTGCAATATTGACAATGGTTCTTATGATACATTTTATGAGGCAATATTGTTGCTACTATCCTCTGAGCAGAGAGTGCACGAAAACCCTACCAAAGCAAATCAACACAATTTAGTTCTCACATGTCGCTGCCTGGGGTTGAGTGGTTTGATAGATGTGCTGAATATTTGCAGTCTCAACCTCAGAACTGAGTCTGCCTTCCTGCCCTGGGTCTGCTTTATGATTTTGATTCTCTGTCACACTTGTAGCACCAAAAGAGTCTTCAGCCTTCACATGGTTCAAACTGTGATGTGATATTCACTTTTTGGAGCAACTTGTTTTTATTTCTTTCACAATTATATTTATTCAGACATGGGGTTTGGATGAAAAATATACTAATCTTAACATTTATCAGTTGATTTATAGGCAGATGTTTGCAGAAAATTAATTTTTCTCATGATCCACACACAGACATACTCTTGCAGTTATTAATGAAAGCAGAGTAAATCTCCATCTTTGAAGCTAATTGAAAGTCAGTTGCACAGATCCACCAGCAGCCTGATCTGACTTTAGGCAGGAAATTGGACTAGATCACCTCCAGAGATCCCTCTCAACTTAATTATTCTATCAATACATAGCATTAGCATCTTATCCTTATAACACTGATTTTATTATTGTAATTTGTTCTCTCTTGAGAAGTTTGGCTGCACAATGAACTATTCATCTGGTGCTTATGAAATCACCATGCAACAGGGATTGCCTCACCTTCATAGCAAAAGTATAGATTCTGTAAGCTTCCCAAAAGTTTTTACAACTGCAGTTTTTAAATACATTATTTTTCTTTTTTTCCTGCCTAGGGAAGGGCTGCTGTACTGACTGTGTGGTGAATCAGTGCACTGAACATATGGTCCCTAATGCTACATGTTGTTTGCAATCATTGCTCTTTAGGTGGCAAATCCCTTAATGAAATCCAAGTGTGTAAAGAAAAGTACATGTGCCAGCAAGGAATATTTTCTCTTTAGTCCTGTGTGTTTCTGTAGCCACCTCTGGTGCAGGAGCTCCAAATGCACACACTCCTGTGTCCACGGAGTCCTGCTGAGCCAAACCAACCATCACCTTTCTTTCAGCAGCACTCTTGTCCCACCCTCTTCTCACTGAAGCTTTCTAAGCCTGCTTGCCAGTGTTTTGGGATGCTCATGACTTTCCCAGCAGAAGGCTTTTTCAAAAGGGAAGGAAGTATGAGGGCTCCTCTGAGTGACACAGAGCAAGACTCAGCTGGTGACAATAGACTCACACATTGCTCGCTCAAGGATGGGAAATGCTACAGCAAAGTCTAATTAGAAAACAATTGCCAAATTGTTTTGGCAACCACAGCAGCTTCTGTCAGATACCAATACAGCACACACAATTCACCACCATCTTCTAGTCCTTCTGCAGCAAGATTTAATTCTCCACACAGAGGAATCAGGGCTCTGAGCTTTTCTGCTGAAGACAGACAGATGAGCTTGTTACAGCTCAGGGCACAGAGCAGGCACTGAGTCTGAGCAGTATGAGAGAGACAGACTGCAGCCATCATTCCTGCTCTCCCCTATCACCTAAACACATAAGGTTAGTCAATATGATTTTCTGGGGTGATGAGTTTGTTCTTATCAACAGATTTCAGATATTGGAAACACCATTCCTTTACTCTCCAGCTTTGAAAAGGGTGATATTAGGCAAGGAAGAATAAATTCAGAAAAAAAAAAAAGCAGAAGGAAGCACAGGAAGGGAAACCACACCACTGTAGAAAAAGAAAAGCAACACTGCTTCATATACATTCCAGGGAAAAGACAAAGTGTGACCAGTATATTTGAGGGGAGTCTTTATGCAAAGAGGAAATCACCCATGTGAAATATAAAACAAAGCCTGAAAAAGCAAAGACATCAAAGTAGAGTAAATTTTGCATAATGTGTCAGTCCTAAGGCTTGGTAGGTAGAAATCTACTGAAACTGATTTAAAATAAAGAGCTTACTTTGAACTGTGGATGAAGTCAGAAAGGTAGAACACAAAGTGCTAACACTGCTCAGGATGGACCATTTCCTACAGCCAGCACAAAGGGATATAGAATTATTTAAATGAGGATCAAAACTTAATCCAAGAGGCTCCCCATTCTGTATCTTTACAGTTTTGAATCACAACGTCCAAAAATTTTATGGTATTTGAAGACCTTTATTCAATTCTTATCATGTACTGGAGCTCACTATGCAGTAAATAAACTTTCTAATTGGAGAAACAAAATCAATCTGTTTTTGCAAGTTACTTAGGTGAGCATATAGATGCTATGATTAGCAAAAAGGAAATATCTGAAACAAGTATTCATGTCAAGCTTATGAACTGAAACTCTCTGTCCACAACCTGGTAAATAGATGGTGAGAAATAACAGCTGCAGATGGACAAATCAAGATTTGTTTGAGAAGGAGCTGTAAACAAATACAGGGTTAAATCTGCAGTGACCCAATTAACTCCACAACCTTGGCACATCCCACAGTTCTAGAAAGATGACTTTACAATATTTCTAGGTGACAACCAAGAAATACAACCAAACCTTTTTATTTAATGTGATCTACAATGGTGAAGTGATGCACAATAACTGGTTACTGCAGGATTTATCACAAGTGCATGATTTCAGCTTTACAAGGAACGAAATATTCCATCAGATATTACAGGACTATGATGTTGTAAACCTTATGCAGAGCTGGAGCACATGCTCTGTATGTTATGAAAGATCTGAAGTTACTTTTATGAAACTATTTTAATGGCACATCAGTTTTTTCCCTTGCTATTCCAAGTGCTGCACACACTGATTTTAAGATTTTAAGAGATTTTAAGAGATTTTTTTTTAGAAAAGAATGAGCAAGTCAGTATATATGTTGAGTAATGAATTCATGGCTTGCATGGTATATGCCAACTGAAAAAGCCATTTTACATTGCATTAACCTTTTATCTCTAATTGTTTTGGAGGTTTTTCCCAAGATCTTTTTTTTACAACTGTATACGGTTGCCAAATTGTTTATATGTGTGGCAACTTATTTTGTGGCCAATTAGGGATAAGCAGCATTTCAGAGCTCATGATAGTTGAGTTAAACTGTAAAGTTACTCAATCCACCTACTGAAAATGTCATTTGATGCTATTTCTAACTCTACTTTTTCTCTCTGTTTCAGGTTCCTTTGCATCCTGCTATCACCATGAAGTTTCTGTTTTGCTTTCCTTCCTAAGTACAGTAAATTTACGAATACAAGCCGCACTGAGTATAAGCCGCATCTCTGGGTGTTGGCAAATATTTCGTTTTTTGTCCATAAATAAGCCGCACCTGAATATAAGCCGCTCTGTCGTTCGCAGTGAGGACCTGCGTGCAACAAAGTTGCCAAATACTAACAGAACTGCGGCATGGCGGGGGGTTTACTGGCTCAACTAAGGCTGTGCAGGCTCGGCCCGCTCAGGGCTGCCGATGGGGCCAGGTGGCCCAGCTCAGTGGTGTCACTCGGGGCTGGCCGCCGCCTCTGGGTTTGCTCGCCCCGGCCCCGCTCCCGCCGCGGCGCCGGCCGGGCACAGAGCACACCCTGCTCCCGCCACGGCAGCGGAGGGCGGGGGCAGAGCCCCCCCCCTCCTCCCCAAGCCACGGCAATGGCGGTGCGGGCTCCCCCCCTCCTCCCTGGGCCGTGGCAATGGTGGCGCGGGCTCCCCCCGTCTCTCCCCCGGGCTGCGGCAGAGGAGGGAAGAAGAGAGCTCTCCTGCCTCTCTCCCCACCTCCGGTGCTGCCTGCAGGGAGCCAGGGCAACAGAGTAACACTTTGTAACAATCGCGAAATGCCGGCTTTTACTGGCAGGTGCTTGGCTCGACGCCCTGGCTGGCACGTCTGGGGTTGTAAATGCCAGAAAATTATTCACATATTAGCCACCCCCGAGTATTAACCACACTTCCGGGTTTCCACCAAAATTTTTGTCAAATTGCTGCGGCTTGTATTCGTGAAATTACTCTATAAGGAAAGGGAAGGGAGGGAGCGGGGGAGCAGCACAAGAAGAATTGCAGAAATATATTGTGGAAAGTCCCAAGGGATTACTTCAATCACAAATAATTTCTTCAATCATTTTTAATCAAGCAACAAGGACTCACACTGTGATAATTTTCCACATTTTTTTAATAGCTGTCCATCCGGAACTGATGTTAGTCTCCAGATCAGCCCTCTTTTAGGAAAGAACTTTATAACCCCTTATTTTTCCTTGTCAAACAGTGTGAAATATGTTGATTCCTGTAGATTAATTTTTCCAATAAATAAGTGATGTCACTCTGTGTGTGTGTGTGTGTGTGTGTGTGTGTGTGTGTGCCTACCCACTGCAGGAAACTCCAGCTTCTCTGAGAACCAAAGATCCAGCTTGATCCATCACTGTGTTCCATGTTCTAACATGAAACTTTTGCTCCAATACAAAATTCATGACAGCCTCAGGTTTCTCTTCACCAGCTTTTACTAGTTTTCCATCCAAATGATGTTTCATATTTTGCAGTTATCCAAACGTCAGCACATTATTTTGAAGTCCTTTACTACCCTGCCATCCATTGGCTTGCTAACATAGAGAATCCTGTAATTAATGGGCAGGGACAGAATTTTAAAAATATGCAAACTCTAAGATCTACTGTCCTGTGACAAAGATGCAGTTTTGTCCCAACTAATTAACGCTGACACTGGGTGTGCTACACAGTAGCTAAATTGCAAGTTGGTTTGTTTGCCTTAATTGCTCTGTTCGCATTATTTATCTGTCCTGAATTAATTTAAGCAAGAAGAGTTTTTGTTCTTTGGATTTCAATGAGGTCTGTATTAAATATACCTACTTTCATTTCCTTTGCCATTTTTCCTTGATGTTGCAAAAAGACCAATTTGAAAAGAGAGAACACAGTAAATTTTGGCTCAGTGGGAGATGCACTCACAGTTGGATCCCTTCTTTTTATATTTCTCATAAATGCACAACTATGTTGCCTCCCGAATTTTCCTAATGACAGAAATTTAAAGTCCTAGACAACAATTAACACTACAGGGGAAAAGAGTAGTACAATTCTTTTACCACAAGAAAAATATCAAAAGCTGGTTTTAAAGCTGTACATTTTTCAACTTTTCTTCGTTTCAGTTTTTACCACTTTTGCTTATCATTCATCAAAAAAACCTCTGAGTTCTCAAGTTATTACTGAGTAGATCAGATCATTTTTTTAAATTAAATGTGAATAATAAATAATGAGAGTGATGATTTTCTTTGTGAACATGGTATTGATATGAGCAGCATGTTGGCAGAGGACGCTGAACCCCAGGCAGATGAAATAATTTATTCAACCCCCCATATGGAAAAAGTGGCAGAAAGGGGTGTGGGTGACATTACCAGGCTGTTCTGCAGAACAGCAGCCAGTTTTGGAGCACTATAGAAATCTGCACAGACAGAATGTACACAGACTTCACAACTCACATCAGTAAATTTTCTGACATTTTGTGGAGCTGATATTGTGGAGTATCCAGTTAATGCCTTGACTTCCAGTGGGGTAAAATTAAAATAAGACATAAAATCCACGTCCAAATTAAAAAGTCTCTTCAGGAATTTCTAGTTGAGGGGGAGGAAGACAGAGCACTAAGATTATGATTTTGGTACAGGTTTGCTTGAAAGATCATTACAGGGCGTGCTGTCCAAATGGAGTGAAATAGCTGGTTAGGGATTTAGTGAGTGAACTAGTGAAGAAAAATATCATGTGTCCCTTTTGTTCTCTTTTTTTAATGAGAATAAGTAATGTGTGATGAAAATCTTATAAAGGAAAGAGGTTTATATTTGCCTTAATAAATACAGATGTGGATACAGGATTTTTTAAAGGAATTTAGGAGGTGGTGGATACACTCAAAGCACATTCTCTGCTCAAATTCCCTTTGATTTAAACATTGGTGCAAGAATCACCAATGCACTGAGGAGATAACAGATGTCCCACAACTAAAGAAAATTACAGGGAGATCACCACAAAAAACCAGCCTCAGCACAGAAAGATCATAATTTTCAGGCTCTAGCAATCTGCAGACTGCCATAAGAAATATAGCTGGAGTCAGACCTAATTTACGCTAGTAGAAATCCATGTTGAAGCAAATCATTTATTTAACTAATTATTGTGAATGGGGGTTGGAATCCATTTCAGGACCTATATTTTTTCCTCATGCCCGAAAAAATGTAGTTCTAGTGGTATTAGATATAACAAGACTAGGACCTTATAATTCCCTAAGAGACTGGATAATAAAGAAATTTTTCTATGAAAAGAAATGTCCAACTTCAAGCCTGGAGTGTGATCAGCAGATGGACAGCCACCCCCAGGTCCACACTGCCTGTGGTGCACTAAGCTTCTCCTCTGGAAACTGTACAAATCCATGCACTCATAAGACAGAAGTAGTTGCAAACCCATCTTATTAAATATGAAAGTTTTCAAGTCCTGTGAGATTTTAAGAAAAACCAATATTTTTAAAATATAAATCAGGGAAAAGTACATAGAGCGGTGGTTTTTTAAGCATCAGTTTGCAGCTATTTTAAAAAACTAAACCAACGTGCATATTTCCAGAAATGTAAAGGGAATCCCATTATATTCCCTTATAAATAAGGGAGAAGGAAACAACAATCACATTCCTCCTCCGCACACTTTTCTGCCTTCCTAATATTAGTGCTGAATCTGCTTAGAGTACCAGGCAGGCCAATATATTACTATTGACAACATGCTACAGTTTGACTCCCTGAACAAGAAAATCACTACTTCAATCTATGTTATTCTTAGTTGGAAACACTGTGTTGTTATTGTTTTGGCTGCTTTTGTAACTTTTTGCATTCCCAGCAGCAGCAGCAGAACAGGATATATTAGCTAAACAGTATGAATGATTTGCCATTTCTTAGCTACTATTACAAAACCTGAATTTTGACATCCTTAACTGAGCTTTGCCGAGGCTCAGGGACCTAAAGTGCTTTCAAATTGCAACAAACTATACATACACAAACCTTCATAGAGAGCACCATAGAAATCTCTACCACGATTGCAGCTCAGCCCAGCAGCTTTTCACCACTCACACCACATGGTAGTTGTAAGCACCAAACTGAACAATATATCCAGGGAAGCTGCACAGAGAGGTCAGAAATGCAAAATATAAGCTGAAGTGTGAGCAATGCCTCCAGTTAAGGTCTTTTATCAGGCCCCAGTTTCAGTTGCTTATAATTTTGCTATTGAGTCGTTTTCTGATCCAGATGCCTGTCTTAAGTTAAAATTTCAGATCAAACGTTTTTCTCTGTTCCCAGAAAAAGGGTATTACCAGTGAGGTGAGTGCAATTGTCTTCAAGTGGTCTGATAAATCACCTCCCCAACAGGTTTCCATTACCACTGCAGCAACCAAAGCTTGCATCATCAACTACCAAGTAACAGGCATGATTAGGTATAATGAGGCAATTAAACCTCCAGGTGCACAGATCTGACCACAAGAGTATTCTCACCAGTCCCATGAATATGAGGACAATACAGAACACTTGGGCCATACATTATTCTCATCCATTTTGTTGTTAAGATCTGAATGAAGGTTTTGAAAATTAGCATCATAGGAGCCACTGAGGTGTTGGAAATGACATTGTTACTGTGAGAACTCAAAAGTCAACCAAAACTACAAGGCTTCAAAGTCAATCTTATTTGACATAAAATTACGAAAGTCCTGGGTAAATAGTGGAAGCAGTCTCAGGAGGGATCCATGTGGGCAAGGAAACACCAAGGACTCAGGGTGTTCAGGGCTGCTCTCTGTGGTCCCTGAGACACTTTCCATGCACTTCAGAAAAGAGGTAACCAAGACCTAACAGCACAGAGAAATCTATTTGGGAATAGGGAAGAACAGGGAAAACATCCAGGGAAAGAAAATAAAAGGTCATCTATTGGTAAAGTGGAAGAAATAGCTGAGTTTTGAGAGAGAGCCAACAAAACAGAGAAGGTCCAGAAGAAGGGGACTGGAGGCCAATGGCAGCAAACAGGTTGGAGGCAGAGTGGTGATGGGGACCAGAGTCCTGCAGTGATGGGAGGAGGGGGCAGAGCAAGACAGGAAGCACAGAATGCTCCTCTGAAACCCCAAACCAGAGACACTTGTTCTGAATTTCTTTCTTACAATTCTTCTGTACTGTTTTTCTCAGCCAGGCTGGAAAAAACAGAAAGCATGTCATACCACACCATATGGGCCTATCCTGAGGGCCAGTCATCTGAAATCCATCACATAAGTGTGAGCTGAGCGAGCAACTGGGAGCTGCATCGCATGATTATTCCTTGTGAGGGTCTGCCATCACCGAGGCACTCAGAATATTAATGGATTTTACAATGGCTAGAAGACAAATGAGGATGCATTCATGTTGGCAGACCACAGGAATAAATCCACACATACTGTATGACTGAATTTCTGTGTATTCAGTTTGGTGGGGGCTTTTGGTTTTGTTAGTTATTTGGTTGGGCATTAAAAACCCAATTCTAGAAAGCTAAAAGACATATTCCATATTTATCTCTACATGGAGTGAGCAAAGGCTCTCATTGGAGAAAGGAGCATGTGGTTCAAGGCAGTAACGCGCTGCACAAATCCAAAGTAGCTGAATTTATTTTGCAAAGAAAACCTTCAATCTAGAATTTCACAACTTTCCCAAATTTGATTTGCACTTCAGTATTTGCTTACTGGGTAATGTAGCACAGGAATTTTGCAAACTGTGGTGCACAAGCCATGGGGACCATCTCATCACCTTTCTTACAAAGCAGACCAAGATTTTTAACTACTGCAGAAGAAGGAAGGTACAAGCTCGTTTTCAGAGTCAGTGCACCACAGTTTTAAGCATTTCTGGGAATTGCTTCTCTTCTTCAAACTCATCTCATGGTGTAAGGAGCAGTGACTTCTGAGATACAGGAACTGACTGGTCTGCACATCCAGGCATCTCATCTCCAGCCTGGCAGAACTGGTTTTAAAAGTGCCCATCCAAATTCTGAAGCAGATGTAGAGGGGCTTCTGCAAAACATGACAGGACCCTAAGAGGCTGTCTAGAGTCACAGGAGACTGCAGAGAAGAAAGTTATTTTTGGAACTATTCCTTCTTCTGCAGTATGCAATTACTTTTCATTTCTCCAGCTGCTTCCATAAGCAATTTCTTACTAGCACAGGGTTTGTTCTGTCAAATAATGTACTTTATCTACCTATCTCAGTCCTAGTTTTGTTAGTTTTGAGCACAGAGAACCACAGGGGATCTCCTGAGCTAGCACAAATTCTTCTTATTATGGAACTCATCTTAGTGATGGTTCAAAAGTTAAGACTACTCAAGATTTGGCAGTTGGGGCATTTTTTGACAGCTGCAAACTGATGAGCTCAGAGAAATCATCATCCAGAAAAATAACTCAATATTAAAAAAACAACAACAAAAAAAATCCAACCCAACCCGACCCAAAAACAAAACTATGAAACACAAAACCACTGGTGTTTTTTTTTTAATCTTTAAAATTATTATTTGGACTTCTTTCATGCCCACAAGCAAAATTTAGGAATGCAGTCAAGCACATGTGCACAAATCCCACTGAAATTTGTAAGGGGTTTCACACACTTAGTGAAGTGTAAGTAGTTTTCTGTGAGCCTCTTAATGTTTATTTGCAGACATGCTAGAATCTACATGACCAGTATGCACAGATATTACTATATCTTATTTTATTTCAACCACCAGTTGATCTAGAGAATGAAAATGTTGTCAGAAGTTAGCAAAAACAGCCTTATTTTGCATTCTTACAACGTAAATACAACTGCTGCAAAAACTGAATCATGAACTGATGCTTTCATAAATTATGAGATTATTGCCTCTTAGCACTTGAAAAATGAATGAATAAGTAATATTTGAAAATGTGTCTATGCTACATTTCCAGTTTTTTATTTCTTTTGGCTCTTTAAAACTTTATTGACTATTAGCATCATGACCACTGCTGGCATGCTAGGAATCAGTATCATACAATAGGTGTCCTGGCAGCTGGTCTTTGGAATATGTCTTTACCATGTCAAGAGTTTAATGATTCCTTAATATATAGAAAAAATCTTGCACATTTTATAGTATCATCATGCCATCTAGAGGTAGCATATCACTGAGGCTCCCATTCATCCTCATTCCAGGAACAAAGCAAAATAGTGAGAGGAATAGTGGGATGGAGGTCTTTAAAGATAGCCTTTCACTAGGATGCTCCAACAGATTTGACTGCAATTAGGCCATGGGTTTCAGCACTATTAGAAAAGGACAGGAAATGAAGTTGCATGAGACTCATTAGGAAAAAAACATTCAAAAGCCCATTGCTTATTCACAAAAGAAAAATAAGCAATGGACAATCTGCTGCTTTTCTACCCAGCTCCACTAGAAACTGTGCTGCATCTGGCACTCCATATTCACCTGCCTTGAAGTCCTACAGAGGAATAAACACTGTAAGGATCAACACTGTTCAAAGCAGTAAGATGAGCCAAGTCCATTTCAAAAAGGGAATTTTGCAACAAAGAGCCAGCTTTGCATTCACCACATGCTCCCCATCTGTCTTGACCCCTTGATTTCCCAATACTTCTCCAACTTCCCTGAAATAACAGAGCTCTGAACAGGAATCAAGTACTTCTCACAGATAACTCAGGGTAGAACCAGCCCAAGGAAGGATAAATATGAGATCAGAAGAATTTTCTTAGAATATTTTCTAATAAGGTCTTGAAAACCTGCAAGGACAGAGACAGCACAAATTGTATTGTCCAACCCTTCCACAGCTCCACTGTTCCACGGAGAACAAGCTTCTCACTGTACCCAGTCTGGATCACAGTTGTTCAGTCTTCACTGTCCCATACCCTCCCCAGCACACACCCCCATGATGTGTTTTCATAGCCTCTCTGTCTGGTCTGGGATGGTTTGGTCCCTCCTGAAATCATCCTGTCTCCCAGCAGAATCAGTGCCAGCCCTTCAGTTTCTCCCCACAAGACAAGTACAGTTCATGTCTGCAAAGTCTCTCCTTAATAAAGAGAGCAAAAGGAGCAAAGACATGAAAGAACTACTGACAAGGAGGTTGCAGCTGGAAACTGGCAAGAAATACGTTGTTATGTTTAGCAGTGATTCTCAACTTTTACCTTTAGGTGGTTCTTGTCCTGTTTTTAAGGATACAACAAGAGTAAATTAAATAAGGGTATTGCATAGCAAAACTACTGAGAAAAGCAGAAATCTTTTCCCTGTAGCAAAAATCTGTTTCTTGGTTTACTTTGTGCCTCCTATTACACAGAAAACCTATGGCTGAATTTGCTTTACTGTCTGCTGTTATATTCCTACATCTGAAAGAACAGAACAAGCAAACGTCAGCATTGGAAAATAATAGGAAAAATAAAATCTCAGCTCAGTGCCCTTGCAAAACAGCATCAAAGGCAGTCTGGAAACAGTCCTAATCACTAGAAATATATGTCAAAAGTAGTAATTAGTATTGTAATTATCCTACAGCCTTGGCATCTGTCTTATATAAGCATTTAAGCCCCAAGAAAGCAGGTCAGCATGACTTCAGTTGACACAAACACATGAAAGAGGAAGAACCAACAAAAACTCAGAAAAATATCAAGCCAACCACATCTGCTTTCACTTGGACAGTGCTACATGGGACACTGATGTTTTCACCAAGCTCCCAACAGTATCTGTGTGCATTACCCAACAATTCCTCCAATATAAAATTCATAAGATCTTTTGGAAGCAGGAGTTATTCCATTGCCAGTGATGTCTCTAAATAAAAACCATTTATTTCCACTGTGCCTTGTGCTGCATTCAGAGCTCTTGGAGCACTCAGCACTCACCTCCCCTGTCCTGGAAATTAGAGTGGCTGCAAGGACACCACAGGCACCAGAGAGGCTCTCTGCCCATGCCAGAGTGGACAGCCTGACCAATGAGCTGTGGCACCTGGAAACTGAACTACTATCTGCAGGTGTGGCTCTATCTCCTTGAGACACATTTGTCTCTCCCACCAGAGAATTGTGTTAGTGGAAATCAAGGACTGTAACATCACAGCTTGCAGCCCAGAGGAGTAGAGGGGGAAGGACTCTGATTTGGGTTTACCTGAAGCTGCCCTTTCTCAGCCCAGGATTGCCACAGTCTCAGAAGGTGGGGTAGACTTTGCCACAGCATCCATATCCCAGTCTGGATTTCCTCTGTGGGAATACGCACTTGTAGCACTGAGCTAGCTCTCAGTTAACTTTGGCTAGTGAGGATAATTTAAAATCTCCTTTTTGCTGCTTTCTTTCTCTAAAGAACAAGATAAAAGATAAAAACAGCACCAAATCTGATGACACAACAGATCTTCCTTTTTCCAGTCTCTGAAACTTCCAGTCTCTTACAACTGCAGAAACAGATGCTTTAAAGAAATAATAGCAATAATAATTTTATCTGAACTCATATAAATAAATATACAATTCTTATTCATAAATAGTTTTTAAAACTCTGGAAATCTGCTGTAAAATATTGTAGGTTGAGGCTATCTGCTTTAAAAAGTTCAGCTTTTAATTTCCCTATATTTTTTTTTTCAGATTAATTAATTTGCTTCTTCAGAGATTACCAGACTCTAGGCACCCAGTGCGGAGGTGCAATTTTCTGAAAACGAGGCACAAGACTGCTCAGTTTGCCTCTTTTCCTGAAAATCAGCTGCTTTTTCTGAGGAACTCCGAGAAGTCACATGTCCTGAGACCTCGAAATAGTACAATTTGAGAAGGTTTTGGTATATTTATATTATTTATATTTATATTTATTAGATTTGAATCATATGAAACGTGATATATTTATTATGAAAATGATACATTTATTAGAATGTGAATGTATGCTTCTCAAGACAATTCACAGCCCTTTTTCTCCCATAACAATGGAAGCTCATTTAATTTCAGCTTTTACAGGATAGGCAGTTACAGTGTTTGGTTTCCTATTCCATGAGCTAATGCTAAGCTTCTCAGCAAGTGCCTGCCTTGTGAGTTAATCTTGCACTCATTATCTGCACTAGCAAAAATACACCCTTGTGACTGAAAGAAATGGTGCCTTACCAGAAAACAGAAAAGAAGCTGCCCACTGTGAAGAGAGAAAACATGAGCATGATGTTCCTCAAGGATCTCTTCAAATTTATACATAATGACACCCATCATCAAAACAAAGATAATGTTATAAAAGACTAATAGTGAGGAGGTGTAGTAATATTTGAAGTAATAAAACTGTGTTTCTGACAAAAGCCTAAATAAAGAATGTACTAACACAATCAGGCAAAGGATTAGTGGGGCTGCATTTCCTTCTGAGCAATCCCACGCTTTTTTGCTGTAATGATGAGCAATCAGTTGAAGGGAAAAACAATTACCCTTGCCCATATGTGGTGCAGCCAGGGATTTAAAAAGAATAATTTGCATTCACAAAACAAGGAGGCTAGTGAGAAACCCAGACTGCTTCCATATGCACCACCAAACTCTCTTCAGCTAATATGCAAGTCTTTTATTCTTTGTGATTCATCTTCCTGTGCACATCATCCACTTGAACCATCACCCAAGACAGTTGTAAGCACAGAGGTCCAATGGAAAAACCCCAGAGACTCCCAGGCTTGTGACCTCTACTCCATGCTGCTTGCCCTGACCTGAGGGACTTGCTGCCTTGCACAGGAGAGCCCTGCTGTGCAGCACTGATTACAGGCAAGTTCTTCCATGTCTCACAAAGCCAAAAAGAAGGTCATTAATGAGGTCATTGGTACCTATGAGTTTTGCAAAGGTGGCTGCACTGAAGCTCTGTCCTGCCCCACTGGCACACACCTGCTGCAGGCAAGACAGCATCAGCACCAGGAGGTGTCCAGCCCATCCCCATGTGCCCTGCATCAAGCACCACACTCACAAAGTTCACCTGTGCTTCAGAGCTGGGCTAAGACCTACACACTCATCACAACATCATCTGGGGAAATGGGAGCATTTCCTTTGACTCATTCCTCATCTTCTGCATACCACACTCCTCCTCTTCCTCAGCCTTTATCACAGGATCCATCTTCCAACAAAGGGAATGCTGATAGCATGTATGAAGTTAACCCAGTACTAGGGCAGGAATCAATATAAACACAATCCTTGGCTTCTATGTTTATTGCTGATATGGTAGAATGTTAAAGTCCAATTTCTATTCATGGAGAGGGCTGTTTAACCTTATCTTTGTACTGTCTGTTGCTATACAAGAAATACAATTATCAGTGGAAGTAAAGCAGTCCCTGAAAATATCTTGCACTGAACTATGGCATTTTTCTCAAAACACACCTTTTAGTCCTTTCTCCTGTCTCATCTACACTGTAATCCTTTCATCTTTGCCTGCAGAATGCCATCCATAAGAGTTATATCCATATAAATAACAAAACCTCTTTGCAGAGAGTGATATGAGTGAAACAATAATACCAGGAAACAGAAACTAGGGCACAAGTGCTCAAGAAATGTTGCCGTGTTCATGCCAGGAGCAGCTGAGCTCATTAGCTATTCCCCCTGGTAATGTCTCAGGTCTACCAGTCTGCAACACTGACCCATGGCTGAGCCCCAGCAGGAGACGGAAGCTCTGGGTCATGAGTGTCAAATACGAGGTGTAGGTGTTAGCACACAAAGTCAAACGACAGAACATTCCAGAAAGGTACTCCTTATCTTTACAACTGTTTGGTTTTTTCCATACTTTCACTTGGTGCATTCTGCCTTGGCAGCCTGCCCTTACCTGCCCCCTTGCCTCTAGTGAACCAAGCTCTTCTACAAGCGGCACACAAGGAGCACTGAGCTTCAGATGTGTCCTCTCTTCCTTGCAGTCACCAGCTCTCTGTAACTGCTCTCTTCTGGATTTCCTTCTCACACTGATCCATATTGTTGTGATTCCTTCCTCTTCTGGTCTTAGAGCATAAGTCTGAGCAATGATAAAGGGTACATTAACATCTGAGGTTTTTATTTTCTCCATAATGTCTTATGGCTTTTCCTTTAAAAGTCCTGCATTTCTTCAAGAACAATTTTTTTCTCTCTGTTTGTTCCCTCCCACATAAATGCAAGTGAAGCAATTGGAGGAAGCCATTCACATCTGTGAGCTTAAGACCAGAATTTAAAACTTTTTAGGAATTTAACATATTTCATTTACAATTTTGCACCCTGATGCCAATGTTCCTCCCAGCCTTAAAGTAAGAAGCACAGCAGGGTAAGCATTTCAAAGTGAGTGCATCGATTTTTTTTCTCCACAGGAACCTGGAGAATAGAGGTGAACTACCAAGATTCAGAGAAAGGGATGGCCATCACTAAGGATTGGGCACTACCCCCTGCTGGGAAAACTAATGGAGGCCCCAGAGTGATGGCTACATGTTATACTGACAGAAAAGTTGCCTCAGACACTGTGAAGGTCTCCCAAGGTGTATGATGAGTGCTGTTTCTGGCTCGTATTTCTGGCTCATACGCTATTAGTGGACAGTGAAGGACTTCATATACACAGGGTTTCACTGCTCCATGAATGGAGAAGGGGCATTTGTCTGCAGGGGGAGTCCTGCAGGACTGACACTGCGCTTACCACATCCACAGTGCTGCAGCCATGCTCCTGGCTGGGCTTGACAGGCACCAGCTCAGCACAGGAACTTCTTTGCCTCCAGCAGCTCATCCAGGTCCTCTTGGGTTCCTCATTTTTTAAGGACTAATTTTCCAATTTTTATGCAGTACAAACCTCATGCAAAGAACTATTGTGCAGTCAGAAAAGAGGCAGTTCTTAACATGGAAGGATGAAAATCCTACCTTTTAGTGTGCTAGACTGCTGAAAGAGATATCACGAGTAGGTGAATTGGCTGGTTTTTTCCTTTGATATCACATAAATAAAATTAACAAGTAGATTCTTCGTTCGTTCCAAAGACATCTTCCCTTTCAGATTTACTACAGTGTCAGTACAGAAACAAATTTTGTTATGATCTTCTCCAGCACAAGGTTGAATAATTGAATTGTCAGGCAAGCAACTAGTTGAGATCTTTAAAAAATATTTATAACTGTCGAACACAGAAGCATTGTAGAATTTTCAATACTCATTTGTTCCCTCTTTAAGGCTTTCAGATCATTGCAATTGAGTCAGACATTATTATTTTAAAGGATGTTTCTAATATCTTATTATATTATCTCTACAGAAATTGAACATTCATCAGTCCGGGCAAGGTTGTCAGCTTTTAGAACTACAGATATTTATGTAGCATGCATTGATATCAATCACAGCAGAGGTACTCACATTTTTCTTCTCAAAAGAAAACAGGTACACACATGTCCTTTATTGTTCTCTTCTCTTTTGATGCTTCTTCTCACATACAGGAACTGCTACTTTTATGTCTTAGCAACTGATAACTGTTTAAGTACTAGAAACCACTCTGGCCTGCCTAGGCTAGAAATAGGAGCCAAATTCCCCACACATTAGAAAATAAGGTACTGTAGCAGCTTCCTTAAATAGAGAATTGCAAACACAAATCCCAAGCCAGGTGGAGATGGAGACTGGAAAGTTGACAAAGGGATTTGGCAAACTACTGCTGATTGCAACAGCACACAGCAGGACACAGAGATGCAGGAGACGATCTCCAGTGGTACAGTCATTATATACATCGTTAAATATCCTGTTGCAATCTCCTTAGGGCTACCTGCATCCTTGTGGCTCCTCTGCGGAGAAAGGATGCTGGTGTGGACGTGCCTCTCTGTGTGCAGGCGTGGGGAGCAATCAGAGGTGCCCAGGCCTGCCGTGCCCTGGTGCACATCCAGCACCATGCCTCGATCACGTCGGTCCCTGCGCCCCGTCACAGCCGTGGGACCAGCCCTGCCCTGGCTCCCAGCCAGCCGTGCCGGTTCCTTGGAGCTTCTGGTGCTCCCCATAAACAGCCTTGACTAGTGATAGCAGCACTGATAACCAATAATCACAGCTTGAGTAATATCCAGTTATAACAGTGCAATAAACAGAAATCAAGTATTTCCTATCAGGCGAATTAAGCTGTAGGCAATAAGAGTCTCTTAAGCCAACAGAGAGGAATTTTAAAAGTCTTTCTTTGATGTCGGCTTTATTTTCTGACGTGGCATATTCTCAGATCTTTGCACCACTTGGTAAAGCATTGCCAACCTTGCTTCCTATCAACAGTGCCACCTCATTCAGTTGTAAACAGAAAGTCCAAAAGCAGAATTGAGTACAGCAGCCTGTGCGGCCAGCCAAGAGGGAATGAACACCAGCCTTTGAGTGAAGAGTTCCAGGAGGGATAATGGAATAGCATGAACAAATAAGAAATCATCTACAATTTTTAAAAGGGTGAACAAATGGCCCACCTCCTGAAATAAATAACAAGACTTTTTTCTTCTAATTGAATTAGTCATTAGGCTTTCTATTGCATTTTTTCATGTCAAATCCCTGGTTACACCTAAACACATTATACAATAAAATATTTTCTATACTGATCACTTTTTCTTTTTCCTAGAAGAGTAGGTTTTGTTGCTCATGAGTAGATAAGGGATGTAGTTTCACCCCTAGACAGTGAAACTATAATATCAACATAATCCCTCTTAATGCTATTTTTCTACTTCAGTTGTGTAATTGTTTCCATAAATATCTGTGAGACTAGGGATCCAAGTGAGCTCAATAATGGCTCCAATCGATTTTAGTTGTTCACACAGCTGTATGACTTAAGAATATATTCTTTATCCCTATTTGGATTGCTAACAGAGTCCCAGCAAAATCCAGTAGGATTTTATCTGTTGGTGTGAAACTGACTCCTGATTAGTATTAACCGACCATTTTAAAGCTGGGATAATACAATTACCTAAAGCTAGATCTTACAGCCCTACTTACACTCATGAAGAGAAAAAACATCCAGGAACCTTTGAGTAACTCACAGGGGAAAAAATTCCAACCAGTGTGATTAGTGGATACATAAATTAGTGTTTCCAAATTATACAGCTGAAGTCAATAGGAACTTCTATAGGACCCTCTAGACAATCTGGATCCTTGGCCAAAATTAAAAGATAAGTACCCATCCAACACATTATTAATGTTAATATATCAGATCCATGCAATCAAAATTAAAGTCAATTCTTACACCATAGGTTTTAGAATATTAAAAGGCACGGATGAAGGGGAAAACCATTTTTGACTGAGAGGTTACTGATTAATGTCATTTTGACAATACCAACACATAATAAAGTTTCAAGTACCAGTGACACTATCACTAAATCATCCAAACTAACAGGTGCAATTAAAACACTGGGAGCCAAAAGGTTTAGCTTTCTATTTGTCATGGAGAACAAAAATATTTTTTTCATTTAGACTGTTTCTTGATACTGAAGCATACATTGTGTTAGATTGCACATCTCAAAAGGCCCCTTCCTAAGAAAATTAGATCTTGCCACCTGTCATACCAGTGAGAACCATTAGGCTCCTAGAGCAATATAAGGCCAGAGAGAAGAGTTACTAAGCACTTCCTATAATAAATTGTATAAATTATGCAAAGAAAAGGTGGCTATTAGGAACTACTTTCTTCAACTATGAAATAGCTATATGATACTTATGTATATTATATTTAGCTGTTGGTTTGATTGAGGTCAAGTGTTTGTCACACCTGGAGAAAACTGGCACAAGTGGCTCTTGGTTTAGATATTTCCATTGCTGTGAGGTTGTCTGCTTTTGTTCCTGGGAAAAGAACAAGCTCTTACAACAGTGCGCTACACTACTTAGAACACAACAGGCTTCTACATTGCCTTCTTTCAACTGTCTTCAGTCTATTCACATGATTCTCAAAGTACTTCAACCTGTTTTGCCAAGTGATCCAGCATTGATGACTCCCTTTAAAAGAGTTTTCCAGGAAGTGTTTGATAGCAGAGTTTTCTATAACATGAAATTACATATCAGGAGCACAAAACCTCTGCAAGTGAAGAAAATTCTGTTACAGTGTGATGCATTCTTTCTATTTTTACAGAAAATGTAACTTCTGAGGGTGCTTTGTTTTCCTATTATAAATCTATCAGTCTTGCTCACACCTCTGCAGGTTTTTCACTGGGTCTGCAGGACCATGTACCAATTTCATGGACCATCCACATGGCCTCCTTTCTATTCATATTTGCATTTATGTTGTGCTTTCTTTTGGAGACGCTATTGTTGTTACTTCAGTGGCACTGCCGCCTCACATACCTACAGTTCCACTGCTGGCCTGTATTTCCATATTTGCTTTCTACCTGTTCACAATAGAACATTGCTTCTGGGGAGAGTGAGACCCACTCAATCTGACATGCTTTCTCCCAGTCTGCAGTGTAACCTCTATGTGTATTCCCACTCCAGTTTAGTATGCTTTTATGACCAATGTGCAAGATTTTTAGGTAGATTATGAAGATTTATTCTGTGATCACAAGTTACATACAGCTAAATCATAAAATCATAAATGGGCTTCAGACGTAATAGTTTTAATAAAATGACCAACATGCTCTTTTGTGCACCAATTGCAATTATTCAGATATACACTTCTCAGTTTATAATGGATCATTGCAAAATTAATTATTTCATAATACATAACAAGATGGGGTTTTTAATCTTCAGTTCAATCACTGTCACTTAAAAGGAATGTCTTTTCCATGTCCTATATCTGAGCACACTTCAAACGAATATTTTTTGTGATGATCAATGTTAACAACTTCCTGTGATGAACACACATTCAACAACCACCTCCCAATTGAACTTTTGCTCCTGTAACTGGATAATTTCTGCTTAGGTTATTTAACTTCAATCCTCATTTTTCCCAATAACTGCTAAAATAGGCAGAAAAAAAATCTGCAGGATAAAAGATTATTTCTTAGTGGCATTTGTGAAACAAGTGCACATAAAACCATTCTATATCAACATGACATATGTGGGTATATCATGTTGATATAGCATGTATTTGCATCAGTTGTGTACACCTGATCATAGGACTAAAATGTAACAATAAATCAGATGTTTCCAAGAGCTATCATAAATTTAATTTCAAACAATTACAGATTTGTCAGTATAGCACAGAAATTACTCTCTACCAGACACAAGCAGCAATTTTTTTTGTGGCTATCAGAATGTTACAAGTTAAGTGACCATATGACATGTAACGTATTGGAGTATGAAGCTCTTGTGTTTTTTTAAAGAAACATTTTATTTTAAACAATCATTTAATTCCTTTTTCTCTGGTAATTTTCTAGCCTTGGATTTTATTTGAAAAAAAGTTTATTTTATATGAGAAACAGAATGTAGAAATCTACATGGGAACTGCATATTCTTCTATTTAAACAAAAAATATATTGAATATATGCAGTTCTGACAATTTAAGATGAAATTTAAGAAACCATTTAAATTTAACCTCTCTTCTTGATGCAAGAAGATTACAGTAATTTCATGATTACAAGCCACATCATTTTGACTTAAGTTTTGCTCCATACCCGGAAGTGCGGCTTGTATTTGGGAGCGGCTAATATGTGAAAAAAATTCAGAAATTTGTCAACCGGAAATGCGAGCACACAGCAGCCCCGAGCCAGGGCAGTTCCCCAGCAGGGGAGGGGGAGCCGGGCTGAGCCCACATGGCCCCGAGCCAGTAAACCCCGCGTTCCCGTGATTCTGTTACTAATTGGCCACTTTGTGAAAGTTGCACGCGGATCCTCGCTGCGAACGACAGTGCGGTTTGTGTATGGACAAAGAACAAAATGTTGCTGACACCCAGAGGATGCGGCTTATAGTCAGTGCAGCTTGTAATCGTGAAATTACTGTACATTAACCATCAAGGTAGAAGCAATTGAACATTTAATTATTTTGTTCTGTCTTAGAGGGGTTTTGAGAATTATTCTCAGGGTCAAACAGAAATAAATCCTGTATACTGGCTATAATAAACTAACAGAAGTGTCTGCAATATTGAGTTTTACTTTCCTTAATGACAGATGCTTTATGATTCGTGTCATTTATTAACCAGAGTTGTACTGAGAGGTGCTATTGCATGCTGCAGAAAAGACCACAATATGTGTCTGGAGAGAAGAAATCCACATGAGGATTCCCTGACAGTGCTCTTAGCTCACAGCTCAGCAGCAAAGAGCAGGGTTTTCACCTCCATGAGGAAACTTTGGAAGTTGCTCCCCAATGCAAAACACACCCAGATAACCAGGAGATGCAAAAGTGCACGTCCGTATAACACCTCTGCCACGTCTTGCCTGCCCCAGCTCTCACCCAAACTCTGAAAAGGAAGCTGCATTTAAGAGAGCACAAGTCCTGGGAAGGAACATGATTTTTTGGGAATAGTTTAAAAAGCACCACCAACAGACTCAACTCTGCCTCCTTTTGTGTTTCATTCAAGCAATACTGCAGGGCAGGAGCCAGTGAAAAGTCAGTTTTGACCGAGAAGAATTCTTTCTTTCCACCAGAAAATGTTCCTTCCCCATTTGGAACTTGACCTTCTCTCTCCCAGGGTAGGCACTGAATCAGCCTGAGGCCAAACTGTGACACAAAGTTCCAATAAAGCAGGTGGTTAAAAATTCCCCCTTTTGCCTTCATTTCCATGGCATCTGTATTTACTTTTGTGGTGTGTCAGTCAGACCACGCTCCTCAGTAGAGATAAACTGCACATATCAGTAGGACTTACGCAAGAAAATGAAGCTACTTTGAAGCAAGTTCTTTTTATTTTCATTCCACACAGCAGATTTTACAGTGGATAGGGCTTGACTGCCTGCAATTTGCTGTATAATTGAGGAATCACAGCTCTCAACTCTTAGACAACACAAACTAACCCGGAACACAGGAGCCCATCTCCTCCAGGGTTTCTTCTCTGCGGGTCTCACCTCGGAAGGCTGATGAGCCCCATGACCAAGACTTCTTTGCCTGCTTCCACAGGGTAGAGCAGCACAGCCTGGAAAGCAGGGCATTTCAATTGTGAGCAGGAGTCCAAAAGCTGTGTGTTACATCTCCTAAGCTTGGGAGCTAGGACACATCAGGATGACTTTATATAGTCCTGAATTGCCTTTTCCTTCGTTTTACCTAGGTGAGCAGTATCAAAAATTGTTTACCTTCCAGGTATATCACTTACTTACTTACTTACTTTAAGTTTTAGTTTAGCTTTATAGGTTTGTGCATTTTAATGGATATTTAATTAATTCAATGCATATTTTTATGAGAATTTTGCTGTTTGTGTATGCAGTAGCAGAGGAGCAGTAGCTGCTCTGCATGGAGGCAGCTATGATCTGAAACAAAACTGGTGTAGAGGATTATGAGTAATGGATTATAGGAGGGGCTCTCAAAGTGTGGAGAGGGGATGAAACCAGACATTCCTGGACTATAACCAAATTACTAAAGATTAATTACTGGTCATTAACCCTTTGGGAAGCTGGTAAAACCGACTTTAGAGATAACAAAGGGAACAAAGAACAAATATTTAGCACAGGTAATTAAAATAAGCCAGATATAGCATATTTAGATATAAAGAGGAATTGCAGACCAATGAGGAAAGAGTAATGTGTCATACATGCTAAGAACCATATAAAAGTAGCTGCACACTGATCCTAGATTAAGATGGAAAATATCCTCAGCAGCACCATACTTCTCCTAGTGGAGAACCCAGGACACTGACAACTCTGAGAACCCTTTCCCTTGCTTCTTGAGGACCAACAGAAGGGTGAGCATAATTCTGGAGAAAGGGGTGGACATGAGGAAATTGGTGGGTATTATCATCAATTGCATCATGACCAGAAGTGACCTGAAATAATAGGAAAATTTGAAGTGTTGGTTTTCACAGAATGGGACTAATAAGAATGCTTTGATCAGACTGCTAATACCTTAATACTTGTATTGATATGTAAGATTTCATTTGTCATATAAAATTCATGGTGTCGGGATTTTTCGTATGTATTTGGTACCTGCACTGCTTACTTGTCATTGTGGTTGCAACACCAAAATAAATTAAGAAAGTTGTTATTCCCCAGTACATAAGGACTACATGATGCCAAAAAAATACCAAGTACATGAAACAGAAGTTGAAGTAAGAGTTAGTACTAAACCAAGCATAGTATCTACAGGATATAGATTTTAGAGAGACAGTTCAATTGTGCCTATTGGTTGGAAGAATAAACAAAGCCTCCTTGGTTTAGAGAAGATGAACACTCTTTATTCTGACAGCTCTGCTTTCCCATTAGTAGCTTCACATGGCATTACCATCAGATTGTTGAGAGAAATGTGGTTTAGCAAATATTAATTTCTAGAGGGGGTGGCTCTGTCCCTTAGGCCATAATTTTTGTCACAATAGAAGCAGCTTTTCACATTGCTAAAATTAGTCTTTCAGTTGACTTTGCCAGCAGATATATGACAAATGCTTCTTCTGAAAATTCTTATTAAGCAAATTTCATGGAGATATTTATTGTAGCTTCCTGACATTCTTTAAAATAATGCAAAACACAGACTATTTTTCTGAGGTATATGCACACATTTAAATAACTTCTTTCAGAAATAAAAGGATGTAGATGAGAATGGTCAAGATGAAAATAGCTTAGTGCAATACATGCCAGTATTTCCAGTCCCATTATTAGCATCAAATACAGTCTACCTGAACCTTCTGACTGTTGATGTTTTGATTTTTCTAAACAACAAAATGGACTGGAGGAATGTAGGACAGAAAATTTCCTCTTGTTCGTGCACAGTCTCTCATATACAGGGCTGCGGTCAGCATATTTTCCCGTCCATATTCTCCTGTCTATGAAATCCTTCTTGTGAAACCTGAAAGTCTGCATCCTTACTTGTTTTAGGACAACTCTCATTCCTGCTTCACTGAGTTAGGTGTAAACAACACCTTCACAGAAAGTAACCTTAATGTGGCTGAGATACTGTGCGACAAAAAAAAAAAAAAACAAAACCGGGAGAGTGCTGCTAGTAATAAGCTTGCTTTAAAGGGAGCAAGACCTTTTGGAAGAATTTTGTCATTTAATAACAACTCACTGTCATTTCTGAAGAACTCAAACTCGTCCTTTCCAATGAAACTCATCTTAGTGAAACCAGCACTTCTGTCTTCTGCTTGGTGGTCAAGCATAGCAATGATGACCAGTAATGTCATAAGCCCTCAAAAAGCCCTGAATAAAACTGCTGAGGAGTCTGAGGAACCTGATTGCACTGCAGACACTCAAGTCCTCTATGTCATTGTCAGGCTGGCACCAGAAATCGTTTACTCACTTAAGTAGCCTATTCATCTTCATGTCCCCTCCTTATTGCTTTCTTTCATAATGCAGTACAATTTCTTTTTCTCTGATTAATTATAATATCATAAATGTATCACTGGAAAATAAGTTCTACCCTTCTAAAGGAAGCACAGCTATAAAAATATCATAATTATTTCTCCTTGACTAAGTGTTAACTTTTACTTCTGTCTGTGTCAGCCAGTTATTGCTTACAGGATAATGAAGTCCCCATTTTCAAAAGGAAACCAAAGAAAAAGGAGAGAAACAAAAATAGGTTCTGTATGTGTAACTACCCTAGAAGAAAAATTATTCTTTTCAAGCTCTTCCTGTGCTGGATGACACAAAGGAATATATATTAAGAATTCTGTGTCTGGAAAATTTATTTTTACAAAGTGTCAGGAGGCATTAAAGCAGGATACAAATACCATGCACATGCAGTCAGATGGGGGACTTAGACCTGCAGAGCTCAGAGGAAGACATTTAAATTAGTATGGTAGTATTTACTGGAGCAAGTCAAGAGCATGGACATGAAGAGGTAGTATGGCTAAACTGATATGGAGTAATTTGTTCAGCTCCTGTGACTCAGTCATATATTTGAGCATTTTGGCAGTAGTGGTGATTTTGTCAGCTGTGGAACTCAGTAAAAAGTCTGGCTATGCCAGTGGTATATCTTGCGGCTGGAGTGAGCTGCTCAAAATGGATTTGGGGTTTTTGTCGTCTTCTTGATTCCATAAAATTGACCAGTTGATCTTTCTGCATTTCTATGCTGCTATTATTAAGGTTTATATTTCTCCTTACAGCTCATTTTTTAATTAGCTGGTCAGTAGCTGTAAAGACATTACACAAATAGGATACAATGATCTGCTGTGGTTATAGGCAGAAGTTCTACAGCCTATTTTCTCTCTCACAAGCAGTTATAGATTTCAGAATATTGTTGCATCCTAAATGTGGGAAAAGAATACAATGCAGGGGCAGGAGGGTAAGTGAAATTTTTTTAATAGTTTCATTTGGAGGGTCTACAAAATTTTTCAGGTATATAAATATCCAAAATAGATATTCATCTTTACAGAATACATCAAACATCCCTTGTTAACCTCCTCTAAATAGGACAGTTCAGCTTCATTTCAGCTAGAACTATGAAGTAGGAAGAACCATCATCCCTGACTATTTGTAAATTCTTTCAGGAAAAATCACGAAATGTACTGGGATGAGTTACTGGATACTCATGGCTAGTAGACCATGAAGATCTATTCAACACAGCCTAGGCAGATTTCAGCTCAAAGGCATTGCAGTCTGCAAATAAATATTTCTTCAATTCACCTTTTCTTCCTAGCCTCTTTTTGGAATAGTTGTGGACAATAACACACAGCCTAAAATACAGTACCCATTCCCATGAGCTCCAGACTATGGTGTTTCCAGTTGATAAGAACACTCTATGGAACTAAAGCACTCCCAGTATGACACCATGACTTTTGTGCAGTGTTCATACCTCCCTCACAGCCTAAGGAAAAAAACACACCTTCCCAGGTCCAGAATGGATCAGTCAGAAGATCATAATCTAGGCTTTGCTTTGGGCCATTGACTGAAATATTTCAGTGTGCTTTTCTGCATGCTTTTCTTTAACTGAACCCGAATGTTCTTCCCAGAATAATTTTAAGAAGTATTTTGCCTTCCATCTCACACAAAATCACAGTATGGTTCAACTGTGAAATGCTAAGAAGTTAAAATCCTGCATATTTCTCTACATCAGACAGAAACTATCTTGGAGGATATTTTGGCCTCCTGGTAGGCACTGTCATCAGCAGATTTCATGTTTCATGTTCCCAGAAACTAAGTGAACAATAGTGTCACATTCCTTGTTGTAATTTAAAGAAAGACCGTTTAGAAATGAAGCAACAAGCTTGAATGCAACAGGAATTCAGAGCAGCCTTCACAAATGCATGCACAACAGCTATCTCTGGTCACAGCATAACTTTATCTGCTGAAACAGCAAGGAATTCTGATCTGAATGCTTGTTATCATCTCAGAAATGGAAGTGTCACTGTGAATAGGCAATAAACACCAGCTGAACAAAATTACCTTTATTTAGCATGAAAAACCTGTGATATTTTAGCTGCATGTGTCTTCAGTGCCTTTAATCCCCACTTAAAATCAAATGGCAGGTAGCCAAAAAGCAGAAAATAACACTAAGAATGTAAAAGCTTACACAGTTACGTTTTCCCATCTCCTACTGACAGTATTAGAGGTCCCTCCAGGATCTTTACTGATCTTTGCATGTGTGTTGAAAATTAATGAGACGTAGTAAAAACCTGAGACATTTCACACATATTTGAGTGCAGTTCCTTTGAAAATATTAACTTTAGAGGAAGGATTCCAAGCTAGGATTTGGCTTCAGTCAAGATAAGAACAACAAATGGAAAAATGCTTCAGCCATTACTGACTTTCAGACTCCCATGTGTCAGTCTCGCCTCTGACAAGAAAACTTATATCCCTTCTCATGTCCTTCACTTCTCAAACACTTAGAAGATGATCAAAACAAAACATGGACAGGTTGGATGAGGTTAGTGATTTACATAGAAAGAAAGAATTTAGAAATTAGTGTCTCCTCCAAAAACTCACCTATTCCCTAACTTTGAATATCTGATCACACAACAGCTCATCTCTGTTTTTTGGCTCGTGTTTTCACTCGCTGAGTACCTTAAGAAATTCTGTTCATCTTGATCTGCAACTTCTAGTGACCTGTGTTGCTCACCTGCTGGCATGCCCAGTGCTTCCCCCCTAGGCTGCATGGATAAAGTACTGTGCAAGAAAGAAATCTTAAGCTGTCAAAAGTTCTGGAACTTATGTTCAGAAATGGTCTGGATATTCCCACCCTGTCGAAGTTGACAGCAAACACTTCAAGTCAACAGCTTCAGTTTGAGCGCAAAGAAGCAAGCAAAACATCACATGAAACAGTGTCAAACAAAGTTCAAGAAAGAAAGTTTGTTGACTTTATTTGAAAGGGAAATATGATCTGTCTCCAAACCACCTGTCATTTTAAATCAAATTTCACTGAAATTAATCTGAATTGTTTCTAATCAAAGACAAAGCCATTGTATGAGAAATTCATGGGTTTGACTGACACCTGTATCTGTGATTTTGTGAAGGGTGATTTCTTTTCCTTGTTTCTGGGAAACAGGATGTCGAGTCAGCTACCCCTAAACACTGAGGAATCAGTGCTTCACTTTCAAGAAATTATGCTTTGTGCAGAAATGCCATGATAGGGATAAAGAATACAGGACTAAGCTTATGTTTAAACCATTCTACTGAATACCCTGTTTTCAGGGAGAAATCCACTTACTCTGGCATGTCTGAGATTTGGGATAACTAGTGTGCTTGGTGGTGTTTTGCCATCTCTAATGCATATATCCTCAAAGAGGTGCTGACTTCCATCCTGAATACCTGTGTAATCTTGGACCTCAAAATAAACCCCCAGCAAAATTATGTTCCTCTCTATGAAGGCTGCACATAGCAAAGACAGGCTTTACAAAGCTATAGCCAGAATTTTTTTCAGATGCTAAAACTTTAATGTACATTCCCAAGACTATACCTTCCCTGCCAAGAAAAGCATAAAACCAAGTATATTTCAAACACAGATGTAACAGAGGGATACAAATGTTTATCAGAAACCCTGAGGCTGCATTTATGAGTAAACTTCCAGCAGCCTTGAGGTGCCCTGTAGGCATGCTGGCTCCCCCAGGGCACCAGGACTGCTGCCCCTGAGTGTCCCTGGTCCCAGGGTGAGTTTGCTGTCTGATGGAGATTTCACAGCACCAACTGACAGGCTTTGTGCCTCTTTTTCCCTTCTGGGTTTTTTTAGAAGGTTGTCATCTCTTCTTCCACAGTAACTATGAGCCTGGGGAAACAACCTCCTACAAACATGCAGCTTTGTAACACCACTGCTCTTTTTTTCTTTTCCCTAAAAAAAGTAGTGCAGACAAGTGATGATAGAAAACAACAAATTAAAAAAAAAAAAAAAAAAAAAAAATGGGGAAAAAAAAAAAAAATGGAAGGGTGAATTTTGAGAGATGAGAGCTCAAACAAGTCTAAGGATCCCAGAAACAGACACAGAGCAGAGCACACTCCTCCCATGTCCCTGGCCTTTTCCTTATACATTTGAATCTTGAAATTTTTGGCACATAAGCTTTGGAACATCTTCCCCAACATCGCTTTCAAGTTCACCACTCTCATGTTTTAGGCTAAATTCAATCTTGCATTCAATGATATTAACTATTTTCTGAAGTATCTTAGCCTCAGTAACTACTGTTGCAATAAGAATGATGAGCAAATATCTCTGGACTTGGTTCCATTGTCAAATGCTCTAGAAATTCAGCTTGCAATTTCAAGGATATATTGAAGCTGCAAGTCATACTCCATAACTGAAAAATAATGAAAAATAGGCATTGGCCAGGCTTTGTTTGGTAATTCCTTATGATTTATAATCAGTTTCAAACAGTACTGGCCTTCAGTAAATAAAAATGTATGGGTTTGTTTATTTCCATGACTATGATTAAATCTTCTTTTTTTCCCCTAGGAGTATACCTAAGTTTTGTTAACTCATGAACTACTGCAATCTCTTTTTTTTTTATTTTCCACACTGTCTAAAATGACCACATCAACATCTGCCCTGAAATCCTCCATGGATAATTTACTTTAAGGTCTGAAATGTCTAATTAATTCCTCCCATTTCTCATTTTCTTCAATAATTACATGTGAGATGATCATGAGAGTGCTCTCAAGAAGTTGCATTAGGCACATATTTCTCTTTATAATTCAGCACCCAAATACTTTTGGAGAACACAGATTGCTGAATATTTTCTGGCGATTTACTTGAGTTTGTGCCAACTTCAAGTATGTTATTATTTGGTTACATGGTATTTACAGTGTTATTTGCCCACCTTCAGCCCAGAAGCACAGTTTCTTTCCACGGTTGCCCTCAGAAGGTACTTTTTAATCAAATCTAAATGTCATCTGTATAAATCTTACTAACCTGAAAAGTTTGCAAAATTTGTCACTATTTTCCTCAGGTGCTAAATGCAGCCTAAATACACAGCTGAAAAAGCAGTGCAGCTCACAAATGTTTCAAAAAGTTAAAAAAGAAAATTCTTTTATTTCTGCTTATATGAGCACTCACGAGGACCCCTGTAACAGACCTGTTTTGTTTCTTCAGTCCTATCAATGGACAAACAAGGAATGTCATTCATCTTTCCTATAAGGACAAGAACTATTTTGTCTGTCCTTCCAGTCATTCCAGAGCAATGAATACATCCAGCTCCTCTTTAAAGCATTGCTTTACAATGTCAAGAGATCACATAGGTGTGAGAAATGTTGGACAACTCAATGCTTTCCTGGAGTATTCACGAGGTATTCATCCACTGGAAAATAGCTTCAAATTATTTTCAGATTTCTTTGCTCATGTTATTGCACAGGAACTCAATGCTTAGATCAACTTGATGCACTGAATTGCATAGCACTTGCCCTTTTTCCCAAATATTATGAATTTGTATATTTATTTCTCATATATCTTCTGTGGAATTAGCCTTGTGCTTTTAAACTCAATCTTCCTCTCCATTCCCTTTAATTTAAGTGTAAAACACAATTCTTGGCAGCATCTTCATATAAGGGTCACCTGAAAATGAATATTAACTGGTTATCCTCAGACACATCCCTTGCCTCAGTGGACATTCTGAGCCAGGTTGCACACTTTGCACATGCCAGGTACACCTTGTTGAATCTTCCAAGCTATTTCAAAGTGATATCACCTTTTTCAGTTCCTGGATCTCTTCCAGAGGTTCAGGCATCACACTGGTTTATGCTTTTTATCACACTGTACAAGTGACACAGGCTATTCCTGTCCTAAATCTCAAACGTGACCTGATCTAGAACTCAAGCTCTCAAATGCACTTTACTCAGCCCTCGTACAGTCACAGATTGTTCTGAATGAAACTTCTTATTATCCTTTCTTTCTGTTTTTAGAAATTACCTCTGCGTTTTATATATTCTATGAGTCATTCTTTTTAGTGTGTTTCTCTAATTAGTTTCCAGTAAATCTCCCAAAGTCAAGACTTTGTAAAAATATTTTTCTTTTACTATCTTCCTCTTTAATATCAGGCATTGCTTGCAAGTCTAGAATGTTATATTATTTAAATCCCCCTTGAAGTAAATTTTCAAATTTACAAAATTTCAAGGGATTCTCTTAGCCCCTTGCTCTTATCTGGATTATGATCTAGTTCAATGATGCTCAAGTCATCTGCTTTGAATTATGTCCAATTTCAAACAGATACGTAATATCACAAAATTTGCATCTACACAGCAGCTTATCCCTTAAAAACTCACTTCTCAACATTTATCCATCACAGACTCTGGCACCATGAGATAGCTGCACTTATCAAGAATATACAGAGAATTTCAGAGATCAGCTACTTTCAACCTTCCCCATGCCAAATTCCTTTCATCCCAATGTGGCAATCTTACTACAGGTGAGATTGCATTTACCTGTACTTACCTACATGTGGAATGGTAACGAGAGCCAAGACACAAAATGCAGCTTTCCTTCCAGGCAAACATTTGCTATTGTGCTTCTAAAACATTTCTGGCTTATTTAATTCTGGTTAGTCTTCCAAGAGTGGGGAAAGGCAGCCAAACATTAGCTCTGGCCAATAGCCAAGGGGCAAGTCAGTGCCAGCATGACAAAAGCAACCACAGCTTCACCTCAGCTGTAAATACAGGGGCTGGGACTTTCCCTGAGACTTTGACGGGAAGTTCTTTCATCCCATGCAGACAGAAAAAGCTTGCAACATCCCCTCACATATTCCAGCCCTGTACACTCATCCTTGCTTCCACCTGATAAATACCAGCTGGGCTGCCAGGGTTTGTGTGTCTGCTCCAGGCAGCAGGACCTCTCTGCAGCTCCCGAGATTTCCCTTGGACCACATACAGCATTGCAGCAGCTGGGAAAGTGCTGCCTTTCTTAGAGGGACTGCATCAGGCTGAGTGCACAGGTGAGTTTTACACAGAGGACACAGGATTCAACCATTTCTGCAGGTGAGAATGAGGAACAAAATGGCTAAACTGTCAACCTGAGAAGTTTAGGTGAACTTGAAGTTAAATTTTTACATCTCTTGATGAAATTTTAGCCCAGCCTTTCTCTCTTCTAGACAAAAAAACACAAAGCCAGGCCATGTCTCCTGGGTTTTTATTGACATTATATAACCTATTTGTAACTAAGAGCTGATGTAAGGAAGCACTAAAAAAATAAGAAAGTAATTTTATCTGTAAAGTCAGGCCAAACCAGAACTTCAGGTTTGTCAATTAATATTCAGAGAGCTTACACTGCAGATAGCAGGCTTATTTAATCTTCCAGAGGTGTTTTTATAGCTAAAGTGAAGAAAGCTTCTGCAAATAAGGGTTGGTCAGTGGGGTTTAAATAATGAAACTAGAAAGTGGATTCTCTTTCCTATGCCAGAGCCAAAATATTGGTTTGAATTTTAGCAGCAAGAGCAGGGTGTTGTTTTACCCCTAAATACCACTAATAAAAATTGGAACTAATGATTCTTCTCACTTCTGGATTCATATGTGATTTAAGTTTTCTATTCCCATTCAAGCACCATACCAATTTTAATCCTGTTTAATATTTTATAAGCAAGGGGCTTCAATACTGCAGAAAGAAATGGATTTTTCTTAAATATTGTCTTATACCAGCTCCACATTATTAATTCAGAGAACATTTGCAGCTGTCAGAACTTTTCTTCAGCTTTGATATAGGAAAATTTTCTATCCCCTCTCAATCTGTAGCACAAACTGTCACTCAGACTAAAGGCCAATTTTTTCAAGTCTGTTAAGACTTGAAATGATGCAATTAGCGGAAGATGAAAATTCTTTTTTAGATGTGGCCTTTCTGAAGCTCCTAGATTTGTTAATAGCAATGATTTACACTAGCATGAAGCAGCACTGTAACTACATACCAAAATATTGCAATAGTCATTGAGAAATCAAGCATTGCTGTGTTTTTATCTTCCATAGTGGAATTTTCTCATAAAAATATATTAAGCACTTTTCATATTTGTACATTTTTAGGCAGATGGTATGTTTTTTTAATTGCTTCTCCTAGTTACAGGCAGAAAGGATAATCAGATGAAGGGTCTACTTTGTGTTGAGAAATTATTTACAAAGTGTGTAGCCTACACTCGTAGTTGGTTTCAGAGCTCACTTGGGAATGAATCTGCTGCCCTCCACCCTGTATCATTCCATGTCTCACATTGCAGAGCAGCTGGGGACATGCCATCTTGGCTGCTCATGGGTGAAACAAAACAATCTCACAGCTAATTGCAATTAAGCACACAGGACCAGACCAGAGCTACTCCAAAGTAAAAACCCCATCAGCGTGGGCGTTGGGTGCTCTCTATAAATGCAGTCTCTCAGAAATGCAGACAGCAACTGAGTAATTAAAATCTACATGTTTTAAAGTCTCTTTCACTGCTCCCCAGTCTATTTTTATCTAAACCTCTTTATTTGGTAACCTCAAGATTCAAGACAACATTTCTTCCTTTCTCATCTCGGTTGACAAACTAGCAGAGTGGAACTGCAACATTTTCAATATCTTATTTTCTGCGGGGCATTTTACAGGCACTGGCATTTTGACTTTATTCAGATTTTAATGTATATTGACTTTGGGATTCAAAAACCAGGTTTTGGGAAGAAAAGGTAGGGACAGGTATTTAAATGTAACATTTGCACACTTATTGCAGTTCAAATGTGGGAAGCTTTTTGTCCCTGCATGCTCTAAAACAAAATACTGGGGATTTTTTTCCTATTTTGACATCACCGTTTAGAACCAGATACTGTCTCCTTTTTTAAAATGTCTCCAACATGTGTCTCCAACAATATCTCTCACCTTAGTGAGAGTACTGTCAATAAAATACTCATTTAATTCACTCAGTAGGTGTTTGTGGGCAGGTCTGTGAGAAATATGTGCACTCCCAAATGTCCTCATGAGGTCCCAGCAGCTCTCTGCTCCCAACTGTGGAGGTCTGGGCAGGGTGCTGGGACTATGCTAGGCAGCAGCCCAGGTAAGCTCTGGTTATACTGGTGTTTCTTGGAAACAGGCAATTGCTGCCAGCAAAGCATTCATTAGAGGGCTGACAAAGCTTCCTCCCGACTTCAGTGACCACTGAGTGCAGCCCAAGATGCACAGTTGCAAAGGTTCCATTTTTTTTACTATATTTTTTTTTACTTTATCACGCTGTTGAGGCTCTGTCTGTCCCGGTGGGGGTAGCAGAGAAATGCCCAAACTTTGGTGGTGGCACAGGCATAGGCTGTCTGGCCTGGGACTGCTCTTCCAAGGCTTGGCTGAGCTGCCTTTTTGTCTGCATGGCGCAGTGACACAGATTAGCAAGGCTAGGTCCAACCTTCCGCTGGCACATGCAGTTCCCATGACTGTCTTTGGAAAACATGAGATTAAGATTAAATCAGGAGTGAGGACAGGTTTTTAGCTGTGGATGATTTCCCTGCATGTGCTTTTCCCAAGTGGAGCAGCCTCACCAGCACAAACAAGAATGTACAGAAAAACCACTTCCATAAACAGCATGATACCCCTAAAAATGAGAATATTAATAAATTTGATTTAGTTCTGAAACCTGAGCTGCTCCAGAGTTTCATATAACTCGGCACTTCAAAGGTGCTTAATTCTAATAATCTGCTACAAACTGCTTGATCAGTGGTGAAAAGGCTCAGCCATCCTATTCAGACAAGTTACAGCACCTGAAGACTGGGATCAAACTGTTTTACTGCTTTTACTTTTCACCTTTAGTGGTGCCAACTATGTGAGCAAGTTTCTGGAGGCCTCTAGATAAACCAACCCTAAGAGATAAGAAATTAAGTGGAGAAGTTGACTGCCAAAGAACAAAACACTTTCTGGCATCATTAAAGCAGAGGATAGTTTGACAAGCAATTTCTCTGGGGTGGTCTCATGCTACGATGACTGTGAGAGCAGGAAATACGTAAAAAAGACATGAGTACTCACAACAAGTGGATAATTATGCAATAATCATAATAGCATGAAATGGTAATTCAATAAGGACAATGGGTTTATTCAGAAAACTCAATTTCTTATTTTGTATTGCATTTGCTTGCTGGAGATGCAAGAGAGGGTCACCCTGCAGGAGGGAATTATTTTGTCCAATTAGGCAATTACAAAAGCAGCATGACACTTTGTTTTGTTCCTCCTGGCACCCTCTTCTTTGCTCTTCAGATAAGTTTAGTAAAAAGCTTTCCATTTGTCTCTGTTCCAAATATCCACTTTTTCCTTCACTCCCTTTTTGCTTATTGCATGGTCTTGACATGCAGAACCAAGACTGACTTCTGCCTCTCCCCCACATATTTCACAGGGGCAGGAACAGTGACCTTGACTGAGACCCAGGAGCAAGCAGAAGACAGAAACCAGGGTGAGTTGTGTGTCTAAGAGGGCACAGGCAGCAGGGACTTGTAAGAGATGCTTTGTAAGGTTTCCTGTCCCCCATGCAGCGGCACAGGATAACTCTGGGTGCCTGTAAGCAGGTTGCGGGCAGTGCTGTGCTCCAGGAGCAATGCCTCAAGGCAGTACAGCAATTTCACGATCACAAGCTGCAACTGATTATAAGCCGCATTTCCAGGGTGTCGGCAACATTTCTTTCTTTGTCCATATATAAGCCACACTTTTTTTCACAGCGAGGATCCACGTGCAACTTTCACAAAGTTGCCAATTAGTAACAGAATCGTGGGATCATGGGGTTTACTGGCTTGGTCCTGCTCGGGGCGGCTGCCAGGGAGCTGCCCCAGCCCCACTTGCCACTGCCGCTGGGAGGCAGGGGAGCGGCGTGCCTGGCCACTGCTGCCAGAAAGAGGGAGAGGGGCGTGCCCAGCCGGTGTCACCGGGAAGAGGGAGAGGGGCTTGCCTGGCTGGTGCCACCGCCATGCCCCCCAGGCCTGGGCAGCACTGCCACTGCACCGCCACTGCCCCACTGCCGGGGGCGGGTGGGCTCCGGCTCGGCTCGAGGCTGCTGCTGGCTCAGACTTCTGGGTTGGGAAATTTCCAAAATTTCTTCATATATTGGCCACTCCTGAATGTAAGCCGCACTTCCGGTTTGGGAGCAAAATTTTAGTCAAAATGGTGCGGCTTATAATCGTGAAATTACTCTGGCAGAGAGGTGTCATTTGTACCAACATCTGGGCTGGGAGAGGAGCTAATGACTCACTGCTGTGCACACCCATCCCTGCTCGCCAGGCAGGAATCAACAGCAGCAGCTTGGGTATCTGCAAAACCTGGGCTGAACTTGAAAGAGGTCTTGGTCAAAAAAAAAAAAAAAACAAAAAAAAAAAAAAAACAAAAAAAACAACCCCACACGAACCCTAGTTTTTTCCTTTTCTCAGCATAGGATGCTGCCCTGAACAGCTCTCTCAATTTTTTACTAATCCCATCATTGGGGACTTTTTTTTTTCTATTTTAAAAGCATGTTTCTAAATTCAGGCTTCTCAGCAATTATTTTTCAAAGCCTGTAACTTAGGCTTATTACTTAAAAGAATTTTGAAATCAGTGACTCAGTAAGAAGAGGAACTTCTTCCATCTTGAGAAGAATTTAAAAGATTGCCTGATAAAAACTTTTCATTGTTGAAAAATGCAACAGCATATAAAAATTTATCTCACTATCTTTCTTTTTTCCTTTTGTTTTTGGAGGTTTTTGTTTTGTTTTTTTTTCTTTTGAGGAATAATTTCTTCTGAACATATCAGTGTTCATTTTGTCTAGAGACAGGCATTTCTCTGCAGATGCTATTCGAATTCAGTTAAGTGAGAGAGGAAAATGTAAAGTCCACATAAAATAAAGAAAGGAAACCAAAAGGAGAAAGTAAATACAATTAGTACACTTCCCATCAAGCGAGTAAAGGAACTGATGAAGTTATCAACTTTCTTGGATTGTCCAATCAATCACGTGTTTTAAACATAGATTATTGAACTTTCTGTAAAATCTCCTTGGCCCCATTCCAGAAATGTTGCAAATCCACATTTATTTGTTTTGGCAAGAAAACTTCATATTCATGCCCTGTTTCCTTAAATCTTTCATCACATTCTCACTTCTCAGATTTCTAAGAGTGTAAGACAGTCAAGAACATTTTCACTGTACCATTGAAGCCACCTTGCCCTTTCTTTTGTGAAAGGTGCAACTAAACAACTGGGCTTCATTTCCCCACTTGTGCAACCCAGGGCAAAAGCAAAAGAACTGTAAATCAAGAATTCTTTAGAGAGAATGGGAAGAGAGTCAGGCTTTTCATGCTCTCCTAGAGCTCGTAATAAATACGTGGCATGAGCTCTTACATTTTTAGAAGGTCTGGTTTTGGTAGGTTGCTGATGTAATTTCAGCTAATTCCAGTCTCACTACATGGCACTGATGGCTGTCATAAAAGCCTCCCAAATACCATCTTCTGCCTCATTCTCCATTACTTTCAAGAGTCCACAACGACTTTGAGTCAAAAGTGCTTCACTCACTTTCTTCCCTCTCTTTTGGCGGTACAGACATGCTTGGGTGTGAGTACCTCACAAATTTTTAGGGGATTCATTACTTTAGCTTGATTTCTGTAGGAAGTGAGAAATCCTCAGTCATGCAGAGGTATGTGAGTGCCTCACATTTATGTGTGTTCCTCAATCAGTTTTTCAAACAAATACACCAAGAGGGCAGAGTGCTTGCTTCTTCTCATATTGCATGAAAGAGGGCAGCTGAAGATCCCACAGAAGAAAAGTGAAAGAAAAATGAAAGACTATAATGTGACTATATATATTCGAAATATCTAAAATCCACCAGAAAAAATATTATAGCAGTCATCTCCTGTGATTAGAAAGTTTCAATCAGCGCCTGTAATCAGCCAAGAAACACAAAGCCCTAGGAAACCAGGCTTCATTATTTCTAGTGTTATTTCTCTGTGAGATACAACTACTTGTTACTGTGTCTAAATGGCAGACAAAAGATGCTCAAGAGAATAGCCTCACAGCAAAGGAGCAGCTCAGCAGGGATGAAAAAGGTGCCTCTCCATGCCTGGTGGATCCGCAAGCATGGCTTGCACGGCATCAGAACACCTCCTGGGCCAGCTGGGATGAACCCAGTGCCCCTGCACTGTAGGCAGGTCTGTCTCTCTCTCTCACTTTCTCACCTTCACGTTTTTCAAGAAATAATTTTCATTTTTCTTACAGTTGAATAGGCTGGATTAACGCATAATACCTAAAAACCTCAAAATAGAACAAGAGCCCTGAGGAGACTGAGAAAATTACTCAAGTTATAGCTGTGTATTACCTGTTTATGAGAGCAGCTGGAGGTGGTGAGATTTCCAGCCATCTCTGTATTTTGCTATGATTTAGACAACATTAAGCACACCTATTTAGAGCTATATTTCATCTGCTTGAAGAGCCCTTCAGGCAGTTTTAGTGTACTCCTGATAAAAAAAATTAAGATGTGTGAAATGCAATGTCCTCCATAGGAGGATTTATTGTCTCAAAAAAAAATATTTTATCAGCATTGTCAAAACTTGAAGCCCAGGATTTTATGCTGCAAAGAACAGCAGATATTCATTTGCTTGAAAGAAAATTCATGCATAATTTGTTATAATAGGCTTGTTGGAGCTATTCTGCTGTTTTCTTTATGTGTTTAAGTACTGGATTAATCATGGGACAGTGGTTTAGCCATATGCCTTTTAGTTTTAGGTGTATCAAGAAACAGAAAATGCAATTTGTAAATTAGGGCAGACTTGGTTCCACAGCTGTCAGCTTATAAGAAACAGTATTTGTTATAGAGTGTGTTCTTTCTCTCTCTGTGGGAATAGTGAAATGAAATTTTAAGTAAATGGGATTGCCTCAGAGTAGTCTACCTCTATTTCTGAGTAGAATTTCTAAATCCCATTTCCACCTGCTTTCCACGTTACAATAGGATTACTGCATTATAAGCATGTGTGAAATAACTCATAAAATATTCCAAAGATGCAGTAGTACTTACGCAAGAAATAAAGTGATAATTTCTCTCTTTTTGTACTATATTTAGAGGGCTACTATGCATAATTTTACTGTACTAGAACATTTTAATCTAATATACACCTTTTGATTATAGATCACAAGACAAAGCAGGAGTCTTACTTACAAAAATAACCCCTGCAACTAGGGATGACTTCTGCTTGCCAGTACATGCAATAAACATTTAAGACAATGATGAGAATTAACTCTACTTGAGAAAGAAAGTGATTAACTTCAGAAAAGTTGACAGTATGGGAAACTAAGAATTATCAGAGAAAAAAGTATACATCTAAATAAACATGTCTACCCATTTACTTATTTGGTTCAGGTTCACCATGCCCATACACAGGTACGTAGAATTTAAAGGAAATAATGAGAAACAGAGACCTGATATTAAAAAAACAAAAAAGGTAAATAATTAAAAAATAATCCTGGCCATGTCCACTGCCTTTAGCACCTTTGGTCATAGGCAGTACTCTTTACTGCCACCAGCATAAGCACATGACACTGGGATAGTGTCAAAGCACCGTAGTCACCAGGAGTGCTCACCCATGATGGAGAAGGATGTATGTTTATCAGGTAGGGAGGGAGTAGCTGTGCATGGAGGCATCAGGAGAGCAAACCTGATTGAACATGCTGGTCTGTTCAATGAGGTCTGAGGAAGGTCTGCAGGGCATGGGACAAGGGTTTATTTTCAGCATTTCAGTATTAAATGCCAACTCAAGATCAGCTTGCAGCAAAATTGTATTGAATAATCACATCAAGTCCAACAGTGTTCAGGGATTAGTCTCTGTAGTGGTGATGGGAATCTCTTTTCAAAGTGTTTTGGAAGAGAATGCACTGAATCTCTGTTTTTGAAATGAGTTGTCATGTGCTCAGCCTTGCCTGAGCAGTTCAAACTATGTAAGCAAGTCCCTGAATCCTTGTAAGGAACATTTGCTGACTAGAGAGAAACAGAACTTTGACTGAAAAAAGCCTCTAGCAGAGGCTTGAGGACTTATCTATGTGGATGCTGAATGAGAAAGCTCAGTTGATCTTTGCTGTAATGAAAACAAGAGACGCAGAAACCAAAACACAAAACAAAACAAAACAAAAACCTAACCAAAAAAAAAAAAAACCCTAGGAACAGAAACAGCTAGACCCTCTATGTTAAAAGAGCAGAGCAGTGTGGTTATGGTGCAATATGAGAAGTCATGTCAGTAGCTTACAAAGGGCATAGTCTGTACCCAAAGCACTTGTTCCAGATGCCCAGGATCACCACTATACAAGCAGAGATAAACACCACAGGTTAGTGACCCCAGGCAAAGAATTACAGCAATTTCACATCGATAAGGTGCACCTTAAAGCCTAAAATTTTGATCAAAACCCAAAGTGCACCTTATAATCCAGTGTGCCTTATATATGGACAAAGTTCGGAAATTTGCCAACCCAGAAGTGCGAGCTGCGAGCCGAGCAGTGACCAGCAAGCCGAGCCGCGTGGGTCAGCAGGACTTGGCAGGGCTCTCGCGATTCCATTACTAATTTGTTACTTTGTTGTGCTCGGATCCCCACTGCAAAAAAAAAAAGTGTGCCTTATAATCCGGTGTACTTTATAGTCATGAAATTACTGTAACTTCTCCATGTAGCAAGGTGCTATTAGAGTTCCTCTGTGCAATGGACTCAATTTAATAAGCTCCCAATTGTCTATCCAAGTGTCTCTCCATCATTATAGAAGAATAACCCTATTGAAATACAGAAAAGCTATTTTTTTCAGGACAGGTGAACTTAGAAAACAGATTTCATACCCATATTCTACCACAAAGAATCAGAATATGGAGTCAATACTGCTGTCATGACTTATATATAACCCTATATTAATTCAATGACCAAGATGTATTCTGTCAGGACTCCTATTTACCCCCAGAAGTTCTACTAGAGCAATGGCAAGCTGCTCCAGAAAGGCCGTTCCCATCCCTAACACTCCCTATTATTTGCATAGAGTAACAGAATCTTGCTGCTACTTACATGGAAATAAGTGTAAAAATAATCAGTTTGCATAAAATAAGTCCTTTGACCCATCATTTCTACAGTTAAAATCCCATAATATTTGCTGAGTGCATAATTCTTTGTCCACCTCTGGGATTAAGATTCTTATAATGAGCTTTAAAAGAAGAAAAAAAAAACAAAAGAAAAAGAAGAAACATAAATGGACCAGTGCTGCAAATCCTGACACTAGTTTCTACAGCAGACAATGCCATGACCTACTACGACCTACTCATAAACCATTTCTTACATGGCAACAGGTCAAATTTCTTTGGCCTTTTCTCTTCTCATACTCCTTATATCCTGCTTTGTCTTCTAAACTTTTCCCCTGAATCAAAACATAAAAGAATATAATCTCAGTAGAAGACTGTGGAAAAAGAGGGGAAAATACAAAGGTTCTGTCACAGCTTGGAGCTACCACAGGTGACCGAGAAACATCAAGTGCTCAAAAATTGATTTGTTCCCCTAGCAGAAGAACAAGCACAGTATACTAGATTCTGAAGGTGGGAAGGTGATGTTACATGAGAAGTACAATTTGAGAAGAAAATAAGGTCAGGATATTGGCAGCTGCTTAAAGAAACTTGGTTAAAAGCAGAGACATAAAGATTGCAACACAGAGCAAGGACTGCCACAAGAGAGCCACATAGCTGGAGCTGTCAGTTCTTTGAAACTTCAAATTCAAATAACACACATCTAAAACCCAAAATCTATGGACAAGCACAGAATTATGCCAATATGTTGATATGATTTGAAAAGCCACAGTACTAAAAGAAATACAATTAGTAAGGTACATATAGAATAACAAAAAGTTTCTTGTAAAAACATAAACTGTTAAAGAAAAATCAAGGAGAGAATTGATCCACCACTCAACTGAGGGAAATTATTGACTAATGACTCCAAGAGAGCCAACTCTATAATGACTATTTTGCTTTTGTTCACTGGAAGGGTCAACCATGACAGAAGGGTTTACATCAATAGTGAAGAGCTGGAAATACTTGATAAATGACAGAACAATGAAATTAGTCCGTGCTTATGTGAGTTAAATGACCTGAGATTAGTGAGGCTGATGGAATTAATCTCACACCATTCAGATGATCACTGAAGCATTTCCACAGTTGTAAATAACTATATTTAAGAATTGTTGGAAGAGGTGAAATTTTGAAAGACTGAAAAGGTAACAACAGCTATCTTTAAATATAAGAAAGAGGAGGTGCAGAATTATGGCCCTCTTAAAGAATCCATTTAAATACAATTCTCAAACAAATAGACAAAGCAAATAGAAATAAGAAACAGATGATAGGCACACCAATCAAGAATAAGTCATTCCAAATCACCTCATTATTTCTTATAAAAGGATAACAGGCCTTGTGAATCACAGAAGTGATACAGCTTGACATGAGTAAATTTTTTAGTATGGTAAATGTTAGAAAAAAATTCCAAGCAAACTACAAAAATCAGTTTAGATTAAACTAATATGAGGTAGGGTTCTGTGGATCTAGCAAAAGAAACATTTTCAGTCTTTCAGTTAACCATAGTCAAAACTGACGTTTACTGAACATATACAGGGGTTTCTCCTGGCAAAACTCCTACTCCTTTCATCAAACAGCATAGATGCCAGAATAGACATCTGACTGAATAAAGGTGACAATCAGACAAAGTTGAAAAGGGCTGCAAGCAAGTTAGAGAACAGCCTGGAAATCAGAATGATCTTGACAAATTGAAGCTACAGTTTGATAAAAAATGGTATTACTCAACAGGGACAAGTGCATGATACAGCTCTGAGTCAGAAAATATTACAAAAATCAAGGATGGAGCAATTGGAGAAATCCAATTAAGGACTGAGTGTAAGAGGATGCATTTGCATTGGTATTCAGTTCTGCACAGATGTAGGAGTAGATCATCACTTTTCAAGCTTTGCTTTACACTACAGAGTTGTCTTGGAACATACAAAACTAGATTCCTTACCACAAAGGTGAGCCAGAAGACATGTTTTAGGAGGATGCAAATGCATTCAGTTGCTAGTGGGCATGCAGGCTGCAGTGCTAGACTAAAGTTAGTCCAGGGTGGAAATCTGATATGTGGGTGATGTGCAAATCATGAGCTCAGCACCAGGTGTTGCACTCCACATCTTGGTCCCTACTGCCACACACCCCTTGTTGAAGCACCCATCACCTTAACGCATCAGAAGCTGACTATTGAATCAGCTGTGCTGTGAATAAGACAAATGTGACAGCAGGATTACATGTGGGCTGTGAGGTAACTAAAGCAATCCTTTTCTATCTGGTAAGATCTCCGTGAGAGTGCTGCAGTCAGCACCACACTTTTAATTAACAGTTGGAGCAGTTTAGTCTAGAAAGATCAGAAGAAAGCCATGAGAAAGATCACCACTCTCAGAAACACAAATTGCAGGAAAGATGTGAGACAGTTTTCTTTCTAGAAGAAGAGAGTGAAATTGTAACAGCTTCCACGTCCAACAAAGACTGCTGCAAAGAGAAGGGGAATAAATTGACAACTTTGACAGCGGTGTCTATTGTGGTGGAGGCCATACAGATTGCTCATCCAAAAATTTCCTTAATAAAATGGCTGAGAGAGCAGTAAGCAAGGAGCTTCAGCATCCACAACACAGGAAGGTCTCACAAACAGGTTAGACAAGCATCTGCCAGACTTGGTTTCAACACGGGTCATTCTGCCTTAGAAAGAGCCTCCTGAGACCACAACCAGACCAATTTGCTTTGTTCCTTTTCTAAATGTAAATAGTAAAATTACTGTTTCCTGCTCCTTTCATCTTGCCTTTCTAACTTTTCAATCATTCCACTGGTTTTCCATCAGCATTTCATTTCACATCTTTCTGATATTTCCACTATCCATCCCATCTCCTCCTTTCCACTTTTGGCATTGCACTACATCTGTGGTATTGCTTCTATTAGGACATCCATTCCTTTTCCCATGTGCAAAGCAATGTGCCTGTCTTAATTCAATTTCCTATATAACCAAATATTTGCATGTAACTGCTTAAGTAAACACTGTACCTTCCCCTTCCTGATTGTTCACTTCCCCTTAGTGTTTATGTAATGGGGGAAAATGACAGTGTTGCAGGTGAATTCTTTTTTTTTCTTTCAACATCTCCTTTTATCTTTACTGACCAAGAAAATTCAGAGATTACCATCATTTTCCTTAAAATAGGATAACTCAGTGTAAAGATTACAACAACAATTTAGAGGAGAAAAGATCATTGCAGAAGCTTACATAGATTGTCTTTAAAATAACAAAGGGCATTATTAGTGCTCTAAAGTTAGAGGATGGATATAAGGAAAAGGTATTGTGTATGCATACAGATCTCTATAGCTTTTTCTCAGGTAACATACCGTTACATTTGTAAATGAACAGATAATGAATACTACATGTTTCTTTGCTGATATTTCTGCTTTCCTCTGGTGAGAGCACCCAGTATAACCCATGGGCATGAAGCAGGGCTCCACTGCCACTGGCTGCTGAGTGACAGCCCAGTGTCAGCCTTTGAGCTCCCAGTTACAAAAAAACCTTGTGTCCCTTGTGATATATTTCTGCTTCCCATCTTTCATGCTGCTGCACCACAATAAAACACCTGGATCTATAGAAAATTACTATCTTCTTAGATTCTAGCTACTGCTGTCATGAATCTGGGAGTCCAATTTTACAACCACACAGTTGCCATGAGATGCTGCATTTCTTCAAACACAAACAGCGGTGCCAGGATATGTCTATACACTCTCTATATGCTCGTATCCTACTGCCCGAATTAACCTCCAGACATTCACTGCCAAGTCTGCAACCTTCTTTTGGTTCAATTAGAGCAAGCTGACACATGTTGAAAGGAAGAAAAATATGGATTGTATGGAGAAAATTAACTTAATTATTGTATTTTTTAGAAGAAGGTATGGTCCAGAAGACCTGGAATTTGAAAGTAAACTTGCCTTGACTTACATGAGATTTTTCAGAAATAATAGATGGACTATCAGTTTTACAGTAGAATTCCTTTGGTAAAAAGTTTGTTGGTGAATAGTTTATTTCTAATATATAATGTGTGCTTTCATAACAGCTATGGACATCCTTATTATCTCTTAAAAAGAAAAGGTGAATTCTGTTTAATTTAGTCAAGCAAATTGTCTTTCTTATTAAAAGTTATATTAAGCTATTTTAGACCACAAGTACTAAAGAAAACCTTAACTCTGTTCAGCTTTCTATGTCTTGTACATTCAATTTACATCTTAGCACTTCAAGAAACCATATTTTGAAAAAAAACCAAAATATTTCTTCCATTATTTTTTTCTTTTCATCTCCCTCTTTTTTTGTTCTCTGGCAACACAAGTTCAGTGCTCACTAGTAAATGAGGTGTTCAGTATAAGTGAACAATGGAGGTATGTTATAGACTTATTTCTTGCTGGTGGATCCATTTCTATGTTAAATATGTTTATAAGCCCAAACAAAACATAACTCAACTGATCTACTAAATATGCTACCTGATATCATCCGTCTGAGTTTTGGTTTTTTCCGGCCGTAGTTGGGAGAGGAGAATGAATTGTGCAGTTCGTTCAGCAATGACTTGAGGATTTCTTGAAGACAAATAAAGATGTTTTCAACTGGATGATTGCATGTTACAAATAAGTTTTAGTTTTTGTTTTAGATAGGAAAGTATACTTTGATAAAAACTAAAATTAAGGAAAGAAAGTTGAGTCTTATTAGGTACTGAGTTGGACCATTTATTAATATTACATAAGCAACCCTTCTGTTCTTTTTGAAAGGCAGACTATCCCCAGAAAGGAATTTCATAGCTTTAGTCATATTAGAACCTCCCGGGACATTAATAAAGCTCTCAGAGAATGATTTTCAAATATGTCAAAGGACTTGGCAATTTTATGCATGTGTTAGAGCACACAAATATGCAAGACACATTCAGATGAGTCCTTTGAGGATCTATTTTCATGCTCAGTGTACTACTTGTCAAAGTACATGGAGTCCAGCTGCAGAGAGCCAGGGTTAACACCCTGCTGCGCTGCAAAGCTCCCATGGGCCTTGTCCAAGCCGCACAGACCCTCCAGCACACAAGTGCTCAGCCCTTCTCCATCTGAATCCTCACCTTCCCTAATGACCAACTGCCTTGGCACCTCTCTAAACCAGGGTTCCCACAGCTCAGCGCAAGAATACAGCTGGGCATGCACTGATGACAGCTGAGGGCTACATAGCTACATACAGAAGTAGTCTAAAACAAAACCTTCACTGTTATTCTCAGAATAAGAATTTATGTGTTTATCTTGCTAGCAAAGGTTGCACTCTCCAGCATAGTCTACAGCTATTTGCATCCTTGACTCACAGCTCTTATCCCTAAGTAATGGCAGGTAGAGGAAGCTGAGACTTGATTTTTTTCATTCACCAAACAACTGCAAGTTTTGGGTCAAATAATTTAAAATCATGTCAGATTTTTAAAAAGCAAAAACTGTTCTGGATAGAGAAAAATACAAAAGAAAGTTAAGAACATAATCTCAGTGTTTGTAAAAGGCAGTATGTATATACTGCAGCATTCTGAATGGTGCTTTACTGAAGAATGTAAGCAAAAGGTTCATAAACAACAGGAGGAAAGAAGTTGTTTTGGTTGTAGCTAACCCTTTCATACATTTCTTTCCTGCAAATTGTAAAACTTGTTATTCCCACAGCTCTAATTAGGACAGTTAGCTATGAGGCAGTAAAAGACTTGAACTGGGGCTCCTGCAAATTAAATTGCTGGTCCAAGCAACAAATTGATGGACAGTCCAAGGGATGGGTCAAACAAGTCTGTCTGATGGACAGATCCTGAGACCAGGGTCTCCTGATGGATGTCTTAGGCTTTCTGCTCTAATTTCACCTTTTGTTCAGGGAGAACAGCATGTGGACCTACTTCAAGACCTATGGAAGAGACCTTCTTGATTCTGTGTTTCTATCATGGGTCTCACCCTGCAAGTACAGAGCAAACACACTGCTATTGCATGGATAATACATTAAAGACTTTGAAGTTGCCAGGTACAGTGGTAAAGGAAGAGAGATAAAACCTCAAAGAGAATTTTACTATGAGTAATACATAAATACCAAAAATCTATTTTCAACATGAAATATTCAAGTCCACTGTCCAAATGCTTCATGGAACATTCTTCAGGAAATTGAAGAATAATAACAAAACAAACTGGCACTGACTAGAGTAATTTCAAGATTACAAGCCGCACTGACTATAAGCCGCATCTCCGGGCATCGGCAATATTTCGTTCTTTGTCCATACATAAGCCACACCTGATTATAAGCCGCTCTGTCATTCACGGCGAGGACCCGCATGCAACAAAGTTGCCAAATAGTAACAGAATCGCGGCATGGCGGGGTTTACTGGCTCGGCTCAGGCCGTGCGGGCTCGGCCCGCTCGTGGCTGCCGACGGGGCCAGGTGGCCCAGCTCGGCGGGGCCGCTCAGGGCTGGCCGCCGCTGCCACCGGGCTCACTCGCCCCAGCCCTGCGCTGCCCCACGGTGCCAGGTGGGGACAGAGCCCGCCAGCACCCATGGCAGCAGCAGCAGCAGGAGGCGAAGGAACCCCCCGGCTCCCGTGGTGGCAGAGGCAGGAGGGGAAGAAGCCCCCCCACCCCTGGGGCGGCAGGCGGGGGTGAAGCCTGCCTGCTCCTGTGGTGGCGGTAGTGGGAGACCCCCGCTTCGCCCCCAGGCCGCAGGGATGGCAGCACGGAGCCCCTGCCTCCCCCTCAAGCCGCGGGGATGGCAGCACGGAGCCCCCTACCTCCCTCGCCCCCCGCCCCCCGCACTGCCGGCACTAAGCCCGCCTGCACCCGCCGTGCCACAGAGTAACCAATTCGTAACAATCACATAATCCCGGGTTTTACAGGCAGGTGCTCGGCTCAGCACCTCGGCTGCACTTCCAGGGTTGGAAATTTCAGAAAATTTTTCATATATTAGCCGCTCCTGAGTGTAAGCCGCATTTCCGGGGTGGGAGCAAAATTTTAGTCAAAATGGTGCGGCTTATAATTGTGAAATTACTTACTTACATTAAGGAAATGCTGAAAACAACAGATAGGTTTCCAGCTACCTTTTATAATAACTCTTCATATTTTGAAAAAGACCTTACAGGTTATAATCTGATTAGAAACAGACTCCTCCTCAATGCTTTTCTATACCATAAGTAAGAAGCAATTACTCTGAAAATTGTGCAACTCTTGCTCTCTGTGATCCTGTGTCTTTGCCTCCTATTTTCACTTTGAGGAAAACTGAAACAGTTCAGCTGGATGTTAAAATCCATAAAATGTATGAAAAAGAGAGTGCTGTAAGAGATGGAGGACTGAATATACAGAATGTTTTTTTAAAAACTGTACATAAATCTTCTGAGAGTGTGCATTCAGAAGAGTGTGCAGGAATAATATTAAAGGACTAGAAGAGACTAAGAAGTCTATTTTGTACACCCAGAGTGAATACAAACCTTTTATTTTCAAGAGATTGATGTTTTGCTTAGTTTATTCTAATTACCTGGTTTTTTTTAACAGATGAATAAAAATTCTTCCAACATAATGGCTTTGGTTCCCAATACTTCTAACAAACGAGAGACAGTGTGCATATTTGGAACTGGAGATTTTGGACGAGCTCTGGGGCATAAGATGATTCAATCTGGTTACCCTGTGGTGTATGGAAGCCGAAGCACCCAGATATCCAATCTGATTCCCAAGGATGCAGAGGTGCTGGGCCATGCAGAGGCAGCACAAAAAGCCGCTGTCATCATTATAGCAATCCAGAGGCAGCATTACAACTTTCTTACATCGCTATCACAAGTTCTCCATGGAAAAGTCTTGGTGGATATAAGCAACAACTTGAAATTGAAACAGTATCCTGAATCCAACGCAGAGTACCTGGCTCAGCTGCTGCCTGGCAGTAAGGTTGTGAAAGGCTTTAACACCGTGTCAGCCTGGGCCCTGCAGTCGGGCACACTGGATGCAAGCCGGCAGGTAAGGTTGAGAAATGGGGATTTCCTCTGTCCCAGAGTTACACACTGCATGGCTTCTCATCAGCTACACAAAACACACCTGGACATTGGAATTAGGTGGACTTGATATGCTATTCTCACTATAATCTCCCATTTCAAACTAAATGTGAGCTAAAATTTACTTTGGATTTTTAATATGGCATGACAAGGAATATAAATATTCCTCTGAACTCAGAAAGGCATTTAAAGACACTAGAGAAGCAAGAGAAGAAAGATAGCAGAGCTACATGAGAGACAACAAATCAGCAGAGTTACATCAATTGTTCATTAGAGTTCTAAAGTTAAACAGAAATGAGACAGAAGGAATTTTCAAAGCAAGAATAAAATGAAGAAACCAAAACAAAGGAGGCAAGGGATATGATAGGGCAATGGGTATGGGCAAAAAAAGTATGATGAAAGGTGAAAAAATTACTACAGTTTTTTAAATCATCACCACCTAAGTTTAACACAACATCAGTGTGTGCAAACTGTTTTAACCAGCTCCTCAACCACAGGCCAGCAAGCACAGAGCTAGCCATACGAAGCCACACAGCAGATTACTTGAAGACAAATCATTTATTATGGCCCTATTTTCTGCCATTTCAAAGGACAGTGCTCTTGCACAACACAGGAACTCATCCAGCTACTCAAAACATTGATAACTTTGCTCTCTGTTGCCAGAAAAATGGTTTTGGCTTGAGATCCAAGGGCTGCCAAGCCCAGGTTCTATAACCTTCACCACCTCAACAAGAGAAGAAATTGCCCCTTTTGTCCCAGTTAAAAAAGGACTATTGTTTTACTTACAGAAAAGATGATTTCTTTACTATTCTACTAGACCTGGAAAGAACTAATATTTCCTTTTGTGTCAGGGAAATTGTGTTCTAAAGATCTCTGTCCTCACTTCATTGGAGTATTTATGGACCACTATAGCAGCAACTGAAAATTTTGCTCTTACTTACTGCTATTGAGAATTTTGCATCAATTTAGTCCTTTAAAATCTTGTGCTTACAAACTACTTGCAGATTTTCAGAAAAATGTGTCAAGTCTTCTACTCAAAGACATATACTACGACTGTTACACATTGTTCTTTCCAGATATAAAATTTTGCCACTTGAAACAATCTTCTTCCCTAAAGTAAAGAATTATATTCAAAGTTCTTTGACAAAATTCCAGAAGTACCTTTAGGCTACTTTCTTGCCTATATTAATTAAGGCCAGCAGTAAGCCTAGTAAGAAGCAGCCTAGGAAGCTTGTGTTTACTGTCCAGGCAGGATGGCAGCAGAGAAAGTCATAAAAATCTGTAAAAAATAAACTTCTGTCTGTTTTTGTCTGCAGGTGTTTATCTGTGGAGATGATGTGGAAGCTAAACAAATGGTCATGAATATTGTTCATGGACTGGGTCTCACTCCAGTAGATAAGGGATCCCTCTTGGCTGCTCAGGAAATAGAAAATTACCCTCTGCAACTCTTTCCAATGTGGAAGTTTCCCATCTTTTTGTCCCTTGGCCTAGGTCTATTCTTCTTCTTCTACAGTTTGGCCCTTGATGTAATTCACACTTATGTTTATGACAACAATAACTTTTCATTTTTTATTGCAATTACCATTCCAAATCGGGTCTTCCCTGTATTGGCACTCACCCTTTTCGGCTTGGTTTATCTTCCTGGTATATTTGCTGCAATTATTCAGTTATACAGAGGTACCAAATACCGCCGTTTCCCAGACTGGCTGGACAGATGGATGCTTGCTAGGAAACAACTTGGACTAATAGCCTTGGCATTTGCTTCCCTGCATGCTGTGTTCACTCTTGTTACTCCGTTGCGCCCCTATTCAAGTTGGAGAACCAGCAATAGAATCATCTCCCAGGTAAGTTTTGTTCCCTGCTCTAAACCTTCCTTTCTTCTGACCCTGTCAAAATACTACCATCTGTCTTGAGCTTCAGAAATCCACGAAGACAGCCCAATGCTCTTTAAAACAGGGTAGTATTCCTAGCTTGTGTTTCTTTTAGACATTGATGTATCTATATTTTGTTAATATTATGTTGAGCTGAGAGGATTTCTGGCCTCAGTCTTCCTCCTAGGTAGTTGACTTACTAATAAAATAATCAGGGAAAGTAAATTCTATTTCTTCATAGACCTTAAAGAATAGAATATATTATGACTTTCTGATTTTAGCAGAGGATCATGTATCTCTCTTCAACAGGTCTACAGAATAGTAAATTATGTACCTCAATTACAGTTACATGGAACCTATACGTAATATAATTTCTCTCCTGCTTTTTGAGCAGATGTTTAAAGTAAATCTCTGATGATCAGAGAGTTAATGTGTAACATTTATCCCCTACTTACCTGTAAGGAAACTTTTTCTTATTGGTGCTAAAACTGTTATCACTAAAATACATCTGGTCTTCTTTTCTTCAGGTACTGAACAATGAAACAGTATCACTCAACCACACTAATGCCTGGCTTATTGACTCTTATTTGGCTATGGGAATGTTAGGATTATTTTTATTCGTTCTTCTGGGAATAACTTCCTTGCCTTCAGTCAGCAACAGTCTCAACTGGCGAGAATTTAGATTTATTCAGGTAAGAAGACCATATCTAAAGAAACCCTCTTCTAAAAAACCTCCTTACCTTATCAACAGCAGCCATGGGCAGGTTTACTAGAGACTTATGGCTTTCCTCCATTAGTATCTCCAAATTTGATCTATGCATTATCCACCATCACACAGTGAAAAAAAAAAAAAAAAAAACCAAACACCTACATGGCCATACAGCTGTAAAAACCCACAAGTGTTCTGATGGCTGCTTATGGTACAACTGGGATTACAGCATTACAAGAGAAAACTGGGTAGATGTGAGCTCCTAAATGAAAAACAGAAAGCAGACTTTGACATTAAATTACACAATTCTACTAAGCCACAGAAAAATTTAGCCATTTTATTGGACTAATTTTTTTGGTTCACAAGATAATTCAGTTAAAATGAATCTGAAAATCACTTTATAACTCAAGTCTTCTCAATGCCAAGCATCTAAAGAGAATCTGCAATTTCTGCAGACTATAAAAACTGCTGTGACTATAAACAGGCTGCCCTTGGTAACATTATAATCTCAGATCTCCATTTGGAGGAACTTTGGTGCAAGCTGCCGTGCCTCTGCAGGAGCTGGGCTGGAGGGGAGGAGAGGCAAGAGAAGGGAAAATTACTATCAATGAATGTTTTATCAAGGCAAAAAACTAGCACAGTATGTTACTTCTGGAAGGTTTAGCACTACAGCATAAAAAAATCTTGGATCTCTCTACTGAATGTCAGCATTTTCTCTGCTTTTTCACAAATATGACAGCCACTAGGCAGTACATGTGAGCTAGGAAAAGTTATAAGAGTATTGATGGAGGAAAAAAAAACCTATTTAATCTATATCCATTTTAATTGATTTTTTTTAAATAATAAAAGCCTTTATGTTATATAAAACAGTTTCATTTCACCAGTCCCCAAGTTGGTACACTGTGTCCTTAAATTTGCATTTTTCTGGTTTAATTTACTGTTTTAACCTCCATTTCTTCCCTTGTGTTTTTTCCTTCCTTCTCCTTTAGTCCAAAGTGGGATATCTGGCACTGATTTTGTGCACTGCACACACGATGATTTTTGGTGGAAAATGGTTCCTGAACCCATCAGCGTACAAATGGTATCTTCCAGACATCTATATGCTCTCCCTCATTGTTCCATGTGCTGTACTGGTCGTCAAATTTGTGCTGATATTTCCTTGTGTAGACAAACATCTCACACGAATTCGGCAGGGCTGGGAGAGAAATCCCAGATACTCAGAACAGTCAAATCACATTATCAACAAGTCTGCTGTATAATTAGACTAAACTATATTATTAAAAAAATATTACGAGGGCATATTAAAATGAAGTCTTAAGCCTACTCTATGTGGAGAGGGAGAGAAAAAGTGAAAACTTGGCCAGGCTCTGTATAAAACAAAGCCACCCCAATAACAAGCTTTAAATACAAATGAGGCCATTGAGTTTCTGCACCCCAGGCATACTTGCTCACAGGTGCAGACCCTCTCTTTTGCTTGGTTTATTTCCCCTTGCCTATTTACCCTGCATCCAAACTCCTCCAGAGCTGGGCAGAATCACAGAAACCTTTGGTGTTAGACAGTGTTTGTTCTTCATTCTTATCCTGCCCATCAGGGCTCAGCTCTACGTGCACCTACACACATCCACAGAGATCCATATGCACACCTGCATGAGTTTCCACACATTTCCCTCTTTCTAACCCCAGAAGCCACCAGCACCAACAGAACAGCATGATGGATGCTAGCTAAGGAGCAGAGCTTCACCTCCTAGCACTGTTTATCCTCCATTAATATCTGATCCAAGGAGAGCTATGCTGAAGCCCTAGAGATAGTCAAGTAAGATTTATCTGGTTTGTGTACAGGGACCCTGATGTTCAAAGTGTGTGTGTCAAGGACTGCTGAATCTTTGTTTGTACAGCTCTACCAGAAATTCAGGGGCAAGAGGAAGGAGCAGAGACCAAAATGGCAGAGATGTAAGAAGTGCTTATAAGCTTCAGCATTTCAAGGATAGGCAAAAAATGATCTGTGTTTTTTTGTATAAGCAATGTGTTGTAAGAAAAGAAACTGAAGGAAAATCCTTTTCTTTGAGGGATGGGATATGTCGTAGTCATATCTCATGAAGATAATACTGTTGATTTTTCAAACAATAAATCATTGGATGTGATATTACAGATATTCTATAAAAATACACACATTGTAAAGATAATAAAGATTTTTTTTTTACACTGTTGGACTCTGTTATTATTTTGGGAACCTCTTCTGCTAAGATGCAGCTACTGGTATGCTCAGTTGCACAAAAGTGTTGGAAAGCCTTGGAACCAATAATAAAATGGGATCCTGTCTTCAGCCAGATGCCTGGACTTGTCTTCCCCCATCTATGTTTGCTTCTTGGATGCTCACATGAGCAGATCTTTGCTTAGTCATTCAAGTAGGCCAAGGATGTTGGGGAAAAACAGGTTCCAGCTACGATGGTGACTTCCTGTTAAATTGCAAACAGAAGATCCAACAGTCTCCTTTGGACTGGAGAATAAAGAAAAGACCAAATGTGCTAGTGTTAAAGAAAGATAATTTCTTACTATTTTTTTACCTATGCTGTTCTCCCTGTCCATACAAAGAACACTCACATACACAAAAGTATAAGCATGCTACCTGGTCTAGCTAGCTGTACTTTCAAACTAGCATTATCAAACAGCTTTAAAAAATAAAATAAAAAAAACAGAACCACCACCTGAACAATACTTCTGAAAACATTTCTCAGCAATGGAGTCTTTTTTAATTCTGGGCCATGCACCTCCTCTTCATGGCACCCTCTATCCCAGGATCTGTTCTTTATGCCTAAAAGAATGGTAAAGTAGTCTGGGATATCAGCAATTGATGGAGCCAGATTTCTTAGAAAGAATTCTGTCACCAAGTACTCTTACAAACCAGCACTGGTGCATATGTTTTACTTGTCCTAAACTGATATGAATATGTTGATGTAAGTCTTTACAGAGTTTTTCTTGACTGCTGCCATGATGGAGTAGTACTACACCTCAAGTTAACTTCAATGATTTTCCACAGAATCATTTATTGCAGAAGGGATCAGGTATAGGCTCAACAGGCCCAAGTGACAGCACTGTTGTGAGGATGCCTGTAATACCTCTTTACAGCTCCCTGGGGAAGAGATGGAAGCAGCAGAAAGAGAGGAGGAAAACAAGACAGGACAAGAGAGAGAGATTGTGTTTCCATGAGTACAAAGGGACAGACGAGCACAAAATAAGTAGCAGCAGTCTGAGTGAATATGCTCTAAATTTGCCATTTTGGTGGTAGATTCTAGTCTCAGTGATAGTTACTCCAGATTTATGTTATTACCGGTAGCAACAGTTCCAAAGCACTAACACATATTGGGTTTTGATATTACTTAATAAAGGATTTATTCTCAGGGTTTCTACCTCTCTCCCAAAACAGATTTAAAACCTGCCCTTCCTCTCTCCCAGCTGAGCCAGCAGATTGGAGTTTAAACTCCGACAGCCACGGCAAGTCCCATTTTAAAGCTGTGCTTTATGAAATACAAACAGTGCAAGTGCTCTGCATCTTTTCCTTCCAGCAAACAGGCTCCTTTGTGTTTTCTGAGGGCCTTGTTTTAAAAGAGGCCAAACCAAGTCTCCTTTACCCTCACCAGGAACTAGCACTAAGTTACCGTGGCCTGACTGAATGCTGCTTTGTACACTCACTCACAGCTAATCTACAGTCTCAAACACCCACGGGACTGTCCTTCCGCAGGCAAGACAAAGGAACTTACTTGGGGATGGACATCACGTTGTTTTGTCAAGTGAAAACAGACCAAGATGTACTGGAAATGCAAAGCAGCTGGGTATGATTTGCAATGTGCTGTTTACTCCAAGGATAAAGTGCCAATATTGGCTGTGTACAAACTGAGGAGGCAATGCTGTTTGTTTGCAGGGGGGTGTACAGCAGCTCTCAGAAGCAGATCCAGAGCCCTCGCATCTGAACTCAGCAGCAGGTGCTTTGTTGACTTCAGCAGATAACAGGTCAGATCTTCATCACTCAGTTCTGAGTAAAGGATTTCATGTTCACTTAATATCCTCTTGTGCTTGGGTAGCTAGGGAGGATTCACAAATTTACCTCCTGAATATCATACAGAAAACAAATTCAATAATCATACTGGTACTGAAAGTATTCAATGGTAGTATTTTGAAAACAATAGCCAGTGCCAGGAAACCTGTTGGTAGCTTGTACACATTACTCATGGCTGAGATCTTGGTGTTTCTATCTCTTTTCCTTTCATGTACTGAAAAAACCTGGTAAAAAAGGAAATCAGAAAGATTATGAAAGGAATTTTGGAAAGGGTGTTTTTCATGTGGTTCCCAGAAGCCAAGAAAAGCTTTTATGTGCATATGTACACAATACCATTCTAAGAACTCCTGCAAGAACAAAGCATTGATTCTTAGATCTACTTCTAAATCAGAGTCAATACTTAGAAAATAAAAATTACAGTATTTTAAATAAATAGTCACATGGATATTTTCACAGTAACAACTAAGTTTGGATTTCATTACATAAGAAAGTTTTATTCTGATGCACTACAGCATAGTGGGATAGACAGCACAGTGTGGGTAGACTCTACTTCCTTGTTGATAGGGTTAATTTAACTCTTTGTCTTTTTGTTATACCTGGGGAATATGTATTTTAACCAAAAAATATACTTACTAGTGAAAAGAAAGTATTTTAATTAATGAGATTTCCATGTAACAGAATGGGATTTCAGACACACACTGGCCCCAGGGGATGCAGTTGACTCCACAGGTACTGTAGATTCTGAACCATGGAGATCTGAGCAATTCCCTTCAGTTCCACCACACTGCACACTGAAGTCCTGAGATCTTCAACTTATTTTTGCTCTGCAGCAGAGCCTTCTGTCAGGCTTCTCTGCTTTATCTAACAGTCACCCTTCACTCCAAGACATGACACTTTGCGACCCCCTTAATTCCTGTATGTCAGGATTTGCAGCTTCACTCTAGTAAGCTCCTACCAGACACAGGATTTTACAAGAACATCTTTTGCTTCAAATGCTGTTGAGCATGTTGGATTCACTAGCCCAAATAAAGAACTAGTGAATATTATGAACACTCACAGCAGTTATGTAACACATTTGCCTGTTCTTCCTTATTATGATTTGCATATTTAATAAGCATTCAGTGTACCAATAATAGCATAAATATGGTATCTCTCCCACACAATTTGGAAGCTTTTCTCTCCTACAGAGAGTACAGTAATTTCACAACTATAAGGCGCACCCTTTTGACTAAATTTTTTCCACGAACCCGGAAGTGCGCCTTATAGTCCAGTGCGCCTTATATAATGGACAAAGTTGCAAAATTTGCCAAACCGGAAGTGCGAGTCGTAATGGGGGGGCGGTGCCGCGGGAGCACCGAGTCGCGAGGGGGAGGGTGGGAGCGGGCGGCCACAGCTGGCAGGGGCCAAGAGGGGAGGGAGAGAGCCAACGCCAGCCCTGGCCCGGATGGAACAAGAAGCCGGGCGGTGCCACCACGGGCGCTGGGGGAACGAGAAGCCAGGCGGTGCCGGTCCTGGCCCAGGCGAGGCGGAAACGAGAACCCGGGTGGCCCTGGCCCGGGCGCGGAGGGAACGAGAAGTGCAAGCCCGCAACAGCCCCGAGCAGAGCCCGCCCGGCGGCGGCATCGGAGTAGCGGCAGCGAAGCCCCTGCGGCCGCCAAAAGGCGGCGCTGGCCAAGCCGCTGTGGTGGCCAAAATGTGGCAGGGGCAAAGCCCCCGCGGCCACTGAATTGAGGCATCGGGGAAGCCCCTTGCGGTTGCCGAATTGCGGCGCCGCCGGAGCCCCCGCGGCCTCCAAGAAGCAGTGGTGGGGAAGCCCCTTGCGGCCGCCAAATTGCGACGCCGCCGGAGCCCCCGTGGCCGCCGAGAAGTGGTGCCACCAGAGCCCCCGCAGCCGCCGAGAAGCGGTAGTGGGGAAGCCCCCACGGCTGCCGAAAATCGGCGTCAAGTGACGCAGCCCCGGGGAAGCGGAGAGAAGCGGCACGGCCACGGGGAAGCAACGGGAAGCACCACTGCCGCTGGCCGCAGGGAAGCCAGGACACAGCGCGGTCACGCAGTGGGATCTGGGTGCTGTGAGCCGTGCCAGCCGGCGCCAGGGGCGGGCGGGAGTGCCGGGGCCCGCTGCACGGGGAGGGCGCCTGGGGCTGCATTTAAAGGCTACACCGATCTTTGAAAAATGTTTGCAAATTGAGCACCTGCCAGCAATTCGTTACTTTGTTGTGTGCCGCGTGGTTCCTCACTGCAAAAAAAAAAGTGTGCCTTATAGTCCGGTGCGCCTTATCTGATCTACAAAGTTGCGAAATGTGCCGGCTCCTGGGGGGGTGCGCCTTATAGTCCGGTGCGCCTTATGGTTGTGAAATTACTGTATTTTTTTAATCTGCATTATACAGATTTTTGTTGTGGATCTCCATTTGTATCACTAATTCCTGACCTTAACATGAAAGATTTTCTCCCTCAAGGAAGCTGACATTCCTCAAGACACAATTTTACCTATCACCGTAGAAAACTACACATCTCTTATTCTTTTACATTGTCTTACTGTTCTTGACCCTGGGAACCCAGAATTGACATAAATATTAGCTCTGATAAGACTAGACCCCTAAATATGACTTTCTTAGAAGTAACCTCTGTGCTACAAGAAAAATCCACTACAGAATCTTGACAGGACATGCTCAGAGAACTGCACGAAATTTAGCTAACATCTCCAAATGCTGCAAGCCAGAAGTGGTAAATTTTGTTCATAGCTAACATCTCCAAATGCTGCAAGCCAGAAGTGGTAAATTTTGTTCATGTCTTTGTAAACATGTTTTATTCCTGTCTCTATCTTTGCTTCCACATCCAGATTTGCTTATTATTCGAGATACAATTCCTTCACTGTGCTTCTCTTCACATGTTCTCAGATTTAAATGAGGAATAGCTTAACTGCAGGCAGTAGACTCAAGATAGTAGCAGTAGCAGGAATAATAGTGCAGAGGCCTTTCCTAGTTTCCTAGTTATCCATTAAATTTTTGCTCCAGTTTTATGGAAGATGGAAAAATGTAGTCTTTATAAACCTCTCTTTTAGAGCCTTCAGAAAATAGATAAAGGAAAATTGAAAAAAGTATAAGTTATTGCAATATGTTAACCATTGCAGGATACAAGTGGTTGAATACCACTAGACCAAACTAAAATGTTCCAAAAAAGGCATGTTTGGGACATATTATCTATGACAGAGTGTTGGCATTAAAGTGGGAAGGTATTTTTAAAGAAACATACTGGAGAAATGAATATGGAAAAAAATTAAAAGGCTATTAGAATGAATGAGAGAGAGAGAAGGAAAGAAGGGGGAACAAAAAGCTGGTTTTCTTCTTTCCTACTAGCTCCATGACATAAAACATCACATATTTTTGATTGCAATTATAAATCAAATTACCAATTATTATTCCATTACCTTGTAAATAATTTAAAAAGGAGTTTGATCTTGTCAGCCCTAGAGTTCAAACTACCCTTTAGAATCCCACCATAGCCTTCTTTCCCCAGTCCAAACAGGTAAAAATATGCACATTTTCTCATTTGTTACAACAATCATTCCAAAGGCAGCTGCCACTCCGCACCACACCACTCACAGTTGAGCAGCAGCAGTATCAAACCCAGTACATCAGACACAGGGTTTGCATGTCTTGGTATTAAATACAGTTGAAAGAAATGCTTCCTTGGGGTAAAAAAAACCCCAGAAAAGATGCCATAGCCCAACTGCACAGGAGGAGGACAGATTGCTTAATGGACTGCTCTGTTTCAATGCAAGACACCATCATCTTCATTTTATAGTTAAAGAAGCAAAATCAAACACAGAATCTCACTGAGAAAAGAGTACATCATTCACACAGCATGAAAACTGGAACTAAAAGAAATCCTGCAGTACTTGGTGAAGAAGATAAGTGAGAACTGGGTAGGGTGAGCAGAACCTGAAAAGGTGACTGGAAGGGTAGTCCTCCCCCCTCCCCACTTGTCTAGTGATGAAGCAGAGCTTCAGGAGCACCGGAATAGGACAGATGCAGTGTTGCTGTCATTTAGAAAAAGCCCAGGCAATCAGAGGGGATGGATGCAGAAGTAATTGCAGTGAATTATGTTAAATACATACAGGATTATTGTTTGTTTGTTTTTCTAGTAGTTTCTATTTTCCAATCCCAGTAAAAACTGGAAACCAAATACCATCTTTAATTGGATTGGTCTAAAGGTTAAACCTCAAGTCACACTTCAGAAACTCCAGTCTGGTCTTGCTGGTAAGCCTGCCGAGTATTGTTGACATAAATAAACCCAAGAACTTAGGATACTCAGTCTTGCCTGAGGGATGCCTCCTGTCAGTTACAGAAGTCTGGGAAGGATAAAGGAGCTGACTTGGAACAATACCAAATACCCAAGTATCACTGAATACTACCAAGTAACTTCTAGCATCTCTTCTTCAAACACCCATGTTTCCTGACAAAGCTGTCTTCCCTGTCTTTTACAAAGAAACTGACACTTAGATTCACACTCACTGTCTTCACAGACACATCCCAAGTTTCTTTAATGATCCCTGTGTCAGTGACTCACACAACATCACGCAGGAAGTCAGAGGAGAGGAGAAGAATTGGATGTAGGTTTCCTGAAGCTAAGGATAGTTCTCTAATTACAAGGAGCTTTACAGATTAGAAAGCCAGAAGGTAACTTTGTGATTAGCTATTCTCTCTTCCTGCAGAACACGCGCTGTAGACACTGCCTAAATTGATTCCTTTCTGAATTATCAGGAGTTGTCATATTTTTCAGTTCACAGGCCTGCTACAAATTTTCCAACAGTAATACAGATTGCTGTAAAGTTTAAGCTTCCTGACAACATGTAGTTTCATCCTAGCTACCATTTGTTATTGCTGGCAGGTAATCCATTAAAACAAGCTGCATTACTGAAGAAACTGCTGAACTTGATTTAAACATTAGAGAGCTCACCACAACTTTTGGCAAATTATTTTGACAGCTGATTAGCCTCACTTCAATACATATCCTGGATATTTTTTTTAACTGTAGTATTCAGTAAACATAATTTATGATTTCCATGACTTATCTGAAATGTCCAGAATGGCAGCAATATATAGACCACATATATTGCTCCAGAGAAGAAATTCAGGTGTAAGAAGAAAAAGTGTGATTTATATGTATATTTTTACATATATATATATATGAAGAAATATAAATTCTAGTGCTCCTAGTGTACATATGGAAATTCAAGCACACACTGGAAATTCTTGGTGATGAAAGTAAAAGATTCAATGTACTTCCAATCAAAACAATTTTTTAAACCTGTAAAGTAAAATGTTAAAATATTCACTGTCAATATAGATAATCTCAACCATAATTTCACCCCCACAAAAAAAATCCCAGAATCCCAGGTCCTAATAAATATTTGTTAATAACAGTGTGGAAACAGAAAGAATATTACCTGCAGGTTTACAGTTTTTGTAACCTACTGTAAGGGTTGATCCAAAGTTTGCCTGATCTGCCTCATGATCACCGAAATGACTGGAGACCCTGAGACCCTGAGACCTCTCACTTTGGACAGGAGTTGCTGGTCTGGCCAAGGTGGATGCTTGCCCAGGGACTGTGTACACGTGTGTGTGCTGGACTGTCACAGCACACTGCATTCCAGCAGGTACAGGGCTGGAAGAGCTGTACTTTCTGCACCTGTTTCCCAGAGCGACGGGCCCCACACACAATAAATAGTCCATAAATCTCCCCACCTTTTGGCCAGAGGCCACTCGCCTTGGAAATGAGCTATAAAATAATTACTTTCTGAAGAGACTCTTTGAGATCTCTTTCTCCCCATGGATAGAAGACATCGACAGATGACCCAAGAACGACGTCCCATCTGTTGGTAGCTATTCCCCCCATTCTCTCTCCCTGCTTTTTCTCAGTTTCCTTTATCTCTCTCCCTCTCCCCTCTATCACAAACTGAGTTGTTAATAAACTGCATTGCTGTTTGTTGTTGAATAAAACTTTAGTCCCTTCTCGTTTGTCTTTTTCACCCTGGGGTCGAATGAACCATCACAACCCCTGCTCAGGTTGTGCAGACCGTGACACCTACTCTCTTAAATCCACAGAAAGAACAACTATCACATAAGCATGTTCCTAGGGAGTGTCTCAGGAATTAGTAGCAAGCCCACCATTACGCATAACAAGTCTCAACAAACATAAAATTACTGCTGAAGAAATGTACAAAGTGTAGTACCCTGGAAGTCAATGAGGACAGAAACAGATGGAAGCGATTCAGTTCATGATGCATTTTCAGCCACAGCCTCATTGAATCCAACTCTCCAGAAGGTGATTGTAGAGGAACAAAGACTTGTCACACTTCCAGCCCAAGGAGATGCAGCCTGGAAAGCACCAGCTGAGAACCACTCACAGAGGGCCAACTAGAAAGGGTTATGAACCATGTTCAAAAATGCTAAGGGGGTAGGAAAAAGAGGGCAGGATAAAGATCTATCACACGGTTTGCGTGATTTTCAGATGCACAGAGAAGAGAACTCTGCTGCAGGGAGCAGCGGCTGCATACAGTATTACACTGTGATAGGGACAATGAAGTCTCTGTAATGATCTCCATTAACACCAAAAATGTTGGAGTAAGATGTTGTGGTAAGAATGTGGAAAAATTTCTTACATCCACAGGTTACAGTAATTTAATTGATTAAGTTTTTAAAAAAGATGAATGCAATAAACAGTAGAATAGGTCAATACTCTACCAATGAAATGTATAATCCAGTAACTGGAAAAGTGAGTAAAAGCAGTTTGTCTCTTCTATGAGACAGCAGACCAAAGACACAATCTATACAAATATATGCAACTCTGGGATTGTTTAACAGAGCACCAGGTGTGAAAGCAAGTATCACATAAGCTTCAGATAAAACCACAAGTGTACTCAGGCAGCTTTGGCTAGGTTTAAAGGTGAAATTCTACTTAAATTGCTCTACCCAGAGGCTGAGAGTAAAGAAACCCATTCATTTCTTTCCAAGTTTAGATATTTGACATTTGGTGTTGTTGCACTTATTTTCAAAGAACACATATAAGGAAATATATGGCTCAATTAAAATTTCTCTTTCCAAAGAAAAGAACATAAAGACTAATAAGCTGTAAGTGCTTGGGTTAGGAGAAGTATTAGAACCATTTGAGAGAAAAAATATCAATATCAAATATCATTATCCCAACATGAGAAGGAGACAACAAAAAAGCTTAGAGTTAAAACTACACAAATGATATTAAAAATCTTCTGGATGTGCCTTGAAGACAAAACCAGTGAAAATAATCATTGTTCAGGTGACTATATTTTTGTATGGGTGGATTCACTCTTGCAAACACCAGGTCAAGTATGGATGCTTTAGTCAAGCTTAAATCGCTAAGTTTAGCAGAGGGACACCAGCATTAGATTAAATGTTAATTGCCTGTGTAATGCAGAAGGTTATACTGCATTGCAAAGTCATTGTTTATTCTTCAAAATAGGGGAAGGAGTGTGTGAATGCCACCACCTGCATAATTTTTGTTTATTTTTCTGAGATTTTCCAAGAACAGACAATTGAAAAACCAACCATGTTGTTTCATCTTCTCTTTCTTCCTCCACATAGTTATGAGAGAAAAAAGTAAGTGAAGAGTTTCTTAAGTAGGTCACTACTCTACAAAAAGCACAGAGTATGTGTAAATAGACATGGATTTCCCCCTTAGCTATCTGGAAAGAAATTTCAGTGATCAGTCCAAACATTGTTTTGTCAGAGATGTGCAAGGAAAAAGAGCAAAAAATAAATTTAGCAGAAAATACAATAGCAACAACTTCCTCAGTAGGATTGTTAAGTTTTTAGAAAACACATAGTAACAAAATACTACAGTAAATTCACGAATACAAGCCGCACTGAGTATAAGCCGCATCTCTGGGTGTTGGCAAATATTTCGGTTTTTGTCCATAGATAAGCCGCACCCAAATATAAGCCGCTCTGTCGTTCGCAGCGAGGACCCGCGTGCAATTAGTAACAGAACCGCGGGAGGGCGGGGTTTACTGGCTGAGCTAAGGCTGTGCAGGCTCGGCCCGCTAGGGGCCGCTGACGGGGCCAGGTGGCCCAGCCCGGTGCTGCCGCTCGGGGCCGGCCGCCGCTGCCACTGGGCTCGGTCACCCCGGGTCGGCGCTGCCCCGCAGTGGCAGGCAGGGACGGAGCTTCCCCCGCTCCTACGGCAGCGGCGGCGGGCGGGGACGGAGCTTTCCTGCGCCCGTGGCGCCGGCGGCGGGCGCAGACAAAGCACCCCGCCTCCTCCCCGAGCCGCGGCAATGGCGGCGCGCACTTCCCGCCCCCCCCCCCGGGCTGCGGTAATGGCTGCGCAGGGCTCCCGTCGGCTCCCGGAGCCGCGGCAATGGCGGCGCCCCCCCCTCCGTCGGCTCCCCGGGCCGCGGCAATGGCGGCGCGGCCCCCCCGAGCCGCGGCAATGGCGGCGCTTCCCCCCCGCGTCCTCCCCGGGCCGCGGCAATGGCGGCGCCCCCCCCCCCCCCCGTCGGCTCCCCGGGCCGCGGCCATGGCGGCGCCCCCCCCCCCCCCCCCCCCTCCCCTGGGCTGCAGCAGAGGAGGAAAGAGAGCTCTCCCGCCTCTCTCCCCGCCCCCCGTGCTGCCTGCAGGGAGCCAGGGCAACACGATAACACTGTAACAATTGCGAAATGCCGGCTTTTACTGGCCGGTGCTTGGCTCGGCACTCTGGCTGGCACGTCTGGGGTTGTAAATGTCAGAAAATTATTAATATATTAGCCGCACCCGACTATTAGCCGCACTTCCGGGTTTCCACCAAAATTTTTGTCAAATTGCCGCGGTTTGTATTCGTGAAATTACTGTAATTCCATTTGATCTGTTACACATAACAGAAGGAGTCAGCTAAGAAAGGATCCCAGTGCTAGAACTAGGTGCAGCATTAACGTACTCTGGGAATGTGTCATAAATCCCTACCTTGGACTTAATAAAGGCTTAAATAAGATTACAGTAAATTCACGAATACAAGTCGCACTGAGTATAAGCCACATCGCTGGGTGTTGGCAAACATTTTGGTTTTTGTCCATAAATAAGCCGCACTCGAGTATAAGCCGCTCTGTGTTCGCAGCGAGGACCCGCGTGCAACAAAGTTGCCAAATACTAACAGAATCGCGGCTGGGCGGGGTTTACTGGCTCAGCTCAGGCCTTGAGGGCTCGGGGTTGCCAACAGGGCTGGGTGGCCCAGCTTGGCACTGCCCCTCGGCGGGACCACTCGGGGCCGGCCGCCGCCACCACTGGGCTCGGTCACCCCGGCCTGGCGCTGCCTCACGGCGGCAGGGGGGGCACAGAGCCCGCTGGCACCTGTGGCAGCCATGGGAGCTGGGGATGTAGCCTGCCTGCTCCTGCGGCGGCAGCACGCAGGGACGGGAGCCCCCCAAGCTGCGGGGCCAGCAGGAGAGAGCTGCCCACCTTCCCCCGAGCCACGGGGCCAGGAGGAGAGAGCTGCCCCGCCTTCCCCACCCCCTGTGCTGCCTGCACGGAGTAGCTCCACCCACCGCGCAACAGAGTATCAATTTGTAACAACCACGTAAATGCATGGTTTTACTGGCAGGAGTTCGACTTTGCAGTTTGCACTGACTTGGTTTGCACTCCCAGGGTTGAAAATGTCAGAAAATTATTCACATATTGGCCGCACCTGAATATTAGCCGCATTCCCGGTATGGGAGCAAAATTTTGGTCAAAACAGTGCGGCTTGTATTCATGAAATTACTGTACTTCTGCTGAATATTCATGCTGCAACTAGTTAAATTATAGAAGCACTACCGAAATATTTTACAAATTAAATAAATGGAAAGACTCCCAGGAAAAAAACACCATCCTTATCTACAAGGAAGTAAAGAGGTACTGTTCAAAGGCAGACAGAACTAGAAGCATCTGACCACTCCTGACACCCTCAGTTCTAACTACTGCAGCAGAAGAAAATCAAGTACCTCTCTTTGGGTCCAAAATACTTACACCTAAAGTATATCTATAGTGAAGACAACTTCTAAAACCAGATCTTTCAGTCAGGATAATGACACCCCTTAACACACCTCCACGTTATGCTCCAGAGAGGAAAGGGCAGTATTTGCAGACAATTTCTTTCTGAGTGGTTTTATTAACAGAGTCCATGAGGGAAACAAAATAAAGCACTTAATCCATATTTATTTTCCACCTTTCTCTCCTGGCACTCACAAACCTCCAGAGCAAGCAGACTTATTTACCACCCTGATGAAACAAGCCTGGCCACTTCAACAAGCATGAAGACAGATACCTGTGACCTTTGGTCCCAGATAGGTTTTCATCAGAGACCTTCACAAGTCTGATACCTGTGCAAAACAGGACTCTGTAAGTATAATTCACTGTACCTATGACCAGTGAATAACTGGGGCCACTTTGAGTCCAAGATAATAGTGGTCATGAGCTATCAGAAAATCATTTTACATGTCAGAACTACAGCAGCTTTGCCCTCAGCATATATCTGGCCTTTTCAGACCATGTCTTTTAAGACTTTTTTTCCCAGTCTTCAATGTTTTGTTAGCCTCCATGCCAAGACATGATGAGAACTCTAGTTCTGACCAATTTTTTTCAATGTATTTGAAATACATGTGTGAAAATCTGCCAGTGCTTGAAGTGTTAGATGTGGAGGTATTATGATTAAGCGAAACTATTAGAAAGCCATTATTAGATACTAGCTAATACAAAAGGTAATGAAAACCACCTCACAAATTAACCAAAACACAAAACCTGTGGATGAAAGCAGAAAGGGAAGAGGACAGGAACATCCCCAGAGTTATACAAAAGCCCTAATCCAGAAGTGTGTGCAGTTGACTGTGTTTAAACAGACCGGGCTTCCACACGTGAGAGCAACTCCAAAATTCAGAGCCTTGTTTTAATGCTTATTGCCACCAATCAACTGCTCGAACTTTTGTTTAAATAAATTTCAAATGAAATCAGGAAGCTTTTCTGTTAACTTGTAGAGTGCTCTTAGACAGTTCAAGGACAATTCATTCCTGGCTACAACAGCTTAAGCATGCACAACACAAATGGAAACCACCAAGTGATCATTAGCATCTGCAAAGATCCCAGGAACAGCTAGATTACAGAAAAATAAGTATTGTTGTTAAGAACAATATGCGTTATCAGAACAAAACAAACAAAAAAAAAAGAAAGGTGAAGTTCTGCATCTTTTTTCAACTGGAAATCCCTAAACATTTTGGAGCACAGAGCACAACAACTGAAAGCCTGCCTGGCCTATTTACCCCTTTGTTTTTCTCTAAGTCCTGTGCATGATTTTAGAAACATATGAATGTTTAAGAGGTGACACTGAACCTTTTTTTTTCTTCATGAAAATTCTAATCATTTTACTGAAAGAATAAGGAATAATTAGCTACAATACACATATTACCAATGTATGAAAGCATTCAGCTGCAAAAGGACTGAGCAAAAAACAAGATTCAATATGACAACAACAACAAAAATAACTGTACCAGACATCCTGCAAACATGAAGTAAGAACAAACTGTACATCATCAGCTCTCCTAGCAGCCAGGGTACCGTGTTCTGAATTAAATATTATTATGCATAATTGGCTAATGATTTCTGACTTTACATGACTAATTATGACCTCCTTTGCACATCAAGCTCACTCTTTCTAGGTGGACAAAAAGATTGTTACACTCAACAAAGGGAGAAAAATTGTTCTCTGTGATAGAGTTCACATAAAATATGGCAAACTGGAATACTTTAAGTGACAGATTTGCGGCTAATTTTAGAAATTACACTTCTCAATCAATCTAGTTATTTAGAACTATCATATACAAACATTTACATATTACCCAAAATCTTCAGAACAAATTCCCAAAAATTCAGGCATGACTATGTGTTAATTTTTTTCCAATAGAAAAACCTATATATAAATTCCTAAAACATTTATAAAGACATTTTAAAAGGGATTTTTGGCACAAATAATTTCTTTGGCTCGGGAATTCTTCTGCTTCTATTAGAGATGAGCACTGGGACACAAGGAGCTGCTCCGACAGCCAGTACCAGAGGTCTACCTAGGTGAGCTCTGCTTCTACCTTTGGTAGAACTTATATTTGGTTACTGTAAAAAGCAGGTATAAGTCAGACAGCCAACAAGCGAGCTGTTGTGCCTGAATTAGAAGTAGCAGTGTGACATCTAGTGGGCTCCTTTTGTCACAGCAATAGGCTTATTCCTTCTTAGCGACTCATAAAGCTCACAGACCACAGAACATTCTGAGTTGAAAGGGACCCACAAGGATCATCAATTCCAGTTCTTAAGTGAATGGCCTGTACAGGGATTGAATTCATGACCCTGGTGTTATTAGCACCATGCTCTACCAACTGAGATAATAGGTTTCAAGAAATTGAACAAAAGGAGCAAAGAAGCTAATACAAGGAACAAAGAAAACAGCCACAAACTATACAGGTGAGGAAAAAATATTTACAAAAGCAAGAGGTGGAGAAAGAAGTTCTGGTGTTCACTGGTATTGCTTTCAGAGTGTACTCAAGTATGACTGATAGGAATTGAAAATACATCTCATGTTGGCTACTTGAGGATGTGTGTTGTAATATTTGAGGCATTTTCAACACATACCCCATGCTGCAACAGAAGTATTAACCAAAACAAGCATCAAGAGAAGACATCATCATCAGGAAAGTGACTTTTCCCCACAGAGTGTGACACACTTCTTTCACTTCCAGTATGCTGAAACTTGGGATTCCCCCAAATGCTAAAAACTCCACTGCATCATAAGTGGTAGTAGGCTCTTGAACACAAGTAAGTAAAACCTAATTTTCCTGGAGTTGTTTATTTCCATGTCACTTCTGCCACATGAGTCACACGCACATCAGTCCAAGACATTTCCCCAGTAATTTGGCCATACTCATTGATTATGGAAATTACACATCAGCAAACAAAAATTAATTCTGGTAGTACCACACCAGTGTCAACTCAAGCACTAGACACTCAAGCACTAGACATGGAAAGAATAAACACTATCTGCCTGGATTCTCAACAAATTTTGGAGCCAAGAATGAGAGTCCAAATGGACATCAAGTACCTAATGGGTAACAATCATAAAATTCAGACACCTGAAGCATCATTTCTATGCTCTGTATGCTGTTTTGTGCCCAGAAATACCATCCCTGTCCCACCACTAACTAACCAGCTATGAGCTAATTTCTCACCTCTTACCAGGGGTGGTGGTGCAGAGCATAATGCCTGAATCATCAGGACTATCCCTTTTGTAGCTGGATACCCATGACAATGCTTTGGAAAAATAAGGCTTCAAAGCAATTCTTTTCCATCTGCACCTGGGAGTTTTACAAGCCTTTGCTTACCATCCAGCCAGTACAGCAGCATCTCAGCCTTTCAGAAGGTTAAGTATATTCTGATTTATATGAGAATATATATGCTGGCACATGGGACTGCAGAAAGTGTTGCACAGAAAGAATCAGATGCTTTATTGCTGAACTTGTTCTGTGCTGCAATCCTTTATACACAGTTCATTTTAATGTTCTGGCTTCTCTCCAGAAAAAACAGAGACCCGAATCCTGACCCCATGTTATTCAACAAAATAATTAAAAGAGCTTGCATGACTTGCCTTAGTTGTCACCAATCTGTTTTAAATTATCCAAGCTCTTGGTATTGAAGGTTTTGAAATAAGGTATGCAGATGATAAAGGAATAAAGATCAGTTGAAAAGTGATATGCAAAGCAAGCAGTGTTGTAAATGTCCTTTCAAGTCATAGGCACGTATCACTGTTATCATCAGATATCTTTATATTGTAATTATATCTTTGGTTAAAGACCATCTTGGGAGCCATCTGACTGCAACGTACCAGATCTAAGAAATTAATGTCATTACTGAAAAAACGCATTTCAGCTTTTGTTCTGTAAAAAACTCACACCTGGGGAATGCACAAACTGTTGTATTTATAATTAAATGGATGCAGTAAATTGTGTTATTGTACTGCATTGAATAAAAGCTGGCTGTTAGCTTCAAAAAATCTCAATATCAAAACCTCACTAGCTGAACCATCCTCAATTAAGGTTATCTTGTTTTAAGCCTTCAGTGATACTCTTGCTGATGCCCAGGGAGTGATGAACAATTTCCACACTCTGAATACAGACAAAACAAAGAAGAGAATGAATATAGAGTAAGGGAGTTGGTCACCTTGGAACAATCTATTAAAGAAGTTGCAGATATGAGAGAAAAGACTGGAAGACAGATAAAGTTGCAGAAAAACTGAGGTAGTTCAAACTGGATGACTAGAATCTATAGAAAATTTTGTTCTCCATATTCTTTGTATCTATAAAGCGACAGAAATGCCTTCCCCTTGTCTCCTATCCTTTCAAGTACATTGTGATTAATGCAGCATAAAAATTGGTTAATACAGGAAATCCTGTACAGAATACTTGGCTACAGAACAGAGCTTAAATAATATGTATTAAATAAATAATGAAAGGGTGGCAGCAAAGAGAAAAAAAGTAGCAGAACACAGAAGCACTATTCCTTTGGGCACCAAGTCAGGAATTATATTAGAGACATCTGGTCGGTACTATATTTATTTTTCCACTGTTTAAAATTATGCCTAGTCTTAAGTATTGCAATTAAAAGAGTGATATTACTTCTTGGCCTTCCTTAAGCAGTATACTTATTCCAAAATTTTAATCCCCTCAGCTGTGCTATGTAAACACCTCAAGAAAATTGAACTCTACACTTTAATTCCCTGCCTCCTCCCTAACTTCATTGCAGTTGTCAGGAAAGCGTGATGTCTCAGCACATCAGCACCAAGCTCTCAGCCACTACACCAGACAGGAATGTAACTGGCAGCACGATCCAGCTCAAGGCTTTCAGTTCAGGGTGACCAAATTCCCACATCAAGTGTGAGTTCCTGTCAAGATTAGATGGACCCAGACTTAGAAGAAAGAGAAGTAAGGCAGAAAGTCTGTGACTTGTCACAGGTTTATGCTAGCCTTGGTTCACTGTGAGGAAGCATGGCACACACAATGAATGTGACTTGTGACCAGAGTTCAAGGTAGTGATGCTATTACTGTAGCTCCATTCTGAATTCCTTCTTAAAATCCTACTACCAAGAATCTAGAAAAAGCTGTGGAATGAAAACTGCTCCATAATTTTCCCTTTCTAAACAAAATTATTTTACCTAGGGCTTTTCTTAGTAAAATACAGTGAATTATCTGAAAAAAACCAAAAAACAAAAAAACCTGCAATAGTACTAGCATCCTGTGTTGCTTGACTTTAATCTTCCCACTAGAGGGATCACACACTCTTTGAGATCTGCAAAATCAGAAACTATTTATACTACACAGATTTCTTACTGGTCTGTTTGCAATATGATGAACCTATCAAAGCTGAAAAGGTTACCACAGCTCAGTAGCCCTTCAGAAGAAGGCAGATGTGTACTCTTAATCTCCTCAAACAGCCTTCCCTTGCAGCCTTCGTTTTCCTCAGATAAGGAATAAGAAAATGCATTTTGCAAGCAAAATGCCTACCCAACAATCCATTTAAAATACACCCCTTGGTTACATCTGTCTCCTAGCTCTTTTGCTCATGTATGTTTAAATAATCTTGCAAACGCTAACTACTAAGAGCAGTGCATTCAGGCCTCTCTCTACAGGAAGGACACTGAGGTGCTGGAGCAAGATTAGAGAAGGGGAACAGAGTTGATGAAGGGTCTGAACACAAATCTGATGAAGAGAAGCTGAGGGACCTGGGGTGATTAGCCTGGAAAATAGGAGGCTGAAAAGGAACAGTGTAACTGTCTAAAACTGCCTGGAAACGGTTGTAGGGAAGTGGGGGTCGGTCTCTACTTGCAAGTTAGAAAAGACAGACCGAGAGGAAATGGACTCAAGTCGTGCCAAGGGAGGTTTTTGGATATTTGGAGAAATGTCTTTATTGAAATCTTTGTTGAGCATTGAAACAGGCTGCCCAAGGAAGTGGGCGAATCACCATCCCTGGGAGCATTTAAAAACCCGTAGATGTGGCATGGAGAAGGGCCTGGCAGTGCTGGGTTAACAGGTGGTCTCAATGTTCTAAGAGATCTTTTCCAGCCTAAACTCCATGGTTTGATGAATGCCAGGAATCTCAGCAGTAGTACTGAAAATGGAATGGCCAGATATTAACGCTGAGTTAAAGCACAGAAAATGCCCAAATTATGAAACATATCTTCCCTTTCTACACAGCTACAGCTGTACAGTTTAGTGTCTTTATTTATCAACTGGTATGAATCATATCTGATTTTTTCTCACTGAAGCAATCAAAAGCTCATTCCTATTAAGCCATTGGCAATACATATATACCATTTGACATTTTGTTTATCAGTGTATAACTCTTCAAACCTTCTCACTTTTATTATTTGCCACTTATTTTCAATCTTTCCAGCCTTTAATATATGTATCACTGTTTCTAGATCCTATTTTAATTAGGAGGGCTTTTTGCTCAGACATTGATGTATGTCCTCTAGCAAAGTTCAGCACAGAGCCTACAATAACCTGCACTGCAAGTGATTAAGTCCGTTCAATAAAACTATTTGACTGCCACACAGCTTGATATCAACACACTTAGTTAAATACTCTTGTGAGATAGGTATTTCTTAAGCCAAGAAACTAGACAGGGTCACTACTTTGTTTCTCAGCTGCTTCATAGCTTCATATAGGCTGTTCTGTGTGATGAAGGTATTAAATTATGATTTGCCTCATTTGGCAACTCTATTGATTGTTAAATTACACAGAACACCAGTTTTGTTTTCACGTCATTAGCAATTGTTAGCAGTTATAACCTGTAATTAGTGCTGAAATAATAAAATAAATGTAGATAACGTCTGAAAGTCCTCCTTACTGGATGGCTTAGAAGTCAGAAACTTTTAATGGAAAGTTTGCTATAGATTAGAATACTTTAATTAATTAAGGCCCTACTCAAATTTATAATGTTCTTCAGAAAGTATGCTAATAAACAGAAAAAATAAAATGTTATGCTTCCAGATTTCTGACAGCAGGCCATCTACCCTGCAAGGTCTCCATTAGGAGATTTGTTTCAGTCATACAGACTCCAGCAACTGTTTTCTCGTAGTAGTGAGACTGAATTAAATAGCTCTCCCTAGGAGAGGGAGGCAGTGTTATGTTTTGCAGAGTCGTAAGGCCAACTCAGACCAAGCCTTGGCGATTCTGCTGATGCTCTACCCGGGGGTATTGGGTCCAAAAGATATTATACCCAAAAGAAATTATACCCTGCTCTCTGTCTTTGGGAACAGGGACGAGTGCTCAGATCCTGAAGAAAAAGCAACGGTACCAACAGAGGATGTGTACCGACACGTAAGGATGCGTTTCGGGACACGACACAGATGCACGAACTGCTGAGTCTGAGCCCTGCGGCCTCTTGGTAAATCACGAGTTGGTGATTCTGAAATAATCTGACATCAACTCAGCCGATTCACCGGTGAACATGTCGTGAGCTTTCCTGGGTGCAGTGGGTGACAGCCGCTACAGAACACCGCTTTCCCGGGCCCAGCCGCTCCCTCTGCTCCTCCCCAGCGGAGCGGTTCCGTCCACGGACGCTGCCTCTCGCGGGTGTCTGAGAGCTGAGAGCCGGGAGCCGCGGGCGACCTCAGCCCCGCCCGCACCCCGCACCCCGCACGGACAGAGCCAGGCCCCGAGGCACGGCAGCGCCGCGCCCCGCCCTGCCCGGGCCGCGGAACGGCGCCGCGGGGCCGTGCGCCTGTACCACCGTGCCGGAGGGGGAGCTTGGAGGGCGGGAGATCGGAGGGGATGGTCCCTCTGCTCCCGATGGCACCGCCCGGCACCGCCCGCTGCCCCAGTGACGGAAGGTCGCCGCTTGCCCCGCCCGGGCGGTGGCGGGACGCGGACTTCGGGAAGGGCCGGGGCTGGAAGTCGCCGCCCTCCCTCCGCATCCGGGTGGTTGCTCCCGGGCGCAGCCGGACCGCCGGAGCCGGTGCCAGGCGAAGATGGCGTACCCCGGGCAGCCGGCACCCGGCGGCTTCTACCAGGGCGGGGTGAGCGGGGCTGGGGCCCGCGGGGGCTGGGGCCGGCGGCCCGCGGGGAGCGGCGAGAGCCGGCTCGGGCGGGGTCTGCCCGGAACGCCGCTCCGCCGGGAGGGGCCGCAGGCGCCGGCTCGGGGTGCGCCGGAGGGAGAAGGGAGGGAGGAGGCACAGCCCCCGCAGGGCTGCCGGGGCGAAATCGGTGCTGAGGGTGTCACTTTTATTTTCACTTAAGAATCAGTTTTATTTAAGGATTTTCACAGCTAATGCATATTCTTCTATGTATTTGCCATAGACATCTGTTTGGCTCAACTTTGCTAAAGTGGGAAAAAAAAATTTGCAGTGCCTTGGTATTTCTTCAGCACGCCGTTTTCTGCTAGGGGTAGAATGAAATGAAACCTTGGTGAGATAGACCAGGCTGTATCTAGATCAGTCGATTACTCCTGTGCAAAGTTTTACATTGATCTGCTTACATTACAATATATTAGTATATCAGTACTGAAACTGAGAGTTGGTTTAGGGATTTTTTTCATGTGGAGTTTCGTTTTTGTTTTTTTTTTTTTTTCGTACATAAAAACGTAAGTTGATAGCTACAGATCCTTAACTGAATCATTTATTTTAAATTAATTCTTTTTGATTTCCAAAGTATGGAGGAGCTCCAGGAGGACCTGCAGCATTCCCTGGACAAGCTCAGGATCCTTTGTATGGTTATTTTGCTGCAGTTGGAGGGCAGGTAAACTTATAAAATGTTATTTACTTCTTGGATATTTTTTTGTTTGTTTGTTTCTATATTATATGTATAAATACATACATACATACACAAACATAGGCATGTGTGCCTCTATTTCCTATATAGGTATATACAGGGAAGATATAGATGTATGAAGTTTTGTAGCTGAATTGTGACTCAGCTCTGGGCTAGTGAATGCTGCTAGTTTTAGGAGAAAGAAAAGAGAAACAGTGGAAAGCGTGGGCTGTGGAGGTGGCCTGGCTAAGAGCAGGAAATGCTAAAAGGAAAGAGGTCATTACATGATCTTAATGGACTCACAAATGGAAAAGCACTCATGGGTTGTGCCAACACCTGGGCTTAGATTTGCTGGTAACACAGAGTGATTATTCTTTTAGAGGAAGGGCATTCACAACTTTTTTTTCCTTCCCTGTCATTCTGCACTGCATTTTTAATTTCCTTTTGTAGCATGTATTGTTTGTGTATGATCACGTACGTTACTAGAAATTGGTGCTGTTTGAACTCTATCACAGAGTTTAGGAGCAATCAAGTTAGGTTTATTGAGCTGAAGTTCCATGTTTGTTTGCCATTTTATAGCTATTTATTGCACACTGTAGGGTGTGTTTAGGTCTAAAACTCTGCTCTTTGATCTGTTATCCTCAGCTAGATACAGCCACAACATGAAAATTTTAATTCAGCAATGTTAGCTGATGTTCAGATTCCCACTGTAACTTGGATTAGTTTTGTTCTCTGTGTTACTCTTTTGAATTAATAATGCATTTTGCAGTCTATGTCTTACTTCCTTCTAACTGCTAATGAAAATATTTAGACCATATGTTTTTGTAGTAAAGGAGAACACTGAAATGTCCTCTGTGTAGTGAGGCCTTTCTGAGAAGGTGGAGCCCAAAACTGTTCTGCTGAATGTGCTGACAATTTGTCTGCCAGCTGAGATGCCTTTGTGTGCAGGTGCCACCTGGATGTGTGCCAGGAATCAGCAGTGGAGCCAGTAACTGACTCTGGAAAAATGAATAAGCTCCTATTGTAAAGAGAAAGGGAGGTGTCAGCAAACAGGATACAGTGCTGTGGAGAAGAGGTGACAGGAGCTGGATCTCAGCAAAACAGAGACCATGCCGAGGTTTCTCAAGTGAGGCATGCGTGCTGGAAGCTGGGGAACCGGTGGGTTGGTGGATATGATCAAGCTAGCACTGAAGACTATTTAAGTTAATACTCTGAAATTCTTTCTATTTGTAGAAATCATTCCTTACTGAAATGAACTGGGTAGGTTTTGAAGTTATCCTTGGAATCTGAGGTGTCTGTTTCTGGGACCAGTGGCTGTGCAGAAGTAAAAACCCTGTAAGGAGACAGTGAAATGGAACAGATGCATTATCAGTTGCGTTTATGGCCATCCATGCAACTCTGTAAAAAGCCACATCTCAGTTTTCCACGTGTACTTATTGTAGAACTAGTATGTTCTAATTATGGTCTACTGCTCTTTATCTTGTTTTTATGCCTATATAACAGATAATATTTTCTCTGAGCTTTCTTTGAAGTAGTTTGCAACAGGGATCTTGTCTTTGAATTGATGAATTAGTTTCCTTTGTTTAAAGAAGAAAGTAAAAAGTATTGTTTCAAATCTTTATTCAATTGAGTCTGTCTTTGTAGGAAGTAATAATTTTATTTTTTTAGCCTGTTTGCAAAGCCCATATGCGTTGTCTAGTTTAACTGCTTATGTTCTACTAGAAAAACCAAAAAAGACAAGTATCTTTTTGGTAATGTCAGTCTTGATAACAGTCATACTTTTCCATCTTCCTCTTTTTTAAAGGTATTCAGTTTCTGTCTTTGTTTCAGAAGATACAAGACCTTTGAAGAGATCAGTTACTTAATATTAATGGCTGTTTCAAATCTCTTCTTTCCCCCCTGTGAATATAAAGTATTAAATACATCTGTATAATTAGACTGATGAAGTAGATAGGAAGCAAATTTGAGGTTACCTGCCATTAATTTTACATAGAATGAAAACGTTGCCCTTTTTCACTCATTTAACATAGAACTAGTATTTCTCTTATAAACAAAGATACTTTATTTCTGAAAGCTATCAGGTTGTGCTGTTCCCACGGTGTCATTCAGTAGCATGTCTCTGTTCTTGAAAAAAAGAGCTTTCTAAAGTGGCTTAAAAACATTAGGAAAATGCTGTAGCCAACAGAATAATAGAATATGCTGTGTTGGAAGGGACCCACAAATATCATTGAGTCCAAGTCCTAGCCCTACTAAAGACACCCCAAGAGTCACACCAAGTGCCCAAGCGTGTTGTACAAATACTTCTTGAGTTCTGTCAGGCTTGGTGCTGTGATCATTTCATTAGGAAGCCCATTCCAGTACTCAACCACTGGGCAAAAAACCTTTTCCTGATATCCAACCTAAACCTCCCCTGACTTGGCTTTTCATCTTCTAATGCTTTACAGAAGTGTCATCATTTTTTATATCTAGAGACAAAATGTTCATTCCTGAATGAGGTTAAATTAAACTCTGTGTGAACCAAACTTCATATTGGGGATGTGAGGAATAAAACTTAGAATTCCACCTCCAGTTCTGGCAGCTCACTGCTTTCCATGAATTGCCATTTGTTTTCTCTATTTGGCCCTGAGCAGGATTTGTTGGAAGTGAGGCAATTTCCAAACCATGTACATAGGTATCTTTTCTGAGTTTGTTTTGTTTTTCTTTCAAAGTTCTTTGCTTTCTACATTTGTTTGTTCTGCTAGCAACTCAATATTTAAAAAAAAAAAACAGGAATTTTTATATTTGTGAGTTATGAGGATGTCTGAGGAAGGATAACTAATTGAATGCTGCTGGAAAGGGAGTGGGTACTGGGAATAAGCAGCCTGGGAGAGGGTATTAATAGCTGATGCATCTTCTGTTACCGAAAGGATGGACAAATAGATGCTGATGAGCTACAGAGATGTCTCACCCAGTCAGGGATTGCGGGAGCGTATAAACGTAAGTTAATGATTTAAATAAACAAGCAAATCTCAAGCACACTAATTCTTCCCATTAATAGAAAATGCGTGTAACTGTGCCTTCTGCAGAGCTGCGCTTTTCTCTTTGCATGGCAAATGGGTTTCCTTTCCATATCTTGGACATGTAAATTCTCTGTATTCAGCTCTGTGTGCCAAGGACTTGCCTTCTCGGCCTCCTTAGTTCCCCGCTCTGCTGGGTGTGGAGTTGAAGTGGTTTGTTTTGTAATGGACAGACAGTTCTTAAAAAGATGCTTTGCTTTGGTTTGAGCTGAGCTTTGATATTGACCAAAATCTGTGGCAGGACTCCTCTGCTGGGATACCTCCTGTTCAGTTTATAGTTTCTGTGAGTGAAACTGGCTTACTCAAGTGGTGTCTGTTGGGGGGGGAGTGTAAATGACCACTTTGAAACCCAAAACTGTTGTGGATTAAGATAAGTGCAAGTTAATTTTAAATATAACTTGAATTGCCTCTAAATTGTTTACTGACAGTTTTTCTCACAAATAATGGCTCTTACTTGAATCAAATATATGGTATGGCTGTATACAGGGGAACCAATTACATAATTGTTTATACATTGTAATATATAATCAGTGTATAATTTACATTTATAATAAATCTGAAATTTGATGTTTAGATAAAACTGAACATTATGCTCTTAATATAATTAATTTTTCCTTTTTCTAATTTTAACAGCTTTCAACTTAGAGACTTGCAGACTTATGATCTCCATGCTAGATGTATCCTTTAGAATGAAATGTAAACATTTTTGCGTTATGTAAGCAAAGATGAGAGAGTGCTTTGTCGTTTCCATTCAGCCTTTACTCGGTAAGTCTTGTGATCATTGTGATTGTGAAGCTACAAAACTCTGTTCTCACTAATTTTAACAAATAAATAAATAAATAAATAAATAGGCTCTCGATGACCAATTGTTTTACAGTAAGTGGTATCTCTGTAAGCCTGGGGAACTCTTTCTCTATTGAATGCATGAAGGGTCAGGTCTGGTAGCCCAGAATAAAGTATTGTGCGAATCACTTACTGTGCTTTTCACATAGGACAACTTTCCAATTTCTCATCCTTCCTAATGAATTTTAAGCATGTGTAGTATACAACCTGAATACAATAAGTCCCCCTAAATCCTGTTCCATGAATGAATCAGGTTTGAGTATCTAATGGAATGGTATATGAAATTCAGCAGTAGAACCTGTGAAAGACTTAGATATACTGTATAAGGTTGGAATCTTTATAGGTTTTTTATCCAAAACTTAAAAAGAAAAAAACAGAAATTAAACTGGACGGGTTCTTAGTTCATCTTGAATGAAGCACTTAGAATATGAGAGAACTGATATTATAACAATTTATTCTTTGGCATCTGTTTTTATTTCAGCTATGTATTTAATTCATTACAATTATGTAGCAGCGTGTCAACAAAAGTAGAATTCAAGTAAGAGTTTTTAACTACAGAGAGATGCCTTTTTTGTTCGGTTGGTTTTTTGTTTGTCACTTTTTGTTGGTGGTTTTGTTTAGTTAAGAAATGTTTTCCTTAACTTTGAAATCAGAGGGATATGTCTGGCACACTGGGATTTAACGAGTTTAAAGAGCTCTGGGCTGTGATCAATGGCTGGAAGCAACACTTTGTAAGTTTTGACAGTGATGGAAGTGGCACAGTGGATCGTCAGGAACTGGAGAAAGCCTTGATGACTATGGGTAAGTTGTGAAATGTTCTTGCTTCTGCTACTGAATTCCACCATTTCCCAGTTATCATCCTCTATTAACTAACACATGATATTGCTGATGAAAATTTATTGGATTCTGTTAATTTACCTGTCTTTTCAAAATAAGACTTTTTATTTTCAAATAGGATTTAGACTGAGCCCACAGGCTGTGACTGCAATCACAAAGCGCTACAGCACTCAAGGAAAGATTGCATTTGATGATTACATTGCCTGCTGTGTGAAACTCCGAGCTCTCACTGGTATGCTGGATTACAGTCTTGTTACTGTCATCCTCATAATGTATTTTTGTTTAATAACACCTGATGGTTCACTTATCTCAAGTTCAACTTTGTACTACAAAAGAAGTTTCTATCAGTAGTCCACAGGCAATTATAGATCAGGATTTTTTAAATTCCCACTAAAAAAAGGACTTTATATTAATGCAGGGTTTACTCCAGAGGCTGGAAGAGTTATGTTACCAAAATTGGGAAACTTTATTAACAGAACATAAAGGGTTGTATATGATAAATACAAAAATTTAGGATGGGATATTAAGTCTGGAATGAATTGCAGTATTCTTCATCATGTTCTCCTTCATGTGACTTGGGGAATTTTAGGAAAGTACTATACACTCTAAAAAAACGGTTTATTTGTAATTCTTCTTACCTAGTTTCTGTTTTCTTAATGAATTTTTGCAGAATGCTTTAGAAGAAGGGATACAACTCAGCAGGGTTTTGTGAACTTCCACTATGATGATGTAAGTAAATTTTAAGGAATCTATTAAAATTCCATAGTAAAACAGAAGAAAAACTTAAGACAAACAGTAATGATTCAAGTTTATGCCTGTCTTCCCTACACATACAGTAAGAAACCAGAAGTTCTGGGGCTTGTTGAGTATTTTCTCAAAAAGCTTCCATGTATTTTACAGAGTTCTATAAAATGTTCTGTACTTTTTTCTGAACTTTCATGCAGTGTGGTTCAAGAAGATCCAACAAGCTACATCACTTGCTAGCGTCACTTTCTGTGACTTTTTTTAAAATTTTTTGTTTTAAAGCTTGGTGGGCATTTTTCCTGGGAAAGGTTGGTGGAGGTCTGGTGGGAACAGATAGCAATCATACTCAGTCAGGCTTGTGGGTCTTGTGTCCTGGCCACATCTGTGCAGCAAAAAGAGAACACTAGATGCAAGTCATCCTGGATTTCGGTGGTTTGGGGTTTGGGTTTTTTTTTTTGGAGTGGAGGGAGGGAGGACCATGTGTGCTAGTTTTTATTTTTGTTGTTGTTATCATTAAGGAGATGCTTTGCTGTAATTAACTATTTGCTTATTTTGATGAGTATTTTGAACCTTTACTATTCATGGGCTGAATTTCTTTACAGAAAACTGTATTGACAGTGAGTATTGCAGGAGAAAAAGTAAAAAAACTCATTCTCTGCCATACGTCTGATAAGTGGTTATTCTCTTTTCAGTTCATACAGTGTGTTATGAGCATCTAAATCAAAATGAAGCAAGACGTGGATGATCATGATTTAACATTCCAGTATGTGTTTTGCTTTGCCAAGTCCTCCAATGATTGTGTATCTCAGTGTTGGAAGTTGCGTATTTTATGAAGGTATCGCTTTACACACATTTTATTAGTCTTGATAATGAATATAAACTACTCATGTACTGTTGTTTTTAACTTCCAATTTGTGATTATTAAAGATGCTTTTATTTTCATAAATTTGCAATTCTCTATGTGTAGCTCAGATCACACAAATGGTAAGATTTTCAGTCATGTGTCTACTTTTTTCCCATGATTCACTAAAATCAGTTTCTGGAGTGCAACTTACCTTTTTATGACTTGATTTAAGAGGATACATATTTTCTCATCTTTGACAACATAAGACAGATATACAAATTGAAAGGGCTTTTGGGATGGTCATTTTGCACTGGTCTGTTAGAACATCAGTAAGTTTTGGTTACTTGCTTTACCAGCTCTTTTGAAGATGAAGCTTGTGACAAGACGCACTGAGTGTAAGACTACCTGCTAGAACTTCTTGTAAGCAGGGATGCAACAAAATGTAGCAGAGAACTCTGCTAGCCTTGTGCTCTGATACAGGGGGCTTTGTTCCTGTAAGATTCTTGCTTTGCTTGTGTCACTACATAAAACACTTTTAAACATAAGAAAGCTGTGTTGTGTCAGTTTGTGCGTCAACTGTCCTTTCACAGACAGACTTCAGTTACATGTGAATGGAATTTTCTATCTCCTCTGCTTTAACCCCTAGCAAGTGGCCTTCATGTCTTAATATTCCAACTAACACACAAGGGCCAAAATCCACTTGAAACATTCTTGCCAGGTTACTCTTTCAGATCACAGCAGTAGTTACCAATGAAAGCAGATACAGACAGACAAGGCTTACTTACCTGAGGCTCTTCAGGAGAAAAAATGGAATTTTTGTTTGGTGGGGGTTTTCTTATTGCTTTTATTGTAGCAATTTCTGAGGGGAGGATGCACGTTGTATGGGAAGAGGAAGCAGCATAACTGTACCGAGGTAGTACAAATATTTTTCCAATTAAGTAAGTTAATAAAACAGTTGTTAATTTTGGTCACTTCTGCCTACCACAGAGGACTGATATATGTTGTTTTACTGCTTGTGAATACAATGCCAGAAGAGTGTTAAAAAAAGTGTATTTCTTAAATAAATAGTTTAAGGAAATTTTGGGGAGGAACAAATTGGACAAACAAGAGCTTCTCACAGTAGGAATCTCACTCAAAGATACTGTATTGTACCCAGTTTTGTGGAGATGTCTGTTAAATCCAGATCTTTCGTTTCTGGTAAATTCAAAGCAGGCTGGTCTCCCCTAAAAAAGCAACTTGTACTTACTGTTTAAATTTAGAATCCTTTGGATATTGCTTGTAGTTTCGTTTCTGAAGCTAGTTCTCTTTCTACCCTCATAACGAATTTCAAAGGCATAGACAGCATTATACATCCACATTCTGACAGTACATTGTCCTGTTGCACATGAAATTGGGAAAGAGATACCAAAAGTATTTCTAATGGAATGACCAATATCCCTAAAGGTTTGTCTGAGTGTAGCAGCCAACATCAGTTCTGCTGCAGCTCAAAACTTTGACTACGGACGAGGTTATTAAGAGTGTGAAAAAAGGCTGTTCTTCCTGTAGGGATTTGAACAGACAATTTTGTATAAATACAGTGCTCATCCTTACACTTAATTTTACCCTAAAAAAAGTAGGGGATCTTTACCAAAATGTTCATTACCCACACATCTTCTGCTTCGTTGTGTTTCTGGTCTTGTAGTGGCTTTGCTGGAATAGAATTAATTTTCTTTATAGCAGCCCAAAGGTTCAGAATTGTAACTAATCAGCATCAGTAACAGCAGTGTTTCAGCTGTTGCTGGGTAGTGCTTGCACAGCATCAGGGTCTTCTCAGTTTCTCATTCTGCAACCACAGTGAGTAGGTGTAGTGTGGATAAGAGGCTGGGAAGGAAGTCAGTAAGGACAGCTGACTCAAGAGGGCCAAAGCACTCAAGACCCAAGGACCCAAAATTCAAGTCTTGCTCAGTTTATTTTCCCAGGCTGAATTGGTATTTTGCATCACCCAGCTACTGGGCAGTGAAATGTTACAAGAAAACAGTGTGAGCCACTAGGGTTTTCTTCAATGCTCCTGTAAACATAAACCAGAGAAAACTGGGGGGAAAATTGTTCCAAAACCAGGAGAAAATTCTGAGTTCCTCAAGAAAAACTAGCTTTTTGTTTTACATCAGCATTTCAAAAATCCAGTGTATTCACAGAGACTGAGGAGATAAATCAGCTTTCAAGTTTAGGAAGAAACTAAGCTAACACAGATACTAAGGAGTTACTACAGAGTTTGCTGTCATAGGTAAAAAAAGCCACCTGAAACCTTTGTGAAAATTGTTTCCCCATTAAGAGTAGATTTAGTGGACAGATTGAATATGCAAGTTACCTGCTTTAGAGAAATAGTTGTTCTCAGAATTAATGGTTTCTCTTTCCCGTGGGGAAAGCGGGAAGGATATTTATGTGGCACCAAGTGGGGTGATTGCTCTCAACCTTTGAGCCAACCACTGGGCATAGTTTCAAATAGGTATTTTTCTAGGTTGTCCTCAAACATGCAAACTAAGGAACCGTAATTTTAGATTTGCTTTGAGAACAGTAAGCCCCTAAGACAAAAATTTGAGAAGCTCACTGGGTCATTTTCAACCTTGGAATTTGAAAAAGAATGTCTATATTCTACTATTAGCCTTTCTTTTCCCATGCGTGCAACATCTTTATTTTATAGTGACCTATAAAACAGAAAGTGCTAAATACAATGACTTAGAAGAACAAAATACACACAACAGTCTTTGTCGTTGAAAGTCACTTTACTGATGTTACAATATGTTAGTAACATTGAAAACCACAGGCATTTGTATTAAATACTCTTGTAGAAGTGGATACTGTGATACTGTTATTATTAAAAGTGAGCAGGAATTTAGAACCCCAAATTACAATGATTTGATTTTATAAAAAGCAATGTTTTGTTTAGCTACATGAAAGCCAGATTCATTCAACAGCCCAATGCCTGTAGTGTTTATGACAAGAATATCACACTCAAAGCTAGAAAGTTGTAAATGCAATGCTTCATTTTGATGTTTGTCAAAATCTTACGCTTTTATTACATGAGGTTCGATTTTTAAAGGATTTTAACCAGCAAAGACAATATGATGCAGGTCATTGTTTTTGCCAATACTAGCCCAGCCACAGTGGTGAAACACTTGCCTCTCTCAATAATGGCTAGTATGAGTGAAAAAATAGCTTTTTTTTTACAGCAATGCCCAAGTTAAACATCAGCACAAAATGAAGCTGGCAGAGCCAGTTGGTATATACCACCCCAAAAGCTTTGCTGAAAGAACCAGTCATACAGTAAATAGTGTTTTCTCCAGCAGATTAAAAATTCTGTAATGCTTTGCTATTCTGAAAAAAATATTTTGCATTTATGCAACAATAAAAATAAGTACTGTATTCTATATAAAACATTACCTATTGTAATATATTTTTCTCCTTAAGAAAAGAAAAATCAGGTTATATATTCACAGTTTGAGTATGTTCTGGACTGTATTTCCAAGTGTAGAGTATGCAGAGTCTACACAGGCAGTGAGCAGGAGTTCTTGTACCGATAATTAAACTGAATCATTAAATTTGCTGTTCTACAGAGCCTTACAATATTGCATGATTAGCTGCTTGCACCACTCTACGTACATGGTCAGTCAGGCCTATATACAGAATTTCTAACATGGTTGTAAAAATAGACTCTTCATGCTAAAGTTAGAATATATAAGGTCTTAAGGCCTCATGTTGATTTTTTTAAACAAAAACTTTATTTTTTTTTATTCAGATGAATACAGAAACAGAAAAATAAAAACTTGCTACTTTGACATTTTTTGATCTTGCAATTAAAAATTGTGTTGACACCTTTACTTCTCCCTTAGAGAACATGTTTCGCTTTAACTGCTCTGTGCTTATTTTCCCAAATTTTCCTCATCTCATTCTGAGTTATATGGCAATTATGGCCCATCTTAAGTAGCAGAAGTTTTTAAACAGTTTAAATCTGGTTTAGCTGAAATCACTTTGAAACTGGTATAGATTGGATTATAAAGAGCTAAAACTGCCAGACCTGGCTAGGTGAGCCAATTTTGAAGCCAGGTACAGTGTCTCAAGTGTGAGCAATGTCTGTGTTCTGAACTTATTTTTACTTTGTTTTTCTTACTTGGCTGAGATAACATAGGAATGTTGACTGATGTAGTGCTTTTCTCTAACTTGCAGAAACTGTTGTGGAATGACAAGGTACCATGTGCCAAGTGCAAGATGCTGTATCTAAAGCTGTAGTTTATATCAGCATCCATACTTGAGACACCAGAAATGGTTTTCATAAGCTGACTTCGAAAATACTCGTGTCAGAGTAGATTTTTAGCATATTTGATAGAAACTATTACTTCCTTTCCCATTTCTGACAAAATCACGCTTAAGAGACTCATGTCTGTATTGCAGCTATGTTTGCACAATTAGTTTCGCTGTTTCATTTGTTCCTGCCTTATTAGGATAATAGTTATGTGTACACAGGAACCTCACTCCACTGTGCAGCCATGGGCTCACAACCTGCACATTTTTTTGCAGCTTATTCAAATTTGTCTTCAGGAATCACAGAATATTCTGGGAAGGGACCCACCAGGATAATCAAGGCCAACTCTAAAGTGAATGGCCCATACAGGGATTGAGCCCTGGACCCTGGTATTGACCAGCTGAGCACATCAAATGTCATCAAAGTCAAATCCCATATTGCTGATAAATGTCGTATGATTTGGAAGCCATGCAGATAGTGGGTCATCAGCTCATCCATTCTTGGTTTTCGTTAGAGACTGAAATACTCAAGCTCTTTAAAAATGAGGCAAATAACACCATATTGTGGTTGAAAACAGTGGTCCAAACAGTCCACTGTTATCCTGTGACTGTGATACTCAGTTTAGAGAAAGAAGCAGATGATCTTCAGGCTTGGAGCAATGAAACAGGAAACAGCTCAACTGTTAAGTTCACAGACTTGATGATTAAAAGGCTTAGCCTTCAAAAATGCTAGAAGGTGAGAGAGAGACACAGGATGGCTGAGTCACCAAGTGGTTTTACCAGTAGTGTTCTGGTTTAACCACAAGTAACTAAGCCCCAAAACAGCCGCTTGCTCAGTTCCCACCCCCAGTATGATGGGGCAAGAGAATTGCAAAGGTAAAAGTGAGAAAACTCATAAGAATAGCTCAATAACTAAAATAAAATAATTGTAGTAAGTATTCTTTTTAATTAATGAAAAGAGAATTAACAGAGACATAAATAAAACCCAAAAAATACAAGTGATGCAAATGAAAACAATTGCTCACCATCAACAGACCTGTGCTCAACCAGTCCCTGAGCTGCAGTTCTTCACTGTCAACCTTCCCCCTGGATTGTTGCTGAGCATGGCTTCATATGGTTTAGGATATCCCTTGGGTCTGCTGTCCTGGCTGTGTCCCCTCCTTATGTGCCCCAGGCCCAAATGCTGGTGGGGAATGTGAGGAGCAGAAGAGGTCTTGCCTCACTGCAAGCACTGCTCAGCAATAACTAAAAAAATTCCTTGCATTATCAACACTGTTTTCACAAATCCAAACCACAAACAAAGCCAAACCACAGCCTCATACCAGCTACTGTGAAGAAAATTAACTCATCCCCAGCAAAACTAGTGGAAAATCCATGAGACATGAAGCATCATGACCTGATTACAGCACAAGCAAAAGATCACATAATCGTAATCAAATGGTCTGGGTTGGAAGGGACCGTAAAGATCATCTAGTTCCAACCCTCCTGCCATGGGCAGGACTTTTCCACTAGACCAGGTTGTTCAGAGCCCCCTCCAAACTAGCCTTGAACACTTCCAGGGATGGAGCATCCACAGCTTCTCTGACAACCTGTTCCAGTGCCTCACCATCCTCACAGTAAAGAATTTCTTCCTAATACCTCATCTAAATCTACTATTATTAACAGCATTAACAGGATAGGGAAAGACCCTTTCCCCCCCATAGTATGGAAAGGTGACCAATTTAGCAGCTTTCTGATGTCAGCAAATTCACAGAGGCTGTTAGTGGATGAATGGTGTATGAAAATGCTTTTCAGTAGGAGTAAAAAGGAGATGGAAGACAACAGGAGCTGGCTGAGTATTACACTGGAGCGTGATAACTTTGCTTACAACTAGGTATGGGATTCGATGACAGAACAAGTCCTGAGGGCTAACTGTAGCATTATGGACTTTCACCCTTCTTTGACATTACATTCTATCCATTAATCAATTCAGTAATGAAGTTACAGCAAATGTGGTCAGAATTTTTAGTGTCTATAATAGTGTACATAGCCATTCTTAGCTCTGGTTTTGAAAAGAGTTGTTGCATTAGTATTGGCAAGTCCAATCAGTACAAACCAACAATAGAGATTTGAGTATGAGGATTTCACTACCCTAACTATTGAGACAATTTCTTTCTGATTTTAATTCAGGCTATACCTCAAAGGTCCACTTTTTCAATAGCACAATCAAAATTATTTCATGAGCGCATGAGCTCAGCAGGTTCAACATCTCATAAATCAGTAACTCTTAAATCATTTCAAAGAAGCCATCTTCACAGTCAAGTCACACTTTAGGTGGCTGGCCTTAGTCCACAGAGATAGACTGTGTGAAATTAACAATATTCTTTAATCTAATTACTTAAAGATAACAAAACTATATGTAAATTATCAGTCACAACCATCTCTGGTATACTGCCTGATATTACTAAAGTTCCTAGTCAACAAATCCAGAATTAGTAGGTAAATCTTTACTGAACTGTGGCATCATTGTGCAGCATTTATTTTAGATACAATCTCAATTTCCCAGTCTCCATCAGTTAGTCATATTAATTTTATTATAAATTACACAAGATTCTTCTCCCACAATGAAATACATAAAGGTAACTTAAGTATATCTCATCCTGCTGGTCCTATACTCATATAAACAATTACTTCTAGTTGAGAACTGATAGCTTCCTCACTTCAACAGGCATCTACAGCATAGTTGGCAATAACTAGTTCATTTATTAATATAAAACCAAAAAAAAAAAAAAAAAGGATGAGTGTCAAAGAGTCAAAATGACTGAGCTATATTAGTGACAAATACTCTCTTTTAGTCTGGATGAGGTATTATGCGGCAGTTTATATTGCTATTGCCAGAGTAACTAACT